>NW_004955452.1:9677462-9696687 GCF_000276665.1 Chinchilla lanigera | reverse complement strand
AAGGAAGGAAGGAAAGAAAGAAAACAGGTGTGTAGAAGAACTGGCCTCAGGAAGGAAGGAAGGAAGGGAGGAAGGAAGGAAGCAAGGAAGGAAGGAAAGAAAGAAAACAGGTGTGTAGAAGAACTGGCCTCAGCCTCCTCTCTAGCTTGATATGTCTTCCTCTCTTCCCTGTGACTTTCTGGATCTAGAGCCCAAACCTCAGGACAGGACAGGTATAGTGAAGATCGTCCTTTGGTGGACACAAAGACACCTGACACAAAGACTGGGGACACAGCAGACACCTGATACCTGTGTCTGGAAAAGCCTACTGGACAGGGCTTCCTAGAATCAGCTCCCTATTTGTGACATGGGGGCTGATCACCAGCTCTGCGCAGCTGTTCTGACCCTGGGGCACAGACGTGGATCTGACCCAGTCCTTGCCCACAGGAGAGAGCCCTGGGATGGATAGAAGAAATTTTACTGCCAGGAACTAAATAAAGGCTCTCATGGTACATGACCCCAGGAAGGGGTGGAGAATGGCGGTGGAAGTGTAGAGATTTACAGATGAAGAGGTGTATTTGGAAGAAGAGGTGTATGTGGGCTGAACAACATGCTAAGCTGAAAGAACAGCTTGTTCAAAGGCATGGAGGTGTGAGAGAGCCTAGCGCATGTGGCGAATTTCAGAGTTAGAGGGACTGGAGATCGTTTAGTGGAAACGCTATCTCATCTCCTGCTTTTGTTTTTTGAGACAAAGTCAGAGACTTGAATTCACTATGCAACCCAGGCTGGCCTCAAACACACAGTCCTCCAGCCTCAGCCTCCCAAGTGCTGAGTTTACAGTACTACCATGCCCGGCTTCTCCTAATATTGATAGCTCACATTTTCAGAATGCTGCCCATCTGACAAATGCCTTGTCCAATTGGGTCCTTACAACACCCCCTGAGTTGGTTACTATTCTCACCTACAGTTCATACAGCAAATTGGGACCCGTGAGAAGTTAAGCATCATGCTCATTCTCACAATAAGTTAGTTTCCAGGCTACGACCTAAATCAAGATGCTTCTGACATGACGGTCGGCATGATGGCACACGCCTGTTATCCCAGCACTTGGGAGGCTGAGGCAGGAGGATCGCTGTGAGTTCAAGGCCAGCCTGGACTACACGGTAAGACCTTATCTCCACAAAAGAAAAAAAAAGCTGCGAGGTCTTTCCCACATGCCAGTCCTAGGAAAGCCAGCACTTAACTGAAGCAAGAGGTCAGTAGACCAAGGACAGCACTGCCCTGTATTTCAAACCAAGATGCATTGGGGCTGGGGATTTAGCTCAGCGGCACAGCGCCTGCCTGGCAAGTATGAGGTCATGAGTTCGATGCCCAGTACGGGGGAAAAAAAACAAAACAAAAAAAACCAAGATGCATTTACTGAGTACCTATCCAATACCATCCCCTGAAGAGCTCCGCCTACAGGCAGCACCATCAGTGCCATTTGGAGGACAGCTGGTGGCTGCAAGGGCACCTCTGAAGTGAGGTGACTTGAGGGAAGGGCCCAGGTTTCTCTGGACCACAGTCGCTCCCAGTCGGCACTGTTGTCATTTGGGGCTGGAAAATTCTGCTGTGAGAAGCTGTTTCGTGCCCAGAGGACGCTGAGCAGCATCCCTCGACTCCACCCACAAGATGATGCCCTGCCCCAATTTTGATAACCGAAGATGTCTGTGGACCTTGTCCCTGAGGGGCCGCATCACCCCCAGTTGATAACCACTGTTCTAGACGGAGGAAATAAAGTGAGTTAAGTCGCCACGAGGAAGGAGTGAAACTCGGGATAAATCACCTTACCTGAGCCTCCTTTCTCTCATCTGTGAATGACAAGATATCTTAATTATTGTAAAGATTGAGAGCGCTGGGGGTATAGCTCAGCAGTGCGGCATGTGCCTGGCGAGTGCAAGGTCCTCAGTTTGATTCCTGATACCAAAAAAAAAAAGAGATTGAGACTACATATAAAGAACCTGGTGGTCCCCAATAAATATTAGTTCCTTTCTAGCACTAAACAAAAACAACCTCGGCTCTCACTGTCAATAGACTAAGGGCTGCAATTTCTGAGTTCCAGACTTGAGCCTCTCTCTCTGCCTGTGAAATGGCATGATGGGTGGGGGGAGTATGGTAGACACACCTGTAATCCTAGTACTCATGGGCTGGGGATTTAGCTCAGCAGCACAGTGCCTGCCTGGCAAGCGCAAGGTCTTGAGTTCAATTTCCGGTACCAAAAAAAAAAAAAAAAACCCTAGTACTCAAGAGGCTGAGGCAGGAGAATCATGAGTTCAGCCTGAGCTACATAGCAAAACACTGTTTCAAAAAAGCCCCCATGACAAAAAAAACCACTGGATAAAGAGAGAAATAGAAATTCAAATTCTTAAATCACCACTCCCCACCCCGCAAAAAAAAAAATCACCACTCTCAGAGCAGGGCAGGGTGGTGCACGCCTGTAATCCCAGCACTGCAGAGGCTGAGGCAGAAGGATCACTGTGAGTTCAGCGCCAGCCTGGGTGACATAGTGAGTTCAAGGCCAATTTGAACTGCATAGCAAGACCCTGAAATAAATACATGCATACATATATACACACATACTCTTATCTAAGTACAATTTTTAAAACAGAGCACTGATTAATAATTAATTTGTTGCCATTTGCCAACCACAGCTGTTCCAGTTTTCTGGGGCAAGACTCACCACAGGGACCTTCTGGTGATGGTCCCAGCTCAAGCAAACTTGTCAGTGAATGCAGGATGGCTCTCTGGCTCCAGAAATATCACAAGTGCATGGGGACCCCCCACAAACCATCTGCCGCTAGAGGCTCCCAAATATCAGATCAAGAACTACAGCTTAGGCCTGGGGATTTAGCTCAGCGGCACAGCGCCTTCCTGGCAAGTGCGACGTCGTGAGTTCAATTCCCGGTACCGGAAAAAAAACCCAAAAAACCAAAAAAACAAAGAACTACAGCTTGGTTGTGTACCTAGGAGACACAGAGGCTCTGAAGCCCCTGCACCAGCCTCACAAGCTCCGCAGGGAATGTTGCTCAAAGGTGCAGTGTGTACCCAGTCCTGAACTAGGGTGTCACTTGCCTCAGCTCAGCCACAGGGCCGTGTCCATTTCATAGACAGCCAAGGTTCAGGCAGTGATGTCACCTACCCCAGGACTCTGACCTCCAAACCTCTATCCTCCAGGGGAATACAGTCTCCATGCATCTTTGTTCCCAGGCTGGGTCCTTGGTGACAGAGATCTTCACAGGTGAAGAGAGGTGAAGTCCTGGGGCCCAGCTAGGCAGGATCCTCCTGACAGGAGGAAAATGATGTTAGAGCCAGGCATGGTGTCACAGGCCTGTAACCTCGGCAACTAGAAAGGCTGAGGCAGGAGGATCCTGAGTTTAAGTCCAGCCTGGACAACTCAGCAAGACAAGGATTCAAAAAGTAGAAAGGGCTGGGATTCCAGCATTGTGGTGCACATCTATAACCCCAGAACCCTGAGAGCCTGAAACAGGATCGCAGATTCAGGCCCAACCCGAGCCACTTAGCAAGTAAAGGAGACCCTGTGTCAGAAGAGGGGAACTCTGAAAAAAATAAAATATAAATAAAATAAAAAAGGAGTGGCGCATGCCTGTAATCCCAGCACTCGGGAGGCTGAGGCAGGAGGATCACCATAAGTTCGAGGCGAGCCTGGGCTACAAAGTGAGCTCAAGGCGAGCCTGAACTGCATAGTGAGATCCTGTCTCAAAAAAAGACAAGTAAATAAATAAATGAAATAAAAACTAAAAAATACAGTGCTGGGGATTTAGCTCGTGGCACAGCGCTTGCCTGGCAAGCTCAAGGTTGTGAGTTCAATTCCTGGTACAAAAAAAAAAAAAAAAACTATGAAAAAAAAATAAATTCCCGGTACCGGAAAAAAACCAAAAAAAAAAAAAAATTAAAAAGAAAGGAGCAGAATGGAACATAACTCAGTGTGACCCTGGGCTCCATCCTTAGTAACACACACACACACACACACACACACACACACAAATTATTTTCAAATGCTTACAATGTTCCAGACTCTCTTAATCTTCACAGTGACTCTGAAACAGCTGTTGCGATTCCCATTTTATAGCTAAAGAAACTGAGACCCGGTGGAAATTGACACACGTGGTCACATTCCTGTGAAGATGACCCGTTTGTTGAGTGCCTGGCTGGGCATTTTTCACAAGCAATATTGTTCATTCTCTCTACCATCTGCAGCCAAGGTACAGCTCTTGGGAACTACACTCAGGCCCTGGTAATGCCAGACAAGCAAATGCGCTACCACTGAGCTGCACTCCAGCTGCTGTCTTCCTGATCTTTTTTTTTTTTAAATAGTAGTAGAGATTGAACCCAGGGCATACTGGGCTACTGTAGCATACTGAGCTACACCTCCAGCCCCTGCCCCTTTCTTTGCTATATAGTTCAGGCTGGCCTTGACCTCACTATGTAGCCGAAGCTGACCTTGAACTTCTGCTGATCTTCCTGTCTCAGCCTCCCAAGTGCTGAGATTACAGGCATCCACCACCACCCTTGGCCTACAATCTCATTTTTATATCAGGCTGTCACTGCAGCACCTCCCGGCTGGTGCTGACTCTGCTAGCTCCAGACACCTAACCTGGGAGCCTACCTTCTCCAGCCTGGGAACCTCCAAATCCCTGCCCTTCCCTAGCCCCGCATTGCATCCCGAAAGATAAAAGCTCCTGAATCACCATAGATGGGGATAGGGAGGCTTCAGGTCCGCACATGAGGATGGTAGGTTGGAGGAAAGTTGAAAGGAAGATAGGCTGAGTAGAAGTGGCACAGAACTCTGGGAGGCTGAGCTGCTTGTTTGCTTTGTTTTTGTTTTGTTGTTGGGGGAGCTGAGTTTTACCCGTTTAGTGGCTCACTTTAGCCAAATTAGCCTGTTGTTCTGAGCCTCAATATTTCCACTTGTATTGTTTTGTTTTGTTTTTCCGGTACCAGGAATCAAACTCATGACCTCGCGCTTGCCAGGCAGGCACTGTGCCACTGAGCTAAATCCCCAGCCCCGATATTCCCACTTGTAAAATGGCCCTAATAAGGTGTCCTTTAAGGCCAGAGGATATAGGGCAAAGGGCTTTGAAAAATGTTAAAGAGCTGTACACAGGGGGAATCTCTTACTGAGGCTTCTTTATTAGACATGTTCTGGAGCAGGTATGCAGGGCTCTAGGCCCAGTGGGGCTCAGAGAGGTCTCCCCGGCCTGGGACATTGCTGGACCTTGCTTACACTTTCCTGCAGCTACAACTCCCCTCCCTCTGCAGCACCAGCCTGTCTTCCTAGGATAGTAATAAGCAAGAGGTCTGTCTTCCTGTCATGTAGCTTGGGCCTGAGAACCAGTCAGCATCTCCTTCTGCTTTCTCCCCGCCCTATGGTCTGCACATCTGCCTGCAGCCCTTGCCCACTTGAAGTGTCTCAAAGTCCATGGTGATGTGCACACCCACTCCTCTTATTTATTTATTGTGGTACTAAGGATCTGATCTAATCCAGAGGCTCTCTACCCCTGAGCTATATCCCCAGACCTTTTTTTTTTTGTCTTTTTGAGACAGGGTCTTGCTATGCAGTTCAGGCTGGGCTTGAGCTCACTGTGTAGCCCAGGCTGGCCTTGAACTCACAACAATTCTCCTGCCTCAGCCTCCCAAGTGCTGGAATTACAGGTCTCTGCCACCATGCCCAGCTCAATTTTTTTTTTAAAGCCGGGGTGTCACCAAATTACACAGACTGGGCTTGTACTTGTGATCCTTCTGCCTCAGCCACCTGAGTAGCTGGGATTATAAATGTGTGTTACTGCACACTACCCCAAATTCAATGCAGAACAATTCTTCCTGTGCTGAGCCTTGCCTACACAGGGCTCAGCTTTGCAAAGGTTCAAGACAATTGTAAGGAAGTCACACTGTGCATGGTAGTGCACGCCTGTAATCCCAGCACTGGAGAGGCTGAGGCAGGGGCATTGTCATGAATTGGAGCGGGACTACATAATGAGTTAAAGGCCAGCCTGAACTACATAGTGAGACCCTGTCTCAAACAAACAAACAAACAGGCAGTAAGGAACTCAGGAGAATGGTCCCTAGGATTGCATCTTTATATTCTGGATCCACTGGAAATGTATGTATGTATGCTTTCTTCTGGGACCAAGCTATAAAGTGGACAACAAAAACCTAGAGCTGCTCCTAGCCATCTTGGTTGGATGAATGGAAAAAAAGATTGAAGGATGATAAAGAGATGGAGCTTTGAAATATTCATCTTAGTTAGTTTGTGCTATGTTTCTACTACTTGCAACTGCTAGAATCTTGGGTCATAAATATCACATTTAAATAAGTGCGAACAAATAAATAAATAAATAAATAAGTGCGAGCCAGATTTTGCGTATGTGCTAGGGGTTGAACCCAGGGCCTTTTGCATGCTAAGCCCCCACCTAGATCTTAAGTGAGTGGGAGACCCAAGTCTAATCAGAAACGATTTAGCATCAAACCTGGCACATAATGAGCATTTGCTGCTCAGAAAACACCACCCTTGTGGTTCCCTGTACTTCTTCAAGGTAACATCACAATTTTCATTGACTAATAACAATTTTTTTTTTTTTTTTTTTTGGTGGTGCTGGGCATGGAACCTAGGGTATTGGGCTTGCTAGGTAAGTATTCTATCACTGAGCTACATCCTGTCTTGGTTACTTTTCTCTCGTTGCTGAGACAAAATACCCAACACCCAAAATGAAGGAAGGAAAGGTTTATTTTGCTTACAGTTTGTGGAGGTTTCAGTCCATACTTGGCTGGCTCGGAGGCAGAAGGTAGCAAACCAACAAGAGCAAAGCGGGGAATGGCAGCTGAACAGCAACGAGCCAGAGCAAACCGGAGGAATGGCGGCAAGCAGCCTCTTTCCCTGCCTTACCTTATAAACAGGCTACCCCCACCTAAGGGGCATGTAGCTCTCACATAATTTCCATGCCCTCCTCTTCCACAGGCTCAGGATGTATACAAAGTAAGTATCCTGGCTTCCTGCTGAGTCACTTAGCCAAACCTCTAGACTCCCCAAGTTGACACAATGTTTCAACCATAACACTAACCAATATATATATATATATATATATATATATATATATATATATATATTTACTTTATTCATTTTGCAGTACAGAGGAATTTTTTGGGGTGTCTTTTTTTGAGACAGGGTCTCATTATGCACTTCAGATTGGCCTTAAGCTCATTTGTAGCTCAGGCTGGTCTCGAACTTGCAACGATCCCCCTGCCTCAGCCTCCTGAGTGCTAGGATTGCAGGCTGGGATTGCAGGCATGCGCCCCCATGCCCGGTTTGAGGAATTCTTTAAATTACTTGTTCACTTTTCAGTGGTGCCAGGGATCAAATCCAGGGTTTCATGCACACTTCAGGCAAGCACTCTAGCACTAAGCTACACATAGCCCCCTATAATTATTCTTGTCATTAATTGTTCACTGTTTTACAACCTAGCAAATAAGCTTCACTGGTGTGGGGTTTGTAACTGGTTCACTATAGTCCTTACATCTGGCATATGACCTAGCAGAGTAGGCTGCCAATACTTTTTTAAATGACTCGATAGGGCTGGGCATGGTGGTGCACGCCTGTAACCCCAGCACTCAGGAGGCTGAGGCAAAGGGATCATTGCTAGGCCAACCTGGGCTACATGTTTCTTTTTCTTTTTTATCCAACTCAGGACCTTGCACTTGCCAGGCAGGCGCTTGTATGGCTGAGCTATATCCCCGGCCAACCTGGGCTACAAAGTGAGCTCAAGGCCAGCCTGAACTGCCGGAAGACCCTGTCTCAAAAAGACAAAAAAACAAAACAAAACAAAACAAAAAATAATAAAGGGCTGGGGATGTAGCTCAGTGGTAGAGTGCTTGCCTAGCATGCAAAAGGCCCTGGGTTCAATCCCCAGTATCATAAACCAACAACAACAACAACAACAACAACAAAAAACACGAATAAATAATTAGGCAGTAGGCCTAATTGGCTGAGGCAAGAGGATCGCCCGAGCTTGAGGCCAGCCTCGGCTACATGGTGAGTTCACGGCCACCCTGAACTACACAGCGAGACCCTGTCTCAAGGAAAAAAAAAAATTAAGTTTAAGAATAAGGAGGCAGGGGGCTGGGGGTTTAGCTCAGCGGCACAGCGCCTGCCTGGCAAGCGCAGGGTCGTGAGTTAGATTCCCGGTTCTGGAAAAAAACCCAAACAAACAAACAAAAAGAATAATGAGGCAGAGACTGGGGATATAGCTCAGCGGCATAAGCGCCTGCCTAGCAAGCTCAAGATCCTGAGTTCAATTCCCAGTACCAAAAAAATAAATAAATAAAAATAAAAATAATGAGGCAGTAATTGTATGGTAAGGGCATAGGTTTCAGAGTGAGAAAGACTCCAGAATTACTCAGACCCCACCCAGGTTTAAATCCAGGTTCTGCCACTTGTAGGCTTTGTTAATCAGGGCTTGTCCTGAAGCCAGGTCTGGTAGCCCAGGCCTATTATCCTAGCACTCCTGAGGCTGAAGCAGGGGAATCACTCCAAGTTTAAGCGCAGCCTGGGCTACACAATGAGTTCAAGGCCAGCCTGAACTGCGTAGTGAGACCCTGTCTCAAAAACAAACAAACAGGCCGGGCATGGTGGCGCATGCCTGTAATCCCAGCATTCGGGAGACTGAGGCAGGAGGATCTTTGCGAGTTCCAGACCAGCCTGGGCTACCAAGTGAGCTCAAGGCCAGCCTGAACTGCATAGAGAGACCCTGTCTCAAAAAGACAAAAACAAACAAAAACCCCCAAGGGCTAGTCCCGACAGGCTCTTGGGAAAAGCTCGCAGGAAAATGGGGAGAATGTTATCTGTTTATAGGATGTGTAGACTAAGTGCAAGCTCGGCGTGAATTACTTGTACAGCTATTGGTACAGGTTGGTGAAGAAGTCTGCTTCAGTTCCATTCTCTCCACCCACACTCCAACTACCCCAGGAGACAAGAGTGGCCCTGTCTTTTCTTTTTTCTTTCTTTTTGGTACCGGAAATCGAATTCACGACCTCACGCTTGCGAGGCAGGCGCTGTGCCGCTGAGCTATATCCCCGGCGCAGGGCCCTGTCTTTTCACCAGCGAGGAATCAGCGCCCCTCCGGGGAGGAACTTGCACCAGGACTCAGCCGCCAGAGTCCCGCGGGTACCGGGGACCCACTCGAGGAGCGGGGAGCCACCGGCTCGGGTGCGAAGCGAACCTCGGCTCCGCGGGCGGCTCAGACCCGCCCCGCCCGCGGCCCAGCCTGAAAATCCGCCAGCCACACCGCTGCCCGCCGCCCAGAGCTCGGCCCCGCCCACTCAGCCCCGGGCCCCGCCCACTCAGCCCGGGTCCCCGCCCTTCTCTCCCGCAAGGGACCGAAGTCCAGCCTGCGCCGCCCCAGTCCCTCCACTTAGGGTTCCGCCAACCCGGCGCCTCGCCCCGCCTGCCCCGCCCGCCCCGCTCGGGCCCCGTCCCAGCTGTGATCGCGCGATCGTCCACGTCGCTCCCCTCTACTGCAGACCCCAAGCACTTGGGCCCCGTGTTCCCCAGGCTGAACCCCGCCCCTCCACCCAGCACCTCCCCCGCCACGCCCCGCGGCGCCTCTTTGTCGTGGAGCGGGGTCCGCGCCGCGCAGCGGACAGGGCTCCCGGGCCACGCCGCTCTCGGGTCCCTGGAGGCCTTTGTTCCGCGGGAGGTCCCTGGGCCCGGGCCTCCCCCCGCCCCCGGGGCGTCTGCGGTTACTGTCTCGGGTTCTGTCCCGGGGAAACCGACACCGACTGTGCAGCCCAAAGCCTGGCGTCTGCCACGTCCTGGTGCCTCACTTGGAAAAATGGGAGCTGAAACGCTCTTGGCGAAGGGTCACTGAGCGATTCAGCGCGAAAACACACAGGGGGCAGCTGCATGCCTAAAGCGACTAACGGCCTCCGTGCCTTCCCTGAGAAGCCGAGGTTAAAGTTCTGAGTTCCTTCTCTAGGTCTCGGAAATCTCGTTCTCAGGAGCGCCTGCCCGGATCTGCCGCCTCCACACCCTCCTGTGGCCATTTCCCGTACCCTAGCGATCCTTGTAATTGATTACCTTTTAAAAACTGAGGTATAGTCTGCATTCAAAGACTGTGTAGAACTTAAACGTGTAGTTCCAGTCCTGTTTATCCTGCCTTTATTCCTGTAGAGTACAACTTTGTAATCTAATTACCATGTATTATGTTTACTTGTAATGCAGTCACAATAAGTGTACTTAAATACGGAGTAGACTGATCGTTCAGTGCGTATGTACAATGTGTACTCAGCTCCGTGAGTTTTTACCAGTGAAAGTCGTGTGTAACTCACCCTGATCAAGATACAGACGTTTTCTAGCTTCCCAGAATGTTATTTTGGAACCCTTCCCGTGAATCCACACCTCACATCCCACGCTACCATTTTAATTTCTTTCACTCTAGATAAGTTTCGCTTTAGTATAATTTTTTTTTTTTTTTTGGTACCCGGAATCGAACTCAGGACCTTGTGCTTCCCAGGCAGGTGCTTGTGCCGCTAAGCTATATCCCCGGCTTTAATATAAATTAATATAAAGGACACGGGTTTTTTTTTCTCTTGGGGAAAAAATATTGTTGAGTCATGGTGTAGTTGTATGTTTAACTTGATAAGAAACAGCAGATCCGTTGTGGAATGTGATTATATCAGTTTACCTTCTCACCAGCAGGGTAGTTGGGTTGTAATTGCTCCACATCCTCCTAAACATTTACATTGCCAGTCTTCTGACTCAGCCATTCTACTGGGTGTAGTGTAGCTTATTATAGCATTGCTGGGGGGTTTTGGGGGTTTTTGGTTTTTGTTTTTTTTGAGACAGGGTCTCACTATGCAGTTCAGGCTGGCCTTGAGCTCACTTCATAGCCCAGGCTGATCTCGAACTTGCAACGATCTTCCTGCCTCAGCCTCCCAAGTGCTGGGATTACAGGCGTGCGCCACCACTCCTGGCAACATTGCTTTTTTTTGGGGGGGGGGGTATTGGAAATCGAACTCAGGACCTTGCACTTGCCAGGCAGGCGCTTATCCCACTGAGCTATATCCCTGGCCCTATACCAATGCTTTTACAAAATGATTGACACACACACACGCACACAAAAGGGCCGTTGCTGGGAGTGGTGGCACATGCCTGTAATCCCAGCACTCTGGAGGCTGAGGCAGGAGGATTGTTGCAAGTTTGAAACCAGCCTGGGCTACAAAGTGAGCTCAAGGCCAGCCTGAACCGCACAGTGAGACCCTGTCTCAAAAAGAAAAAAAAAAAAAAAGGCTGGGGATACAGCTCAGCGGCATAAGCACCTGCCTGGCAAGCACAAGGTCCTGAGTTTGATTTCTAGTACAAAAAAAAAAAAAAAAAAAACATTAATACAAATACACAATTCCAAAGGCACCAAAGGCTGTTTGATAAAGGGGAGCCCCAGATATTTACTACATCTCCCTGGAAGGCCTGTGTCTTGCCTTAAATTAACTTTCCTTTTGACTCTTTGCCTTTGACTGTAGAATAAACCCCCAGGGGAAGGCGAAGGAGGAGAGACTGTTGTTCATCACTGTTGTCTGCTCACCTTTCCAGTGTTAATAAAAACCCAGTAAATATTGTTGAATGAGTGTCAGGCACTATTCTAGACAAGTCTCACCATCTAGTAGATTATTTGATTCAAGGGAGTAGCAGATTCCCTTTGCACTTGATCTTAGCCAAAAGGCCGAGAAGCGACAGCAGATTCCCTTTGGATAAAGCCCAGACCTGAGTGATATCAATAAAAATGTGTTACGTGAATGCTGATGAAGGAAATCCCCAAGAGTTCCTGAAGGCAGTGTGAGCTGCTGTGGGTTTTTTTGTTTCTGCTTTTGTTTTTCTCCTTAAGCACATCCTGTCTGTCCTGTCCGCTACTGTGCAAACATTGAAAACACATTTTCCCTGCCCAGCATTACTTCATCCTTGTGGTGACAGCACGCTCGTATTTCTTGGGGGAATTATCTTCCTGTGCTCAGCTCATTCTCCCAGCCGCCCTAGGGCTCGTGACCCAGCCCAACCAGTCAGAACATCTCAGCAACGGTTTGCTGTTCAGGGCTGTGCCCAGGCAATCTGGACCAATGAAAACCAGCCCTGGGCTTGGAGTCACATTGTTGGGCAAGAGACCTGTTTTTCCTGCTAGACTAGGAATCGTGAGGACAGATGCATAGAGAGGTGAGATCAAGAGAAAGGGAGTTATGAAGGAAGTGATGGAGAAACACACGGGGATGAGTTCGTGGCAGAGGGAACATCCCCCAGGGTCCCCAGCCCCCACCCCCACAGGAAGAAAAGCAGGAAGAACAAGAGAAAAGAAGGAGGCAAGTAGGGGATGAGTCCTGAGCCAGATTTTAGGGGCAGGTGGGCCTTAAGAGAGATTTGGATTTTTCAATGAACAGTTATTCAAAAGTTTTGAACAAACTGGGGATATAGCTCAGCGGCACAGCACCTGCCTGGCAAGCGCAAGGTCCATGGGGCTGGGGATTTAGCTCAGCGGCAAAAGCGCCTGCCTGGCAAGCGCAAGGTCGTGAGTTCGGTTCCCGGTACCGGAGAAAAACCAAAAAAAAAAAAAAAAAAGCGCAAGGTCCTGAGTTCGATTCCCGGTAACAAAATAAATAAATAAACTAAAACAAAAAAATGTTCTCTTTAAAAAAAAAAAAACGTTTTGAGCAGAGGAGTCATGATCTGATTCACTGTTTTAAAAGATCATTGTGCCGGGTGTGGTGATACATACCTGTAATCCCAGCACTTGGGAGGCTGAGGCAGGAGATTGCTGCAAACCTGAGGCCAACCTGGGCTACAGAGCAAGTTCAAGGTCAGCCTGAGCTACATACAGTGAGACCTGATTTCAAAAACGAACAACAACAAAAAAATCACTGTGGAGATGAGCCTGGGAATGGGAGTACGAGTGGAAAAAGGAGAGAGACAGAGGTTGTCATCAAAATAGAGAAGAGCTGGGCGTGGTGGCACACGCCTGTAATCCCAGCACTCAGGAGGCTGAGGCATGAGGATTGCTGCGAGTTCGAGACTAGCCTGGGCTACAAAGTGAGCTCAAGGCCAGCCTGAACTGCATAGAAAGACCCTGTCTCAAAATAAATAAATAAATACATAAATAAATAATGGAGAAGATACAGCAGGTGTGCTGGTTCATACCCATAATCCTAGCACTCTGAGAGAATGAGACAGGAGGATTACAAATTCTAGCACAGCCTGGGTAATTTAACAAATTAATGAGACTCTGTCCTAGAAAACAAAAGCAAGCACAAAATACAACAAAAAAACAGGGCTGAGGATGTAGCTCAATATAAATGCCACGGAGTCAGTCTCCCACACCCCCGCCCACAAAAGGTAGAGAAGATGATTGTTTAAACTGCAGCTGTAGCTGTGATGAAAAGTATTTGGCCTGACTTGTTTGAGTGAAGCCATAATAAAAGAAGGTAGAATCTAGGAAATTCCTTCTAATGACGTTGCACACAGCTGTGCGGAAGCTCTTGCTCCCTGCTTTTGCTGTTATGCAAGCCGATATTCTTTTATGCTTAAAATCAGTTCGATCTGAGATTTTTTTACTGGGAAATGAAGTGAGTCTTGATGTAGGTGTATTGTCGTGTGAATCAAAACAAATCTAAAGGGTGGCTACTATTATTACTCCAATCTTGGGCCGGGAATATAGCTCAGTGCACAAGCGCCTGCCTGGCAAGTGCAAGGTCCTGAGTTCGATTGCCAGTACCAAAAAAATAAAAAATAAAAAACTAAAAAAAATTCAGTGGCGGGGCTGGGGACTTAGCTCAGCGGCAAAAGCATCTGCCTGGCAAGTGCAAGGCCGTGAGTTCGGTTCCCGGTACCGGAGAAAAACCCCCAAAAAAAAACAAAACAAAAAATTCAGTGGCTATTAGTCCAATTTTGCAGTTGAGAAAATTAAGGTTTAAAGAGAGAAAGTGAATTTCCTAAGGGTATATAGAAAGTAGCGGTAAAGTTGCCATCTATCAGCCCAGGGTCGGCTTTTGTTTTTAAATTTTTTTTTTTTTTTTTGTCTTTTTGAGACAGGGTCTCATTATGCAGTTCAGGCTGGACTTAAGGTCACTTTGTAGTGGAGGCTGGCCTTGAACTTGCAACGATCCTCCTGCCTCAGCCTCCTGAGTGCTGGGATTACAGGCATGCGCCACCACGGCCGGTTATAGCTTTCTTTTCTGTACAGGGCATAGAGCTCAGGAGCTTGCGCTTGCCAGGTAGGCACTCTACCACTGAGCTACATCCCCAGCACTTGTTGGCTTTTGTTTTTGTTGTTTTTTTCTGGTACTGGGTTTTGAACCCAGGACCTTTGTACTGATCTACATTCCTGGCCCGTTCTTTTCCTTTTTCTTTTGAGACAGGGTCTCACTAAGTTGCCCAGGCTGGGCTTGAATTTGTGATTCTCCTCCCTCAGCCTCCCAGAACGCTGGGATTGCAGGACTGAGCCACCATAACAATTTACATACTTGGCTTGTTTTGCTTTGGCCTGAAGGATGATTCCATGGCTCCCAGCGGACCCTGTTTTCAACAGAAACCCCTAAGGGTCAGAATTCCACTCTTATTTGCATGTGCTTCTGTGTGTGTGTGTGTGTTGCCAGGGATGGAACTTGGGCTCGCAGCACTCATGTTTTTACACGATTCTCAAGTAGTGTTTATGCAAAACGAGCAGCTGCCCACGGTGCTCACATCACTGTAAAAGACCCGAACTGAACATGCAGTGTCTTCGTGTAGGTGAGGCGTGAAAGAGGACACGTGCAGTCTCAGATCCTTACCTTGCCCTGGCTGTGTAATAAACCAACTTCGGTGGGGAAAGATTTACTTAGAAGCTTCAGTCCATGCTCAGCCGGTTTGTGGCTGTCAGGCCTGTGGTGATGCAGAACTCTCTTGGCAGAGGCTGTGTCAGGGAAAGCTGCTCACCCTGAGGCCGCTGGGTAGCAGAGAACAGACAGCCAGGGAGGAAGGGGCTTCAGAGGTCCCGCCCCAGGGAGCTGCTTCCTGCAGCGAGGCCCCACCTCTCAACAGCCTTCACAGCACCTCGCTAGGCTGCCCTGATGAAGTTACAGCCCTGGGGTCCAACCGCTCCCTGAGGCCCGTCAGCCAGCCACCAAGCCTTCCGCACAGGGAGCACTTGGTGAGGGGGTATTTTGGACCCCAGCCATAAAGTAGAAGCAGCGATAATGTTCTAAGCTTGCTTCTCTTGGGCTAAGGTGTAGCTCAGTGGTAGAGCACTTGGCTATCATGCAGGAGGCCCTGGGCTCCATTCCCAGCAACACACACACACACACACACACACACACACACACACACACACAGAGGAAAAGGAGGAAAAGAAAAGGATTGGTTTTCTGAAGAGTGGCAGAGTCCTCCTTATTAGTATAGTGTTGAGTATCCCTGTCTGTCATGTGGGAGGCTGGGGCTCGATTCCCCAACTGGGAGTCTGCAGTGTGATGTTCTCTTGCTGGGCCTGGAGGTCAACCCTGGCTACATAGTGAGTTCAGTCAACTATACAACTCTGTCTCAAAAAAAAAAAAAAAAAAAGACCGGGGATATAAATTAGTGGTATAAGTGACTACCTGGCAAGTGCAAGGTCGTGAGTTCAATTCCCTGTACCACCAAAAAAAGTTATGAGGTATAACGTGTCCTGGGCATCAGCTGAAGCTATTACAGCTCTTAACCATCTGCAGACAGCATCAAAACAGTTTGTATTCTCAGGTAAGGCATAGTACCTGCATTTCACCTGTTGGTCCAAATTCAGCAGTACAGCTGGGCAGACTGCATGGTAAGGGAGAGAGATAACATCTGCATGGAAGCTGGGCATGAGGATGTAGGCCTTTAACCCCTGCACTGGGGAGGCTGAGGCAGGAGGATGTCTGTGAAGTCCAGGCCAGCCTGGGCTACGTAGTGAGTTCAAGGCCACCCTGAAATATATATTGACATCCTATCTCAAAAAAACAAAAACAAAAGCAAAACAAAAAACAAACAAACAAAAAAACCCATCTGCATGAATCAGTTTCCACGCACAGAAGAGAAATCCCAACTCAAACATTTAAACAATGAGCATGTTTATTATTTCACAACAAGGAGGATGCAGCCCTACAGAGGGCTTCTGCTTGGCCAAAGAAACCAGAATTCCACCTAGGACCCAATTCAGGTCCCCTTTCTGCTCTGTCACCCTCGGGGGCGGCTTCATCTTCCTGCAGCTTCAAGGGCAGGGCTGCGGTTCTTGTTCATGTCCTAGCACCTTGGTGTTCAGGGAAAGAGGAAGCCACATCATCCCGCGGCTCTCTCGGGAGGAAGTGCTTCTCGCAGCCCTGCTGCAAATCTACAATCGCACTGGACAGAGCTGGGTCACGTGTCCATCCCTAAGCCATCCACTCAAGGGGGTAGAATGACCATGACTAACTGTGACACATAGTGTGGGTGTGGGGCAGAGTTGGAGGACTAACCACCACACCCCAGGACTAATTTAGGTAATAGACTGGGGTGGCCAGACGGGGGTGCGCAGCTATGAGCTGGTGCCTTCCTTCCACACCTGGACGGGTGCTGTCATGATTAGCTAATGTATCTAAAGAAGGCCGGTGGCGGGAGCGCTCTGCTTGGGGAAGTTTTGTCAGAAACTGAGCACAAGCCGGCATGGGGGCGCACGCCTGTAATCCCAGCACTCGGGAGGCCTGGGTTACAAAGTGAGCTCAAGGCCAGCCTGAACTGCATAGCGAGACCCTGTCTCAAAAAAGACAAAGAGAAAAAAAAAAAAAAGTGAGCGCCCTTCAACCCACATCCCTTAAAAAAGAGGTTGTGGGAAATTCAGAGCAACTGTAGGAAGGCTTCGACCCCAGGCTTCCCAGGAATTGTTCCATTTCTCTCCAAATAATTGCAGCTGCTGACCGTTCTCTTCCGCTTGGCCCGCTTTAATCCTGCCCAGCTCAGCTCCCCGTGTCCGCAGTCGCTCTCTGCATCCCCTCAGCAACCTGCCAGGCAGCAGCCTGTTCCCAAACACACAGACAGGCGTCCGCATGTGGTGGCAGCCGCCTGTAGTCCCAGCTCCTCAGGAGGCTGAGGCCAGAGAGTCACGAGTTCCACCACACACAGCCCGTGTAACTCCGCGACTTGGTGAGACACGGTCTCAAAAAAAGGCTGGGGATGTAGCTCAGTGCCAAGGCCCTGAGTTCAATCCTCAGTGCTGTGCGTGCGCACGCACCCCCCCACACACACATACACACACAGAGAAAAACACAAAAATGTGAAGGGCTGAGGGAGTAGTCGTAGCTCAGGGGTAGAACGCTCATGCTCATGTAGCGCTTGTGAAGCACTGGGGTTGATCCCCACCACCACCACCAAAGGGGGCAGAAAAGGATGTTATTTCAGATAAGCACTATTATATATAAATGTCTTCTTTTCCTTCTTTTAACACTATAGTCTGCTTTCTGCTTCAATGCCCAGGAAGACAGAAACATCAGCCAAAGAGAGGCAAGAGAATTTGGTTTTTGTTTGTTTGTTTGTTTTTTGAGACAGGGTCTCGCCATGTAGCTCATGCTGGCCTTGAATTCACTATGTAGTCCACTGAGTCAGGATTTTGCTATGTAGTCCACTCCGGCCTCAAACTCAGGGCAATCCTCTTGCCTCAGCCTTCCCAGTATTGGGATTGCAGGCATGCATCACCGTGCCTGGCTAAGGTAAGAGACTTCTCATTTTTTTTTTTATTATTGTTTTGTTTTTTTGAGACAGGGTCTTACTATGCAGTTCAGGCTGGCCTTGAGCTCACTTCGTAGTCCAGGCTGGCCTCAAACTCACAATGATCTCCTGCCTCAGCCTCCCAAGTGCTGAGATTACATTGTGCCACCATGCCCGGCAAGGTAAGAGATTTCTAAGGAAGATGACTTTATCTGATTTAGAGAACTTGTCAACATCTTTTTTTCCCATAAATTTCACATTCATAATTTTTGGTGAAAATGTCATTGTGTACCAGGCCTGTGGAAATCAGTTAGTTAATATCTACTTATTTTTTAAAAATCCAGGGCTGGGGATATAGCTCAGTGGCACAGCGTGTGCCTGGCAAGCATGAGGTCAGAAGTTTGATTCCCAGTGCCAAAAAAAAAAAAAATTTCAGCCAAAACCTGGGCAAAGGGTAACACGACTGTAATCCTAGCTAATCAGAAGGCTAAGGTAGGGGAATGGGAGAATAGTGGACAGCCAGGACAACAGAGGAAAACCCTGTCTCAAAACAAAAATAAATAAATAATAAATAAAATAAAATTTTTTTCCCCAAAGTACTGGGGATTGAAACTAGGGAGTGCTGAGTTGCATTCTCGGCCCTTTTAAAAAAAAATTTTATTTTAACTGGGCATGGTGGTGTATCCTAGCATTTGGGAGGCTGAGGCAGGAGAATTACTCTGACTTTGAGGGCAGCCTGGACTACAAAGTGAGCTCAAGGCCAGCCTGAATTGCATAGTGCTAGCCTGTCTCAAAAAGGCAAAAAACAAAACAAAAACAACAACAAAAGCAAAAAAGAACAAAAGAACCTCTACATAGTAAGAACCTATCTCAAACAAAAAATAATTTTTAAAAAATTTTGAGCCAGGGTCTAATTAAATCACTAAATTGCCAGGCTGGCCTAGAATCTACAATTCTCCTGCTTCCATCTCCCAGCTGTTTGTTTGTTTGGTTTTTGGTTTTTTTCCAGTACCAGGAATCAAACTCTCGACCTCGCACTTGCCAGGCAGGTGCTGTGCTGCTGAGCTAAATCCCCAGCTCCCTCTCAGCCGTTAAAAGAAAAATTTTGGCTGGATGTGGTGGCATATGCCTGTAGTGCAGCACTCAGGAGACTGAAGCAGGAGGATCACTTCAAATTTGAGGCCAGCCTGGGCTACATAGCAAGACCCTGTCTCAAAATAACAAAACAAAACAAAACAAAAACCCAAAACAAAATATTTAGCTGAATATAGGCTTCGATCAAATAATTCTACTTTTACAAATCTGATGTAAAGTACTAGTACATACGTACAGTACTTCTACCTCCGCACATGTACACAAAGAATATTGATTGTAGTCTTGCACGTTGCGGTGGAGATGGCATGATCTACGTATCCTTTGGTACAGTTTGGATCTTATTTATCTTTGTGCTCATTTATTTTTAGTAGGCAGTCACTGAAAAGAATGTGG
>NW_004955452.1:9668885-9676571 GCF_000276665.1 Chinchilla lanigera | reverse complement strand
AGAAAGAAAGAAAGAAAGAGAGAGAATGGATTGCAGATGGCTGGAAGTGATACAGCAAGCACTGTCTGTACTCCCTCCCCTCTGCTCCTTACTATAAAAGACTCTGCCTACCTATATGTAGGGAGATGTTGATTTGAACTAAATGGGACCCTCCATCTCCTTGGAGCAAGTTGGGGTGTTTTTTGTTTTGTTTTTTTTTGTCTTTTTGAGACAGGGTCTCGCTATACAGTTCAGGCTGGCCTTGAGCTCACTTTGTAGCCCAGGCTACAACACAACAGTCCTCCTGCCTCAGCCTCCCGACTGCTGAGATTACAGGTGTGTGCCATCACACCTGACCATACCACTATTCTTTGGGGGTTTGTTTTTGTTTTTGTTTTTTGAGACAGGGTTTCACCATATAACTTAGACTGATCTTGAACTCACTATATAGCCCAGGCTGACCTTTAACTAGTGCAATACTCCTGCCTCAGCCTCCTGGGTGCTGGGATTACAGGCATACACTATCACACCACGCTCTTTTCAGCTTTTTTTTGAGACAAAAATCTCACTCTATAGTTTGGGCTGGCCTTGAATTCATGGTTATGTTCCTGCCTCAGCCTCCCAAGTGTTGGGATTACAGGGTGTGCCACTACACCAAGATTTTACTATTCATTTATTACTTGTTTTCCAGGTGCTGGATGTTGAAGTCAGGGCCTTGTACATGCTAAGTAAGTACTTTACTACTGAGGTGCACCCTAAACTCTGGTTTTGTTTTTGCTCTTTTGCTATACTGGGGATCAAACCCAGGTCCTTGCATATGTAAACCACTCTACCATTGAGATACAGCTCTGGGTTTTTGTGGGGTTTTTTTGTCTTTTTGAGACGGGGTCTCCCTATGCAGTTCAGGCTGACCTTGAGCTCACTTTGTAGCCCAGGCTGGCCTCGAACTCGAAACCATCTTCCTGCCTCAGGCTCCCAAGTGCTGGGATTACAGCCGTGCGCCACCGCGCCTGGCTCTTTTGTTTTGGTTTTGAGACAGGTGTAGTTATGAGATTCAGGTTCAACTTGAAGTCATGGCAATGCCCCTGCCTCAGCCTCCTGAGGGCTGAGATTAAAGGTGAGGGGCAACACAGCCAGTAGCTCCTGTTTTTTGTTATTTTTTATTAGTACATGATCACAGTACATAATGATTACATGCCTCATGGGGAGTTGGCACACATACAAAACACATCCTAATTCCTTTTACCACCCTTTTCCTTTCTTTCCCTTTCCTGTTTTTTTTTTTTTTAAAGAGGGCAGATATTTTTATTTTATATTTTTAGATTAATTAAGTATATTGGTACATTTTAGGTATACATAAGGATCACATTCATCGTAGGGAATTTGTAACTGTACATGACATATCTTGATTCTTTTTTTCCCATTTTCCTCCCTTCCTTTCACCCCCCTTCCCCTCCATATTTATAAAAGCTTTGTTTCCATTTTTTCCTCTTTTCTTATCATTTTTTTCTTTTCCCTTCCTTCCTTCCTTTCTACCTCCCCATCCCTAGTTCCCCTTCTCATTAGAACATTTTCTTCCTATTTTATGATATTTATTATAATTTTGGTCCTTATTTTTACTTTCTGTTTCTTACACCAGAGAAATAATGCAATGTTTCCATTTTATTGTGTGTCCAATTTATTTCACTTAAGAGTATGGCCTCAAGCTGCCTCCATTTACCTAGGAAAGTCTCAGACTTATTCTTCTTTATGGCAGAGTAGTACTCCATTGTATAAAAAATTTTTTCTTTATCCATTCTTCAGTTGTTGGGCATTTGGGCTGTTTCCAAGACTGAGCTATTACGAACTGTGCTGCTATAATCATAAGTGTGCATATATCTCTGTGGTATGATGCTTTTAATTCTTTCAGGAAGATGCCTAGAAGGGGAATAGCTGAGTCCAATGGAACCTCTAGTCCTAGTTTTTCTGAGGAAGCTCCACACTGATTTCCACAGTGGCTGCACCAGTCTACACTCCCACCAGCAGTGGAGAAGGGTTTCTTTTCCCCAATTTATGCATGCATGCTTGTGTACACACCGAATTTCTCTGCTGTCTTCTCAGGCACCGCATGAGGGTTAGGGAGGAACATGGAGCCTGGCGCTAATAGGGTTCTTATTTCAATCACGTGAACATCTTACCTATGTAAATTTTTATTTTTTATTTACTTTTTTTTTTTTTTTTTGGTTTTTTTCCGGTAGCAGGAATCGAACTCACACCTCGTGCTTGCCAGGCAGGCGCTGTGCCGCAGAGCTAAACCCCCCTCACCAAAATTTTTAAAAATTGTAATAAACACCACTGATGCTTCCATCGAGATTCTCTTGGATCTCAGGATCCCTTTTACACTTCCTTGAGCTCCCGGTTTCGGGTTGCCGGTTTAGTTTCACGGGTTAATCACCCTCCACCTCCTTCAGAGTACCGTAGAAACTGTTTAAATTCCTACCCTCCCCCTTCCCACGCCCCGCCCCCTGGTTGTTATGGCCAATGAGCGATCACAATGGAAATAAGCCCCCCACCCCCCCACCCCGCTTGGAGCTGGACGCCTGGGGCAAGCCTTCCGGTTCACTGTCCGAGGTGGGGCTAAATCCTGCTGGGGGTTGGGTGTGAAATCACACCTTGTCTGTCTCCTTCCCCTTCCGGCCCTGCCCCTCCACTCCTGGACAGTTTCTCCTCAGAACCTTCCCTTAATTTACCACTTGAGCGAAAATCCCCATTTTGAGGTCTGGTCTGGAAAAACCAAACTTTGTGTTCCTTTGCTTTTATTAAAACCGGATTTAGAACCGGGCGTGGTGGCGCAGGCCTGTAATCCCAGCACTCGGGAAGCTGAGGTAGGAGTATCATTGCGAATTCGAGCCCAGCCTGAACTACAAAGTGAGTTCAAGACCAGCCTACAAGCAAAGCCAGGCGTGGTAGCACACACCTGCAATGCCGTCCTATAGGAGGCCGAGGCAAGACGGTTGCTGAGAGTTCAAGACTAGCCTGGGCCACATAGTAAGTTTAAGCCCAGCCTGAACTACACAGTGAGACCCTGTCCCCAAAAAAGCAAAAAGCAAAACAAACAAAACCACACAAATAGACAAGCGATACAGACATTTACAATCATGGGAGAAAACAGAACTGAGCACCAAGCAATGTTTAAATTCACAAATCCAAGTTCACGCTTCCCGGAGAGAGCAAATCATGTTGGGAGCGGTCTTACAGACCTTCCGCTGTGGGTTTTCCCTTAACCACATTGTGCTTGTTTCTTCATCAGTAAGATAGCATTATTTCCTTTGGCACCTTGCCTTTAAAAGAAAAAAAAAAAGTTGTTGTCTTGGGACCAGGCGTGGTAGTGCAGCCCTGTAATCATAGCACTCAGAGGTGGAGACAGGGGCCAGGGATACAGCTCAGCGCCACAAGTGCCTGCCTGGCACGCGTAAGGTCCTGAATTCAATTCCCAGTACCAAAAAATAAATAAATAAATAAAACTATAAAAAAAGAAGTGGAGAAAGGAAGATCACCAGGAGTTTGAAGCCTGGCTACCTAGTAAGTTCAGGACCAGTCTGAACTACATAGTGAGACCCTGTCCTCCCGTGCCCCTCAGATAAAAGACAAAAAGATTGTCTTGGAGCCTGGGTGCAGGCACAGGTTTGGTTGTTTTTTTTCTGGTCTTTTTGAGACAGGGTCTCGCTATGCAGCTCAGGTTGGCCTTGAGCTCACTTTGTAGCCCAGGCTGGTCTCAAACTTGCAAAGATCTTCCTGCCTCAGCCTCCCAAGTGCTGGGATTACAGGTATGTGTCACCACGCCCAGCAGAGGCACACATTTGTGATCGCAGCACTCTGGGAGGCTGAGGCAAAAAGATGGAAAGTTTGAGCCCAGCCTGGGGAACTTACAGAAATGTAATTTTTTAAATAAATAAATAAGTAGGGCTGGATGTCTATTTCAATGTGAAGACCCTTATTCCATCCCAATAGTGCAAAACAAGCAAACAAACAAAAACAATCCAGGGTCTTGGGAGGGAGCGGGGATGGGGCTCTAGTGTACACAACCTTCGCATGCAAAAGGCTGCGGGTTCAATCTTCACGGCCCTGAAAAAACAAATGGAGACTCTGTCTTGGCAAACTCCTTTGCGCGGCTGCGGGGTGCCTGGACTTGGCCCTCCTGTGGTTTTGGTCCCACCACGCCTTCTCTTTCACTTGCTTGCTGTACTGCAGCCCTACTGGGCACCCTCGGTGAAGCGAATGAGCCAAATGCACCGCACTCTATGACCTCAGGGCCTTTGCACAGCCCTTGCACCTTTCCACCACATTCTTCCCTTTTGCTCTTTGCCTGAGGCCCAGCTGACCAGTGATCCCTGAGGCCCTGGCCCTGACATTCCATAGGATCTTCACAGTAGAACCTATTTTACCTTTTCAGCCATTATAAATAACTAATCTTGTCCTGAAGGCAGTTGGTAATTATGCTTCTCATGAACGAATGAGTGACCCAGCCGGCTCCCTTCCCCACTGGAGGGCCTGGGGTTCCTCTAGCTCCTCTGTCTCCATAGTAACCCGCACTGCTCTGGGCAGGAGCAGGCTCGGGCTGGCGCTCCGTGAGCGAGAGGAGCTGGGGAGCCCTGTGCAGTTTCTCTCCCTGCCTCCCAGGGCTTTCCCACCCCGCCCCTGTGGAGGCTCCGGCTCCTCTCTCAGACCAGCTCCTCTCTTCCCTGTGGCCGCCCACAGTGCGGCTGCCCCTGCCCAGTGCAGTCCTCCTCGGCGTCCGCCCGACCACCTCTTCCCTCCACTCAGCCCACAGAAGTGGCTTCGCTTGGGCCAGGGACCCATCCCGCTGCTCCTCTCTGGCCAGGACCGCGGTGGAAGAGGGCGGCAGGACAGCTTAACCCGGAGGGAAGACAGGAAATGTGATTAGCGCTTTGGTCACAAATATAAAAGGAGACAATCCATAGTACCCTTCTCCCCCCGTGGGATCACACTATGTAGCCCAGGCTGGAACCTTGGAAGGATCTTCCTGCCTCAGCAGAGCCAGTGCTGGGGTCACCGGGGTGCGCTACCACGGTCGGCTTCTACTATGTGCGTCTGTGCTGAGAGTGGAGCCCAAAGCCCTGCACATGCTAGAGGACCACTCTGCCACTCTACCACTAAGCTACACGCCCAGCACTCATTCGCCTCCCCGCATCCCCTCAGGGTCTCTGTATAGCTGAGGGTGGATTTGAACTCACTATGTATAGCTCAGGCTGGCCTCCAACACATAGCAGTTCTCCTGCCTTAGCCTCTTTTATGGGGGGGGTTGTTTTGAGACAGGGTCTTGCTCTGTAGTTCAGACTGGCATTGAACTTGATATGTAGCCCAGGCTGGCCTTGAACTTGAAGGGATCCTCTTGCCTCAGCCTCTCAAGTGCTGGGGTTACAGATGCATGCTGCCAAGGGTGACTAATTCAACATTTTCAGGGCTAGGAATATAGCTCAGTGGCACAGTACCTGCGTGGCAAGTGGGCAAGGTCCTGAGTTCTATTCCTGGTACCCCCCCCAAATTTTTTTTCCGATAACCTCATTTATTTATTTAATGTTTTTGGTACCAGGAATTGAACTCAAGACCTTGCGCTTGCCAGGCAGGCGCTTGTGCCACTGAGCTACATCCCCAGCAATAACCTCATTTAATACGGAATTGAGATTCAGTATAAGCTGGGCTTGGTGGCGCACACCTGTAATCCCAGCACTCGGGAGGCTGAGGCAGGAGGATTGTTTCGAGTTCGAGACCAGCCTGGGCTACAAAGTGAGCTCAAGGCCAGCCTGAACTGCATAGCGAGACCCTGTCTCAAAAAGACAAAAAAAAGAGATTCAGTATATAAAAAAAGAGCCAGGGATGTAGCTCAGTGGCACAGGCGCCTGCCTGGCAAGCACAAGGCCCTGAGTTTGATTTCCAGAACCAAAACAAAAAAATGAGATTCAGTATATAGTCAAATTTTTACACACTTAGGAAAGCTTTTGCTTTTTTCTCCTTCTTCCTATTCTTCTTCTTTTTTTGTTTGTTTTTTGAGACAGAGTCTCAATATGTAGCCCAGGCTGGCTTCGAACTCACAGTGATCCTCCTGCCTCAGCCTCCCCAGTGCTGAGATCACAAGCGTGCACCACAAGTCTGGCTTATATTCCTAGCTTTCTAAATTTTTTTTATTTTAAATTGGACTCTCCCTAAATTGCTAAGTGGCCCAAAGTGGGTTCGAATGTACAGTCCTCATGCCTCAGTGTCCAGAGCGGGAATTACAGGTGTGTGCCTAGCTAGGAAAGCTTTTCTTGATAAGAAAATGCATTACCTGACTCTTGAGTTTTCTAGAAGGAATTCCTGCTGTAGTGCTGAACCTTTCCTGTCAGAGTCATAAATACTGAGATTTACAGTGTTTCCATGATATCGCATGAGTTTCAATGTATTTACTGCCACTTTGAACATTTCATTCCCTGAGGGGCTCCTCGGAACCCCAGATGTTCTTCCAGGCAGCTCTCTCTGGGGTTCTCACTGCCACTACAGAAATATAACACTTACTAAGGTCTATAGCAGCGTCAAGTCTGCAATGAAAGCAGACTTGTAAAGTATCTCACAGTATGCTTTTCTTTCTTTTTTTTTTTTTTTTTTTTTGAGGCAGGGTCTCGCTATGCAGTTCAGGCTGGCCTTGAGCTCACTTTGTAACCCAGGCTGGTCTCGAACTTGCATCGATTCTCCTGCCTCAGCCTTCTGAGTGCTGGGATTGCAGGCATGTACCACCATGCCTGGCTTCTTTCTTTTTTTAAGGTAAGGCCTCACTGTGTAACTCAGGATAGCCTCAAATTCACAGCAATCCTCCTGCCTCAGCTCCCAAGTGCTGGGACCACAGGTCAGAGTTTTCTGGATTTTTTTTTTTTTTTTCAGTACTGGGGATAGAACTCAGGAACTTGTGCTTGCCAGGCAGGCGCTTATGCCATTGAGCTATATCCCCAGCCCTGAGTTTTCTGGATTAATGCTAAATCATCTGACATGTCAATATACCATGTAACGTCACAGTATTTGTCAATCTAAAATGACTTCTTAGTTGGGCTTGGTGTTGCATACCTGTAAGTAATCACAACACTCGAGAGGCTGAGACAGAATTGCTGAGTTCGAGGCCAGTCTGGGCTACAAAGGGAGCTCAAGGCCAGCCTGAACTGCACAGTGAGACCCTGTCTCAAAAAGACAAGAAAAAAAAAAAGGTGACTTCTTTTCCTTCCCAGTGCTCTCAAACATGTTTCCTTTGGTGCAAAATACAGTGTTGACATAGACCCAGGTAAACCAGTAAAACCAGGACTTTGGCCAGGGTGTGAAAGCTATCACTTGTGTGAATTTGAAGCTACCTTTCTGGACTGTACCTGATACTTTGGAAACCAATGGTATAAAAAGAAGTCTGTTCTTTATTTTGCACACAGAGATGCTTTTCAAACATTTTTGGCATAAAATGATGTTTAAAAATAGGGGCCGGGGATATAGCTCAGCGGCAAAGTACCTGTCTGGCAAGTACAAGGTCGTGAGTTCAATTCCTGATACAAAAAAAAAAAAGTTATTTAAAAATATAAAATTACTCTCAGAATTAAAATTGCAATACTAGTAATGAAAATTAGAAGAGGTAGCTAGGAGTGATGGCACACACTTGTGATCCCAGCATTCTGGAGGCTGAGGCAGGAGGATTGC
>NW_004955452.1:9666373-9667775 GCF_000276665.1 Chinchilla lanigera | reverse complement strand
TGTAGCAGTTCTCTGTCTCACAAAGCCAAAATGAAACAGAGCAAAACTATGTGTCAGTATGTGCATAGGAAGTGCCTCAGGTAAAATATTAGGAGGTAGAACACATTTCCAAAGCCAGCTCATAGCATGAATGTTGATTTGATTTAGTACAAAGTAGAGTTCCAGTCAAACGACCCTAGGGTACACTGCTCCTTGCCCCGCCCGCCCCAGGTCTGCGCAGGATAAGAGCGAGGACAAACAAGCGTCCCCTTTGCCTCCCTTTGAGCACTAGGGTGATTACAAAATTGCCACTCAGATCACGGTCAATGGCCTCAGATCCCAGGGCCTGCAAGCCAGCCGGTATCAACCGCTTCAGCAGGAACCGGGAACTTTATGATCCTTCTGCTGCAAGCCAATTCACTTTTCTTCCTTCTTCTCCTCCTTCTTTTCCTTCTCCTCCTTCTTCACCTTCTCCTCCTTCTTCACCTTCTTGGTACTGGGAGTTTAGCCAAGAGCCTTGACACTGAGCTACATCCCCAGTGGAATGGGTTTCTTACCCATTGGGAGATATTTTTAGATGGAAAGAAAAACTGGGAAGTAGATTGCAACATACACTTCTGAGGCACTTTAAACTGGTCTTAAACTCACTGTGTACCTCAGGCTGACCTTGAATATGTGGCAATCCTGCCTCAGCCTCCCTAGTGCTGGGATTACAGGCATGCAGCAACATGCTCCGTTTTTAAAAAATGTTTGCAGGGCAAGGTATAATTTTTTCCCTTTTCTGTTCACTTGGCAGGACCGGTTTCCCTCAGGGCTCCCTCAGCCTTTGGTCGCTTGGCAACAGTCCGCAGTCAGATCCCAGGCCGGGGTGGGGTAGGGAGGGTGGAATTTGGAGCCAGCCAGGGCAGCTGGAATGCGGGAAGTGGGAGGAGGAGCTGCACAGGCTTCAAAGGCGGGCTCAGGCCTCGATTGTATCTGTGGGGTGATTTTCAGCCAACACCTGCTGTATCCCTCCAGCTCCTCAGCTGCGCCACATCGTCCGTGCTGAACATCCGGGAACACCTGGGGTGGACGCAAGTCACTCTCAGGCTTGTCTGGTCAGCTTGCTCAGCTCTTTTTTATCTTCCCTTGGAATTTGTATGGTCTCTTTTCCTTCTCCTCCTCCTTCTTTTTCTGATAAGTCTCTCAAATTACTTGTAATCTATACTCATGCCTTTTCCACATTTTTCATTAAAAAGAATTTTTTTTTAAGATAGAGTGGGTGCTCTAAATTTCTGGTCTCAGGGGGGCCTCCTACCTCAGCCTCTGTACCCTCTTTCCCCCCAAATAAGACCTAACTGGAGAATAATCAGCCTTGAAAGCTAGAGATTAAAGGTGCCAGCCCCAATCAGCCTATCCTTGCCTTACCTGCCTTATAGAGGAA
>NW_004955452.1:9663831-9665378 GCF_000276665.1 Chinchilla lanigera | reverse complement strand
TTAAAACCAACTGAAGGGATAAGGAAAAGTCCCAGCCAGCTCTGCACATATCAGTACATGGAAACAGGGCCAGGTTCAGCCAGAATGGAGACAACTGCTCTTCTTTCAAGGAGAGTGGTCCAGGTGGATTTCCACAGATTGCCTTGAACTCACTTATGTAGCCCAGGCTGGTCTCGAACTCGCAATAATCTTCCTGTCTCAGCCTCCCAACTGCTGGATTACAGGTGTGCACCACCACGGCCCAGCTTGTAATCACTTTTAAATGTATTGGTTTCTTTTTTTTATTTTCTTGTTACCGGGAATCGAACTCAGGATCCTGTACTTGCTAGGCAGGCACTTGTGCTACAGAGCTATATCCCTGGCCCTTTTTTTTTCTTTTTTCCTTTTTCTTTCTTTTTTTTTTGGTACCAAGAATCGAACTCATGACCTTGCACTTGCCAGGCAGGTGCTGTGCTGCTGAGCTAAATCCCCAGCCCCTATCATGTCATTATTTCTTATAGGGAAATTCATTGTGATATACAAGTGCTTTGAGTTACAAGCATATTTCCAGAAAAAATTATGCTCAAAAACCAAGATTTTACTGTGTTGTCCTTGGATAAAGGATATCTCAAACTGGGTGTGGTGGCGCACACCTGTAATCCCAGCATTCAAGAGGCTGAGGCAGGAGGATCATTGTGAGTTTCAGGCCAGCCTGTGCTACAAAGTGAGTTCAAAACCAGACTGGCCAGGCATGATGGGTGGTGCATGCCTGTAATCCCAGCACTTGGAAGGCTGAGGCAGGAGGATCACTGTGAGTTTGACACCAGCCTGGGCTACAAAGTGAGGCTCAACGCCAGCCTGAGCTGCATAGTGAGACCCTGTCTCAAAAAGACCAAAAAAAGGATATCTCAGATAATAAACTGATGCCAGTAGATTGTACACTTGATATTTGCCAAATGGCCAAGAAAGAATATTTACATGATTTTTGACAAAAGCATAATCATGTGTAGTGGCTCATGTTTGTGATCTCAGCACTCAGGAGGCTGAGGCAGGAGGATCACTGTAAATTCTAGGCCAGCCTGGGCTACATAGTGAGTTCAAATTCAGCCTGGACCACACAGGAAGACCCTGTCACACATGCAAAAAAAGAGGAAAATGTATATCCTTGTAGCCCACACCCTTCTTATCGTTTTTTTCTTTTTTTTCCATTTTTACTCTTTTTGGGAAAGAGTCTCACTGCAGTTCAGGCTGGCCTTGAACTGATTTTGTAGCCCAGGCTGGCTTTAAACTCCAGAGTAATCCTCCTGCCTCAAGCTCCTGAGTGCTAGGATTATAGGCATGTGCCACCACCCTAGGCCCACACCTTTTCATGTAAAGAATACTTTCAGGCCAGATATGGTAGTACAGGAGGCAGGAGGATTCCAAGTTAGAGCCTAGCCTGCACAACTAATTAATTAATTGATTGATTTTTTTTTTTTTTACTAAAAAAGTTTGTTTTGAACACCTGTAATCCCAGCACTCAGAAGGCTGAGGCAGGAGGATCATTGCAAGTTCGAGACCAGCCTGGG
>NW_004955452.1:9651354-9662563 GCF_000276665.1 Chinchilla lanigera | reverse complement strand
GGAGCGGAAAAATAAAGGAAAATAAAATAAAATGCCGCTCATACACTTTTTCCTTTGGCCTCAGAGTTGATTTATAGATGTTTATGTTCCGGTTAAGACTGGCCCAGGAACAGACTTCCAAGCGGCCCTGAGGAGCATCCTGATCTCGGCCAGAGCAGAAAGCGGCAGAAGAGCAAGTTCACCCCGGAACGGTAGTGCGAGAGCGATCCCAACGCGCGAGAACAGTTCGTCTGTTAGACAAAAATACCAATTCAAATCGGAGCCCCAACGTAAATTTACCAATCAGCTCAGATGTGCCTCGATGGGCTGGACTCCTTGAAGGCTGCCGGGGGCTTGTTCCCTCCGTAGTGTCTCCAGAGAGGAGTTGGCCCGGCTTCTGTTCAAGAGCCATTTTTCCCATCCCGTGTCGGCTTGTAAACTGGCCTCGTGGGGCCTCAGAGAGGAAAGCCACAGCCTTTGTCTGAAAGCCCCAGTTCCTCTTGACTCCGAGAGGAGGGGAGAGCGGTTTGCAGGTGGGAGTGGTGGAGAAAGGACAGTCTGAGCAACAGGAAGAATGTGACTCACAAGAGAGACAAAGGGTTAGGCAGAGCCCTTAGAACTCAGACGCAACCAGGACAAAACATTCGGGCTGTAGGGAAAGATTATGTGTCAAACACATTTTATCCTTTTGTTGCACAAACACAAAACTTAAACCTGACATGGGAGGTGCATGGTAGTTGTTTTGAGCCTGGCTTGAAGCCTACAATGCGCATCCCGTGACTGAGTTATCCTTTCGTACGAGTCTCTGAAACACTGAATGCCTAATGGTCTTTCATTGTCTGGCTGTGCCCACAAGACTGCAACCAAGTAAGACAGTGAGACGTGGGGTCTTGCTTATCTCCTGGCCCAGCTCATCAAGAAAGGGCGTCACGCAGGGCATGGTGGCCCACACCTGTAATCCCAGCACTCAAGGAGGCTGAGGCAGGAGGATCGCTGTGAGTTCAAGGCCGGCCTGGGCTACAAAGTGAGTTTAAGGCCAGCCTGAACTGCATAGCAAGACCCTGTCTCAAAAAGACAAAACAAAATACAAAACAAAGCAAAGGAACAACAACAAAAAAACCCCAAGCAACAACAACAACAAAAGCAAGGAAAAGTTGCACGGGGGGTGGTGGGGGGTGTGTGTGTGTCAAGATACCAGTAGAGAAGGGCTACCTATCTGTCCCCTCTAGTGTCTGTGGCAGGCGACAGGAGCAGTGTGTCCAAGGACCATCCACCATGACTATGGAGGGCAAGAGAACCAAGGGCAGAGACTGCCTCTGTCAGCGGAAGGATCAAATCAGACAGGAAAACTAAAGCAAGACTGGGCCGACATGCCCTCCATTCATGTTAGAGAGGGATCAGCTAAGCCCACATCAGTGAAATCTGTCCCTGGAGACTTAAAGATCAGCGACCATACTAATGATTGTTTTTTGAGACAGGGTCTTGCTATGTAGTACAGGCTGGCCTTGAACTCACTAAGCACCCCAAGCTAGCCTCAAACCTCAGAGATCCTCCTGCCTCAGTCTCCCAAGTGCTAGAGTACAAACGTGCACTACTATGCCCTGCACTAATCACTTTTTTTTTTTTTTTTTAATTAATCACTTTTCTTTTCTTTTTTGGTACTGGGAATTGAACTCAGGACCTCAGACTTGCCAGGCAGGGGCTGCTGACTAATCACTTTTATTTATTTATTTATTTTTGTTTGTTGGTCTTTTTGAGACAGGGTCTCGCTATGCAGTTCGCGTTGACCTTGAGCTCACTTGGTAGCCCAGGCTGGTCTCGAACTCACAACGATCCTCCTGCCTCTGCCTCCCGAGTGCTGGGATTACAGGCGTGCGCCACCAGGCCTGGCATGACTAATCACTTTTAATTGGTCTTGGGGTCCTGATATTGTTTTGAGCAGAAAGCCAGAAAGTGAAAGCATGTAGGAAAGCATAGGCTTCATTTGGAATCCTGGAATTCCTGGAATTCCTCTTGGAATCCTGGGTAAGCCCCTAAATATGATACCAGAATGCTGGGGCTCATGCTTCACAGTGACAAAGAATGAAACCATGGGTGGAGAAGGTAGGGGTCAGCAAGATTTTTTAGAAGATATAAAGGCCCCTGGGAGGGGTCCTGAGCAGAATGCCCCAGAAGGCTCTCGTCTAGTTTAGAAGGGATTTGGAAGGGAGCTTGGCGACTGGCTAAGCAGTACAACCCCTGCCCATGGGAAGGCTACATACTTTTCAAGGTCCAGTCTGTGCAGGGCTCACGCAGTGCCCATCTGGCTGTGCCCTGGGGATGTCCCTGGCAGCCATGGGACACCTGGCAGATGTCTCATAAGACCCCTCGAGGCTGTGACTCAGCTGCCTCCATCTGGGGGCTGCTGACCTTACTGCCTGGTGGAATCCTGACTCCTGTTCCCTAACTCCCGTTACACAGTGACTGCGCCCTGCGGAGCCCCACCTCAGAGAGCTTGGACAAATGCGGAGAGTTCAGCAAAGCCTGGAAGAGCAGGTGGACAGGTGGGCAGGCCAAGAACAGGGCCCTGAGAGAGGGAAGTGATGACAGATTGGGCGGTACTGATGGGCCAGTGAAAGCGGGCTGGGATTTGACCGCTGGCACCCATAGCGAGAAGGTCACCGGGGACTTGGTTTTAGGGATGGAGAGGGAACAATAAGCCTAAAGAAAGTAAAATTAGCCAGGTGTGGTGGCACCAATCTGTAATCCCAGTCTGTTACCCCAGAATTGCGGAGGCTGAGGCAGGAGGATCAAAAGTTCAAACTCAGCCTGGGGAATTTAGTGACTTAGTGATACTCTGTCTCAAAAAATAAAAAATAAATAAAGAACCAGTCAGAGGCTGGGCATTATTGTTTTCTTTTTTCCAGTACTGGGAATTGAACTCACGACCTTGTGCTTGCCAGGCAGGAGCTGTGCCACTGCGCTAAATCCCTGGGGGCTGGGCATTATGGTGTACACTTAATCCCAGTACTCAGGAAGCTGAGCCAGGAAGATTGCTGGGCGTTCAAGGCCAGACTGGACTACACAGTGAGTTTAAGTCCAGCCTGAACTACAGAGCAAGACCTTGTCTCCAAAAACAAAGCAAAACAAAAACAAAACAAAACAAAACAAAACCAATTGGAATGTAGCTCAGAGTAAAGGCTCTGGGTTCAATCTGTAATACAAAAAAAAAAAAAGAAAAGAAAAGGAAAAAAGAAAATTTACATCTGTGTAATGTGAACTTGGCATGTAGTTTTGTGAACTTTATCAAGTTTACATATTATGGTTATGCTAATTTCATTATAAATAAATTAGGCAGAGCATAGTGGCGCATGGCTGTAATGCCAACACTTAGGATGCTGAGGCAGGAGGATCGTTGCAAGTTTGAGGCCAGCCTGGGCTACAAAGTAAGCTCAAGGCCAACCTGAACTGCAGAGCGAGACCCTGTTTCATAAATAAATAAATAAATAAATAAATAAATAAATAAATAAGGGAGCCTCCTGTCTTCTAATCTAAAATAGCAATAGATAGGGGCTGGGGATTTAGCTCAGTGGCACAGCGCCTGCCTGGCAAGTGCAAGGTTGTGAGTTTAATTACTGGTACTGGAAAAAACAAACAAACAAAAAAAAAAAACAGAAAAAAGAGAGAGAGAAGAAAAAAAAATTTTTTTTTCTAGTGCTGGGGATTGAATCCAGGGCCTTCGCACGGAGCTATTTATCAAACCCTCACCCCTTTGTAAGTTTTTTTAATTTGGAGACAAGATCTCACTACGTCACTAATTTTACCAGGCTGGCTCTAAATTTTAATTCTCCTGCCTCAACTTCCCTGTATCCTGGGACTACAGGCATGCACCACTTGGAACTCACAGGCCTTGAACTCATAGCTCAATAGATCCTATTTTTAATGATTGGAGAGACTATAGCTATGAAACCATTTGATCTCATATCTCTTTTTAAAATAATTTTAAATTTATTTTAATGTAATTTTAGACTTACAGAAAAGTTGTAAGACTAATACGAGGAATTTAGGATTCAATTACACTTTTCCCCTATGTAATTCTCATATTTTCATTTTCTCTTTCACTCTATAAAACAAGACATTGTCTTATATAACCACAATATATTTATAAAATTCAGAAAATTAAATATTAGTGCATTACTATTACCTAGTATACACTGTATATACAAATTTCTTTTTCCTTTTTTTTTCTTGTTTTTTTTTGAGACAGGATCTCACTAGGTAGTACAGGCTGTCCTTGAACTCGCTTGTGTAGCCCAGGTTGTACTCAAACTCACAGAGATCCTCGTGCCTCAGCATCTTGAGTACTGGGATTATAAGCATACACCACCACGCCTGGCCCCAAATTTCCTCCTTTTTCTTTCTTTCTCTCTTTCTTTCTTTCTTTCTTTCTTTCTTTCTTTCTTTCTTCTTTTTGAGACAGGGTCTTGCTGTGCAGTTCAGGCTGGCCTTGAGTTCACTTTATAGCCCAGGCTGGTCTCAAACTCAGAACAATCCTCCTGCCTCAGCTTCCCAAGTGCTGGGATTACACATGCATGCCACCACCCCTGGCCTCTTTTTTTTTTTTTTTTTTTGAGAAAGTATCTCACTATGTAGCCCAGACTGGCCTCAAAGTCACTGGAATCCTCCTGCTTCAGCCTCTTGAGTGCTGGGATTACACATGCATGCCACCCCCCCTGGCCTTTTTTTTTTTTTTTTTTTTTGAGAAAGTATCTCACTATGTTTTTTTTTTTGAAACTGAGAATCGAACTCAGGACCTGATGCTTGCCAGGCAGGCACCTTGCCACTGAGCTATATCCCCAGCCCAGGATCTCACTATGTATCTCAGTGTGGCCTTAAACTCACTATGTAGCTCAGGATGGCCTTGAACTCACTATGCAGCTGGCCTTGAACTCACAGTAGTCCTCTTGGATCCTCTTGCCTCAGCCTCTGGAGTGCTGGGGCTACAGGTATGTTCTAGCACCTGGCTTCATATTCAAATTTTCCTCAACTATCCCAACAATGAGCTGTAGAGCTATTTTTTCCGGATCTAGGATCTAATCTAGCATCACAAATGCATTTAACCATCTCCTTGCCCTGTCTCTTTAGTCTCCTTTAATCTGGAATCGTTCTTACGGCCCCACACATGCTGGGCAAGCACTCACTGCTGAGCTATATCCCCAGCTCCCCACCTTCTTTATCCTTTTATTTTGTCTACCTTCTTTTTTGATTTTTTTTTTTTTTTTTTTTTTTTTTTTTTTTTTTTTGTCTTTTTGAGACAGGGTCTCACTATGCAGTTCAGGCTGGCCTTGAGCTCACTTTTTAGCCCAGGCTGGTCTCGAACTCATAACAATCCTCCTGCCTCAGCCTCCCGAGTGCTGGGATTACAGGCGTGCGCCACCATGCCCGGCTACCTTCTTTTTTGAGACAGAGTCTCACTACATAGTTCAGGCTGGACTAGAACTCACTATTTGGCCCAGGTTGGCCTTGAATTTATGGCAATCCTCCTGTCTCAGCCTCCCTTGTTCTGGGATTACAGGCTTGTACCACTACACCTGGCCCAAAATTCCAAATTCTAATATAATAGAAACATTTCCACTCAGTATCCTTTTACATTGGCTCGGCAGAACCTGCTGCGTGTCTCCAGCTATTCATCTTTTTTGACAAATCAATCTCCTAAATCAGCTGTGCACAAAGCCTGCATTTCCCAGACTTCCTTGCATTTGATGTGGCTGTATGACCATGCTTTGGCCAATGGTCAAGAGTTAGAGGGCCAGGGGGAAAAAAAAAAAAAGAAACATGGGCTGGGGATTTAGCTCAGTGGCACAGCGCCTGCCTGGCAAGCGCAAGGTCATGAGTTCGATTCCCTGTACCAGAAAAAAAAAAAACCAAAAAGAAAAAGAGTTAGAGGGCCGGGGATATAGCTCAGTGGCATAAATAGCCCGGCGTGGTGGTGCACGCCTGTAATTCCAGCACTCGGGAGGCTGAGGCAGGCGGATCATTGCGAATTCAAGGCCAATCTGGGCTACAAAGTAAACTCAAGGGCAGCCTGAACTACATAGTGAGACCTTGTTTCAAAAAAGACCCCCCCAAAAAAGCAGCATAAGCATCTGCCTGGTAAGTGCAAGGTCCTGAGTTCGATTGCCGGTACCAAAAAACGAAAACAAAAACAAAAAAATAGGGTCAATTCAAAATATTTGGGGCCGGAGATATAGCTCAGCAGCACAAGCGCCTGCCTGAGAAGTACAAGATCCTGAGTTCAATGCTGGTACCAAAAAAAAAAAAGAGAGAGAGTTAGAAGTGTACTATTTTTTTTCTTTTTGTACCGGAATTGAACCCATAACCTTGCCCTTGCCAGGCAGGTCCTGTGCCACTGAGCTATATTCCAGGCCCAGAAGTGTACTATTTTTAAAAGACTCTTTTAAAGAGTCTTCCTCTCTCTTTTTTTTCTTTCTTGGAGATTAAAACCAGGGCCTTAGCACTGAGCTACATCCTCAGCCCACCCTTTCTCCCTTCTCCTTGTCTTCCCTCCCTCCCTTCATTTCTTCCTTCTGTTTTGAGACATGGTCTTGCTAAGTCACTAAATTGCCCAGGCAGGGCTTGAACTTTCTACCTTTCGCCTCAGTCTCCCGGAGCAGTGGGATCACAAGCATGCTCTCCCATACTCGGCTTCCTTGGATCTTCAGGCTAAGACCAAGCACGGTGGAGCTACAAAAATAATAGAAAAGTTTGGTCTTTACTGTATTTGCAGCTAAACCTAAGCCTAAGTAGGATGAACTAAATGCCTGTGTCCCCCAAACTCATATGGTGAAATCCTGCTCCCCAGTGTGATGGTATCCAGAGGCCAGGACCTTGGACCCTAGAGAGCCCGCTTACTTTGCTCTCTCCCACAGGGGCACACAGGAAGCCGGTGACCTGCAGCCCCACGGCTGGGTCTGAGGGTCAGCAATACTGTGCTTGCCTAACACACACCAGGCCCCAGGTTCATCCCTGGCAGAGAAAAAAACAAAAAACAAACAAAACCTGACTACATCCCAAAGAGGTCCTCACCGCCAGAATGCAAATGCTAGCACGCTGCCCTTAGACTTCCAGCCCTCTCACCCTCTCAGCTGGGTTTGTTTGTTTGTCCCCCTTCCCGTACCAGGAATTGAGCTCACGACCTATGTTTGCCAGTCAGGTGCTGTGCCGCTGAGCTAAATCCCCAGCCCAAGCCCTCTCAACTGTGAGAAAGAAATTTCCACTTCTTACTTACCCACTTCACAGTATTTTATTATTTTTTGTTTGTTTGTTTTTGTTTTTTTCGGAGACAGGGTCTTGCTATGTAGTTCAACATGGCCTGAACTCATTATGAAGCCCAGGCTGGTTTTGATTTTGCAGCCATCCTCCTGCCTCAGCTTCCGGAGTGCTGGGATTATAGGCGTGCACCACTATGCCTGGCTCACAGTATTTTATTACGCAGCTCAAACTGACTAGGACACTGCTAAATAAAGTACAACTGGGGTTTCCCTGGGTGATGCTGATGACTGAACCCAGGGCATTTGGAACTGTTTGCTCCTCTGCCCTCCCCCAGACTCTTCCAGCTCTCTGATGATGAGAGCTGAGAGGGTCGGGGATATAGCTCAGCAGCATAAGCGCCTGTCTGGCAAGCACGAGGTCCTGAGTCCAATTCCTGGTACCAAAAAAAAAAAAAAAAAAAAAAAAGAGAGAGAGCTGAGGAGCAGTGACTGCCCCGTACAAGCACCTCCCTCCACCTCCCTCCATGTCCAGAGTGGGCGTGCACTGGTTGGACAGAGGAGCCAGTGAGGACACTGAGGGTCATAGGAGGTGACTAAATTGCCCAAGGATACACTGGATACCTAACAGTAGGTAACTTGAGGCCAGGCCTTAAGGGGGTTTCTGCTTCCTGCCATGTGCTCCAATGCCAGGCTCAGGCTCAGGACAGCCCCCCTTCCCATCTGTCCCCTTCCTCAGAGGACTGGCCTGGTTCAGTGACTCGCAGTTCCTAGAACACACCTTCTGGTTTTGTGTCTCTGGGCTTTCGATTTTTGCTTTTGTCTGCTGTATTTAAAACTGAACCCAGGACCTTTTCGCTGAGCTACATCCCCAGCCCCTTCTGTTATTTTTTATTTTGAGATGGGATCTCGCTGAATCAGTAAGTTGTCCACACCAGCCTTGAACCTTTGATTTTCCTGCCTCAGCCTCCTGGGTTGTCGGGCTTCCAGGCGTGCACCACCACTCCCTGACGTCTTTGGACTTTTGTTTAAAGTGTCCCTGCTGCCTAGAATGCCTCACCCATCCTCCCCGCCTTGCTCACTTATCAGCCTGGTGAACACCAAGCCACCTTTCTTTTCTTTTGGACAGGTCTCACTACACAGCTGAGGCCAGCCTTAAATGTGCAGACCAGGCTGGCCTTGAACTCCAGCGGATCCTCCTGTCTCAGCTTCCCGAGTACTGGGGCTACAGGCATGTGCCAAGCCATCTTTGAAACAGCTTGTCAATTAGCCAGCACCTCCGGAGGACTGGGCCTGCCCTCCTCTTTGTTTCCATTCTACTTGCCCTGAGCGTTTTGTCGAGCCATCTCCATAAGGGCGGCAACTTGATGCTTGATATGGAACTCTACTGTCAATGAGGGCTGCAGGGAGTCAGGCTGAAGGATTATCACCTAGCAGGGTTTTATCTTTCTTTGTCTCCATAGATTTCTCTCGGCCCAATAATAGCTCTCCCTGCATTGTAAGCGGCAACAGAATCACACTGTCCCATCCCTAGTGTGACTTCTCCAAGGCCAGGAGCTGGATTTTATTACCTCTGAGTTCCCCAGGCCTAGAACATTATAGGAGACTGAACTAAGTGGTTTTTGTTTGTTTGTTTTTTTGTCTTTTTGAGACAGGGTCTCGCTATGCAGTTCAGGCTGGACTTGAGCTCACTTTGGAGCCCAGGCTGGTCTCAAACTCACAACGATCCTCCTGCCTCAGCCTCCCAAGCACTGGGATTACAGGCATGCGCCACCACGCTCAGCCTGATGCCATTTTATAAGGAGAAAGCTGAGATCAAAACAGAATTAAAAGTGGTTATACGAGCTGGATGTGGTGGTGCACTCCTGTAATCTCAGCACTCAGGAGGCTGAGGCAGGAAGATTGTTGGGAGTTTGAGACCAGCTTGGTGAGCTCAAAGCCAGACTGAACTGCATAGGCAGACCCTGTCTCAAAAAGACATAAAAAAAAAGAAAAGAAGTGGTTACACGGAGGGGTCCAGCTGGGGCTAGAGTACAGGTCTCCTGGCCTGGTTAATAATTTCCCCATTAGTTTGCTGGGGTTGTCATGACAAAGTGACAATGAGGAGGCTTAAATGGCAGAAATGTATTGGCTTACAGGTTGTTCCTTTCTGACGGCCCTGGAGGAGAATTGCTTAGCTTCTGGCAGTTTGCTGGTGATCTTTGGCATTCCTTGACTTCTTGTGTGTGTGTGTGTGGGTGTGCGCACACACGCGTGTGTGAAAGGGCACATGAACAGCAGAGATTAAACCACGGCCTCGTGTGTGTCAAGCAAGCACTCTTCCACTGACGTCCACCCCAGGCTGTCTTCCTCACCTTTATGAGTGCCCTGTGTGCATCTGTCTTTCAATTTACCCTTTTATAAGGATTCAGTAATTTTGGACTAGGACCCACCTTGTTGATTTCATTTTACCTTGATTAGCTCTGCGCAGACTCCCCAAACTAGGTTACTTTCTGACTCACTGAGGGTTGAGACTTCCATATAGGTTTTGGGGGAACACCGTTCTACTCATAATAGTTTCTCAATTGCAAAGTGAGGGCTGAGGTGGCTGCCGTGGTCCCTTCCGTCTCCCTACACCTAAGGAGGGGGAAAGTGGCTGGCCCAAAGCCACATAAATAGGGTGCAGAGCTGGGTTTCAAACGCAGAACTGCCTGACTCCAAACCCTGGACCTATAACTCAGTCCAGGGTTCCGGTGCCCATTCTGAGGGGACAGGGACTTCAGCTTCACAGGGGCACAAAGTGCTGCTCTGGGGATGCTGGGGATTTAGCTCAGCGGCACAGCGCCTACCTGGCAAGCGCAAGGTTGTGAGTTCGATTCCCGTTACTGGAAGAAAAACAAACAAACAAAAAAGTAGGCTCTGGGGCAGCGTGGCTGCTATGTCCCCATCTTCACAGCTACGCTCAGCCTCCAGTCTCCTCCAGCGAAGTTCTCCTGTCATGCCAGCACTGGGGAGGCTGAGGAAGGAGGATTTCCATGAGTTCAAGGCCAGCCAGGACTACATAGGGAGACTCTGTCTCAAAAAAAAAAAACAACCAAAGTACGCGCTGTGATTGTGTGCAACACAGCTATTTCTTAATTTTTATTTTTATTAGTACACGTGTGCAGTATATAATGATTATGCTCGTCATGGAGACACAACAAAGCTGTTATTAAAAGACAGCACTTGAAATCTTTTCTGTTTTGCATCTATAATTATTAACAGGTATTTGTTAATGCTTGTTTTTTCAGGGAACGCAGCGGTAGCTTCTCACAACTGAGACCGGAAACAAAAGTCCTGGTGACTCCTACCTATTGTTTAGCTCTCCTGGGTGTCAGTTTCCTCATCTGTGACAGGAAGGATGGTATTAACATTCTTTTGAAGTAAAAAGATATTTTGAGGGCTGGGAGTGGAAATCAGTGGCCCAGCGCTTACCCATCCCCAGCACTGGAAGTAAAAAAGAGACAGAGAAAAAACAGGCAAAGGAGGAGGGGAAACGTCTCCTGAACTCACAGTGGGTTGACCGTTTTCAGCCACGTGACTCTGTTATTCAGAGACAACAGTTTGGCAGCTTTCTCAGGCGGAGGCTGTCAGTCTGCATAAGGCTCAAGATTCTTGGCTTTGAGATGCCTTTGAAAGTCACAGCAAACAGTGGTGCATGGCATGGTGGCACACACCTGTAACCTCAGCACACTGGGAAGCCAAGGCTGGAGGATTACACATTTGAACCCATCCAGGGCAATTTACCAATTAAGTGAGACTCTGTCTCAAACAAAAAAAAGGTTTTTTTAAACTGGGCATGGAAAAAAAAATCAAATTAAAAAAAAAAAAAAAACCAAACAGGGCATGGTGGCCTATACCCATAATCCCAGCACTCAAGAGGCTGAGGCAGGAGGATTGCAACCTTGTGCTACACAGTGAGTTCAAGGCCAGCCTGAACTATATGGCAAGACCCTTTTTTTTTT
>NW_004955452.1:9649608-9651254 GCF_000276665.1 Chinchilla lanigera | reverse complement strand
GGTTTTTCTCCGGTACCGGGAACCGAACTCACGACCTTGCGCTTGCCAGGCAGGCGCTTTTGCCGCTGAGCTAAATCCCCAGCCCCAAGACCGGTTTTTAAATGGATGGAGGAAGTATAAACTCATTGTGAAGGCCTTGGGTTCACTCTGCCCTCCCACCCTCCTTTGCTGCCAGGAAAAAAAAAAAGAAAAAGAAAAAGAAAAAGCATTTAGAATAATATTAGATGTGCCAGGGGTTGTGGCCCACACACTTGGGGGGCTGAGGCAAGAGGACTGCTGAAAGTTCGAGGACAGCCTTGGCTACATAATGAGACCCTGCCTTAAAAACACCAAAGCCAAGTACATCTAGAAAGTACTCAGTTCACCTGTCCGTGTATACCTGTATTTAATCAACGTTTATGGAGCGGCTCTTGTCTACCAGGTCCTGACTGGGAACTGCCTTGTGGGATGAGAGCTGTGAAGAAGTTCCCAGCATGAGTCACGGAGGGACAGGGCGGAGGGGTCTGCTGGTGGGAGCAGGGAGCTTCGGCCAGGTGCTATGCCAGAGCCTCTAAATGCCGGGAGGAGCGCGGCAGGCAGAACAAAGTGGGTTTTATGGACCAGTAGAAACTGGCCAGGTAGACTGGAAAGGGACTTTCCCACCTCAGCAGTGACTTTTTTCGGGATTGTAAGAGCTCTTTGTATGAAAATGGCTCTGTAGGTGCCCACCTCTGCCTCAGGGAAGCTGGAAGCTACAGATCTATTTTTATTTATTTATTTATTTTTGACACACGGTCTCACCATGTAGTGCAGCTTGGCCTTGAACTTGCTTATGTAGCCCAGGCTGGCCTCGAACTCACGGCAATCCTCCTGCCTCAGCCCCCTGAATGCTGGGATTATAGGCGTGCACCACCATGCCTGGCCCCAAAGCTACAGATTTAAAGCCTCACTAAGTCAAGTGGCCCACAGCAGGGAAAGGACCATTGGCAGAGAGAGGGCTGGGGAAGGGACAGGAACAGGGGCCCCTCAGGTCCAGCTTCTTGCCCTGGAATACAGCTACCTACAGATGTCATTTTTAATTTTTTCATTATTATTATTTTTGACAAAGGTCTTAAGTGAGCATGGTGGCGCTTGCCTGTAATCTCAGCACTGGAGAGGCTGAGGCAGGAGGATCATTGTGAGTTTGAGACCAGCCTGGGCTACACAGTGAGTTCAAGGCAGCCTGAACTGCATAGTGAGACCCTGTTTCAAAGAAACCAAAAAAACAAAAGACAGAGGTCTTGCTATGTAGCCCAGGCTGGCCTTGAACTCATGGCGATCCTTCTGCCTCAGCCTCCTGAGTGTTGGGATTACAGGCGTGTGTCAACACATCCAGCTTTTTTTGTTGCTGCTGTTCTTTTTTGAGACAGGGTCTCACTATGTAGTACAGGCTGGACTTGAGCTCACTTTGTAGCCCAGGCTGGTCTCAAACTCACAATGATCCTCCTGCCTCAGCCTCCCAAGTGCTGGGATTACAAGTGTGCACCACCATGCCTGGCCTCTGGCTTAATTTTTAAAATTTTTATTAGTACATGTTTGCTATACATAATGATTTCATTCCTTATAGGGAGTTGGTACATAACATTTTAATTCTTTTTACATCCCTTCCTCTTCCTCTCCTCTCCCTA
>NW_004955452.1:9635481-9648758 GCF_000276665.1 Chinchilla lanigera | reverse complement strand
TTGTTTTTTCCGGTAACGGGAACTCACGAAGTAAGAGCCTATCTTTATTTTTATTTATTTATTTATTTTTTTCTTCCGGTACCAGGAATCAAACTCAGGACCTTGTGCTTGCCAGGCAGGAGCTAATGCCACTAAGTTATATCCCCGGCCCCTCAGTCCAAGCCTTCTGGGTTCTTGGAGGTGGTCCTGTTTCAGGGGCCAACCTTTCCCGGGACCCTAAGGCACAATGGGCAGGTGGAATTGGAAGACCTCACCCCTCCTGTGGTTCTTCAGCTGCTGAGCACGGCAGGAGTTTTATTGATTAATCAATAGACAGTCTCTGGGCCTGGGGCCCAGCGTTGGCATGCTAACATCCTCAGACTTCTGTTGGTTGTAAAATGCATGCATGAATCTCCCCAGGAAGGAGGGTCTCAGAGTCCCGCGTTTTGTGAGGGATCTGTTCCTTTCTGCCCCGAGCCTTTCCTCTGGAGGTCCCAGCCCACGGTCACTGAGCTCCACCCGGTGCAGCCACCCCCCTGCAGGCAACAGGGGAAAGAGCTTCAACCCAAAAGTTGTCCTGATTGTTTTTTTATTTTTAAAATTTTTTTTTTTTTTTTTTTTTTTTTTTTTTTTTTTTTTTTGTTTTTTTTTTTTTTTTTTTGTCTCTTTAAGACAGGGTTTCATTGTGCAGTTCAGGCTGGCCTTGAACTCACTTTGTAGCCCAGGCTGGCCTCAAACTCACAGTGATCCTCCTGCCTCAGCCTCCTGAATGCTAAGATTAAAGGCCAGACCCTGAAAGTTTTCTTGGAAATATTTTATTTTATTTTACTTATTGGAGATTAAGTAGGAAAATTTGTTGGAGAATAGGAATAAGGAATGGGGAATAAGAATAGCTCCTGAGAGACAGTAGGGGTCTGGAATGAATGGATTGCTTTTGAAAATATTTAGAAAAGAATAAAACTGCTTTGCTTTTTTTTTTTGAGACAGGATCTTGCTGCACAGTTCAGGCTGGGCTTGAGCTTACTTTGCAGCCCATGCTAGCCTCGAATTTGCAAAGATCCTCCTGCCTCAGCCTCCCGAGCGCTGGGATTACAGGTATGAGCCACTCCGCCTGGCTTGCTTTGCTTTTTTTTTTTATTCTTGAGACAAGGTCTCATTATGCAGTTCAGGCTGGACTTGAACTCACTTTGTAGCCCAGGTTGGCCTCAAACTCGCAACGATCTTCCTGCCTCAGCCTCCCAGATGCTGGGATTACAGGCATGTGCCACCACTCCCAGCTTGCTTTGCTTTTTAAACAGACAGCAGACTTTTTTTCCCCCAGTACTCAGGATTGAACTCAGGGCCTTCACACTGAGCTACATTCCCACCTTTTTAAAAATTTCTGTTTTTAGTGCGGAGGACACACACACACATACACACAGACATACACACACATACTCGTATTTTTTTACTTTGAGATAAGGTCTTACTAAGTAGCTAATGTGCCCAGGCTGGGTTCGAATTCCTGTCTCTGCCTTCCCAAGTGCTGTGATCACAGAACCCATTCTTTTTAAGAAAACTGAGGTCAGAGAGGAAGAGGCAGATGCTTAGGCTGTGCCCCACACGCACGGCCCCACCTCCAGGCTCCACTAGCTGAGCTCAAGCTCTCGGCTGGCACCTGTGATCGCAGTAACCACGCAGAGAGCACGGGGGAGAGGGCTATCTTAGTTTTTACCCAGAGATCTTTGCACACGCTGCCCTCCTCAGGACCTGGGCCCCTCCCCATGTTGGGGGAGGGACTCTCCTGCTTCCCTACTCTGAACCCCACCCCCTTCTTTCTACCCATCTTTTGGACAATGATTTAATTCCTGCGGTTTTTGTGTGCAGACAGGTGCCCAGTCGAAAAGAAAGAAAAGAGGAATTACAAAACCAAAATGTGCACATAGAAAACTTGTAAGCAGTACAGCAGTTATTGAGTTGGTTTCTTTTTGGTCTTTTTGAGACAGAGTCTCACTATGCAGTTCAGGCTGGCCTTGAGCTCACTTTGGAGCCCAGGCTGCTCTCGAGTGTGATGTGCACCAGCATGCCCGGCTTTACTCTGGTTTTGCATTTGCTTTAACAGTACATGTTCTCAGGGCTGGGGATATAGCTCAGCTGTACAAATGCCTGCCTAGCAAGGTCCTGAGGTTGATTCCCAGGACCCACCCCCCCGCAAAAAAAAAGAAGTACATGTTCTCAAACTGGGTGTGGTAGCGCACACCTGTAATCCCAGCACTTGGGAGGCTGAGGCAGGAGGATGATTACGAGTTTGAGACCAGCCTGGGCTACAAAATGAGCTCAGGCCAGCCTGACTGCCTAGCGAGACCCTGTTTCAAAAAGACAAAAAAAAAAAAAAAAAAGGATATGTTCTCATCAGTACCTTCGAAAAAGAAATGCAGGGCTTGATGGCACATACTGTAACCCTAGCATTCAGAGGGCAGAGTCAGGAGGATCACTTTGAGTTGGAAGCCAGCCTGGACTACAAAGTGAGTTCAAGGCCAGTCTGAACTACATAGCGAGACCCTGTCTCAGAAAATAAAACAAAACAAAGAAATAGAGTTTAAATCCTGGCCCCAGGAGCTAGCTGCATTTGCTAAAAGTTTGTCTTCTCTTTGGAGTCCAGTCTGGGGAAGACAACTGTGTGTCACCATACACTGTCCTCGATGCCCTCCCCGCAACACTTGGGTGAGGTTAAACCCCAAGGGTGGCTGAAGCAGAGGACAGGACTGAGACCTATGTGTCTATGAGTCACTCTGCAGCTGTGGGAAAGAAGGTCAAGAACAATGCCCAGGCCAGAGACACCTACTTGGGGCAGCAGATAGGGCCCTAGGGGACAGGCAGAGGCTCTTACTGGGGATTGGACCCAAGGCCTTTGTTCTGGGCTACATCCCCAGCTCCTCTTGCCCCCCGCCCTTTGTCTCTTTGCTTCTCTATCATTTTGAGACTGAGTCTTGCTAAATTGCCCAGAGGGAAATCAGGAATCAAACTGTTACACTTTAGAGCCCCATGTGATTGCACATGCCTGTAATCCCAGCATTCTTGGGAGGCTGAGGCAGGAGGATAGTTACAGGTTAGTTACATAAGGAGTAGTACAAGTCTATCCTGGGCTGCATGATGAGTCCAAAACCAAACCAAACCAAACCAAACCAACTACAAACTTTCGATCTTTGATCTTGGTTGTCTTTCAAATGATTTTCATTCAGGGGCTGGGGATTGTACTCCAAGGCAGAGTTGCCGAGCCTGCACCAGGGCCTGTGTTCAAGCCTGGGCAAAAGCACTCCTCACTCTCTTTTGAGCGTTGGCTGTTTTCTCAGCCTCTGAGCGGCCTCCTTCCTGCCCCCTCTGTGAGCAGAGTAGGAGCAGTGAATGTGCAGGGTGCGGAGGAGGGGCAGGAACTGCAGGACAAGGCAGGGCATGTAGTTTAACAGCGCTTTTATTTGGAAAAGTAAAACAGTTTTTTGCCAGGCATGGTGGCACATGCCTGTAATCCCAGCACTCGGGAGGCTGAGGCAGGAGGATCGCTGTGAGTTCGAGGCCAGCCTGGGCTACAAAGTGAGCTCAAGGCCAGCCTGAACTGCTTAGCGAGACCCTGTCTCAAAAAAAAGACAAAAAGAAAAAGTTTTTCATTTCTCTCTTTGTCTCTCTTTTTTTTTTCAGGGCTGGGGGTGAACCTGGGGCCTTGAACTTGCTGCAAGCGCACCCCACCACCGAGCCACACCCCACGTCCTCTAATGCTTTTTGTGTTTTATTTTTTGTGCCACTGGAGAGTAAATCCTGGGCTGTGGCACTGGGTTAAATCCCTAACTTTGTTTTGTTTGTTTGTTGAGACAGGGTCTCCCTCAGTTGGCCCAGAGGGCTGGAATTTCAGGTGTGTGTTTCTTAATGCAGAGAAAGGAGAGGAAATCTTGACCCTGGGGTTCATCACAAGTCTCCTCTGCCGACCCTGGTGCTGGTGGTGATGCGGGGCCAGGGAGGCGGGCAGGATCTCTCAGGAGTCAGTGGGTGTGGCCTGTGTCCACACAAATTGTTTGAAGGTTGCCGCCCAAAGATGGGGGAAGGCAGGAGTCTGGGAAGGGAGTGAGACCTTGCCTCTGAGACAGTGGGAATCTGGGCCCCTAGGTCTGGCGGGAGAGTTCAGCAAAATCTGAGATGCACAGGGCTAGGGGGAGGGAGGGTGTTGGGAGGGAAAGACAGGAGAGGAGGCTGGGGGTTGGGCAGGGTACAGAGGTCGCTGAACCAAGCTAAGGCTGGGTGACCTGTGTTCCCAGGGGAGGGAAAGCCACAGAGAGAGTACAGGCCGGGGCTCCTTGATTATGTACACAGGCAAAACTGCAACAAATGGAGTTATAGACTGCAGTGGTTTTTAATACTACAAAATAGCTGCTGGGCGTGGTGGTGCAGACCTCTAATCCCAGCACTCCGGAGGCTGAGGCAGGAGAATCACTGTGAGTTCGAGGCCCACCTGGGCTACAAAGTGAATTCAAGACCAGCCTGAACTGAACAGTGAAACCCTGTCTCAAAAAGGCAAAAAAAAAAAAAAAAGAAAAAAGGAAAAAAAAGATCCTGTCTCAGAAAGACAAAACACAAGCCGGGTGTGGTGGTGCACGCCTGTAATCCCAGCACTCGGGAGGCTGAGGCAGGAGGATCGTTGCAAGTTCGAGACCAGCCTGGGCTACAAAGTGAGCTCAAGGCCAGCCTGGACTGCCTAGCGAGACCCTGTCTCAAAAAGACAAAAAACAAAAGCAAAAACAAAAAAACAAAAAAATACAAAACACAAACAAACAAAAACCCCAAGCCCCCTACAAGATAGAATGACAGCTCCTGGGCCTGCCTGGGAAGCACAAGGTCCTGAGTTCAATTCCTGGTACCAAAAAAAAAAAAAACCACCAAAAACCAGAGAACAATGACAGCTCCTACGTGGGCAAACAGTGGCTTTTGTAGGGTAGGAACAGGGAGACAACAATAGAAAAAAGCTGATCGGTTAGCATCAGGTGACTTCAGCTTCCTTATTATGCTGACTCAGGTAGTCTGGAATCTCCTGTTTTCGGGAACAACCAGTCTGTTTTGGGATCCCTTTGTTCCTTAGGTTTCAGTTTGTTTATGTGGCATATAGCATGAGTCACTCCATGTTGGTTTGGTCTGGTCTGTTGGGGTCTAGTGCCGGAGCTCAGTCCACAACAAGGGCCTCACATAATTTTTGCTTAAACAGTGAACAACAACAAACCCTGGGGCGGGTGGTGTAGTTCCAGTGTAGAGCACAACTTCACATACATAACGTCCTGAGTTCAATTCCTAGGCCCGAACAGAACAAAACAGCCAAAGGAACAAGAAGCGAGTCAAGAATTTGGTTTAGGAGTTGTATCTGCTGATCCCTGTTTTAGAGAATCACACATCCTTCTTCTCCATCCTCCTTATGAGAGTTCTTTTATTTCCATTTATTTATTTTTGAGACTGGGTCTCACTATGTAGCCCATCCTGGCCTTCAGCTGGCAGTGATTCTTCTGCCTCAGCCTCCTGAGTGGGGGTATTACAGGCCTGCATCACCTTGCCCTGTGAGATTTTATTTTATTTTTTTGTCTTTTTGAGACAGGGTCTTGCTCTGCAGTTCAGGCTGGCCTTGAGCTCATTTTGTAACCCAGGCTGGCCTTGAACTCGCAACGATCCTCCTGCCTCAGCCTCCCGAGTGCTGGGATTATAGGCCTGTGCCACCTCGCCTGGCTACAGAATTGATTTTTTTTGAAGTGAGTTCTTGTTCTGTGCCCCAGTGTGTAGAGCAGACTGTGCACTGCTATATGTGACTCCACATGGTATAGAACAGCGGCTTTCAGGTTGTGCCTCGCCCTGAGCTATTGATTCTCTTTTTGTGAAGCAAACAGTGCATTCTACTTGGAGCACAAATGCTGCGGAAGAGTGCCTGGGTAACTTGAAAGTACAAATAGATCACCACCAGGTGCTGGACACACCTACCTTATCAGGAAAAAAACAACTCCCAGCTGCACAGCACAAGCATAAGGCATAAACTGATAAATACATGAAGCTTGCTAATGAAAGTTTGCCACCTGTCCGGGCATGCTGGCACACACCTGTAATCCCAGTGCCCCAGAAACTTAGGCAGGATTGTTACTGAGTTCAAGGCAAGCCTGAGCTACATACGTGAGTTCAAGGCCTGTACTGCATAGGGAGACCTGTCTCAACAACACAAAACAAGTTTGCATTCTATAAATGTATGTAGTTAAGTCAGTAGCGCATGGACATATCTGAGCAATATTGGAAAAAAACAGGCCCTGGAGCTTAGTGGACACACCAGACCCGTAAAAAATATAGCCCTCACCCAGATCCTGTAAAAGGAGGGATGCCCCTGTCTCGTCATCAGAGCCGGTGGCTGGTGTTTCACCACACACTCAGGCCTCTGGTTGTGCGCTCTGGCTCTCTGTGCCGGGGCTCCCTCAGCACCCCCTTTGCAGTGCTGGGGATGGAACCAGAGCCTTGTATGTGCTAGGCAAGGGCTCCACCCCTGAGCTCAGCAAGTGTCACTTGGTACACCTTGTACAGACCAAACACTGAGCATAAACATATCGTAAGTATTCAGTGGTAGTCATACTAGATGTTAGAAAATAACTCAAGATTTTTGGCCCTTTATACAATAATATAAAAATCATATTTGTTTCGCTTTATTTTTATGATACTAGGGACTAAGTTCAAGCCTTTGCACATGCTAGGCAAGGGCTGTAGCACTGGTTACTACCAGTTATAACTTTATTGGTTTTTTGGTTTTGTTTTGTTTTTTTTGAGACAGGTTCTTGCTATGTAATTCAGGCTGGCCTTGAGCTCACCATGTAGCCCAAACTTTGTTGTATTTTTCTTTTTCTTTTTGGTTTTTTGAGACAGGGTCTCACTTTGTATGTCGCTCAGGCTGGCCTCGAACTCCCAGCGATCCTCCTCCCTCAGCTACCCAAGTGCTGGCATTACAGGCATGTGTTACCAACCCTGGCTTATAGCTCAGGTTTGAACTCACAATGACGCTCCTGCCTCAGCCTCCCAAGTGCTAGGAATACAGGTATGTGCTACCATGCCTGGCTCCAATTATAACATTTTTTTACAGAGTTACCAGTAGTCCATATTTATGATAATTTTCTAAATTACATATGTTGTTTGTATTGGAACACTAAAAAACCATAGTATTCTTTCACTATCATTAATTCTTTTAAGAATGTTACTAATGAATTCAGTATAGAAAAGTTACAATAGCCAGGCGCTTGGGAGGCTGAGGCAAGATGATCATTTCAATTTTGAGGTCAGTCTGGGCTACGTAGTGAGTTCAAGGCCACTCTGAACTACATAGTGAGATCTTGTCTTAAAATAACAAAATTTTAAAAAAATTTCTTTTTGAATTTTTTGCTTTTGGATCTTGGTGATCACAGAAACATTCTTTTTCTTACTATTTTTTTGACTTTGGGGATCACAATAAAAAAAATGTAAAATATTTTCTTACCATTTTTTTCTTGAGACAGGCCTCACTGTGTAGTCCAGGTTGGACTTGAATTTGTTATGTACCTCATGCTGGCCTCAAACTCATGACACCGCAGCCTCCTGAGCGATGGGATTACAAGCCTATGTGACCAAGAAACACTCAATTTGAAAATTATGTTCGCAATCTCTTATGAGTTTTGCTCCATTGTTATATCCCTGACCCCTTGAATTATTTTTGTCTAGATTTGATTTTTTTATTTTTATTTATTTATTTGTTTAGTTTTGGTACTGGGAATCGAACTCAGGATCTTACGCTTGCCAGGCAGGCACTTGTGCTGCTGAGCTATATCCCAGGCCCTAGATTTGCTTTTTATAAGTGGTTTACTGAAAATGTAAATTTTTTCCCATGCTGGGGATTGAACCCAGAGATATTATACTACTGAGCTACATTCCCAGCCTTCTTTTTTCTCTTTTTCTTCTTCTTCTTCTCCTTCTTCTTCCTCTTCCTGTCCTCCTCCTTCTCCTTTTTCTTCTTTTGAGGAATGGCCTTGGTAAGTCATAAAATTGCCCAGGCTAGGTTTGAAATTGCAATCTTGCCGGGGATATAGCTCAGTGGCACAAGTGCCTGTGTGGCAAGTGCAAGGTCCTGAGTTTGATTCCCAGTACCAAAAAAAAAAAAAAAGAAATTGCAATCTTCCTGCCTCAGCCTCCCAGATTGCTGGATTACAAAAGTGTGTGCCACTAGACAGATTTTTTTTTTTTTTTTGAGGCAGAGGCTCCCTCTGTCATTCAGGCTGGACTTAAACTCACTATGTAGCCCAGGTTGGCCTCGAACTCATGGCAATCCTCCTGCCTCAGCCCTCTGAGTGCTGGGATAGTAGACATGAGTCACCATGCCTGGCCCTAGGCTGGTTTTGAGCTCATATGAATCCTCCTGCCTCAGTTTGCTGAATATTAAGATTATAGGTATGTGCCACTATACCTGGTTTAAGAAGGTAAAATCTTTCTCTCCTTGAGTCATCTGCTAGATAAAACCTCCCAATGTGTTACGCATTATACATTAATTAAAATACAAATATGGAAAGTTAAGAAGTCTAAAATAATTGCTGTACTGTCTAGGTTTCTTCCTTTCTTTCTTTCTTTCTTTTTTTGAGAAAAGTCTCACTATGCAGTTCAGACTGGTCTTGAACTCACTTTGTAGCCCAGGCTGACTTTGAACTCACAGTGATCCCCCTCCTCAGCCTCCCGAGCGCTGAAATTACAGGCGTGTGTCACCATGCCTGGTGTAGGTACTTTATTTCTTGAGTTATGTCTAAAATAAATGAACTGGGTCTATAATCTAAACATTCAATAATTTGAAGCAAGAGGATCACTGAGTTTTGTTTTGTTTGACTTTTTGAGACAGTGTCTCGCTGTGCAGTTCAGGCTGGCCTTGAGCTCACTTTATAGCCCAGGCTGGTCTTGAACTCACAATGATCTTCCTGCCTCAGCCTCCTGAGTGCTGGGATTACAGGGGTGCGCCACCACACCCAGCTATGGAACCAGCAAAATTATAGCAAAAACTTTTACTATAATTAAAATTGTAGGGCTCACTTTGGCAGCACATATACTAAAATAATTATAATTGCAATTTAAAATAATCACAAAATTATAGTAAAAAATTTAAAAATTCTAAATAGCAAGTGTAACTTATTTGAGTGGCAGCTCTTGAAATATGTGGTGTTGCTCAGTGTGCAACTTTAAAAGCTGTACCTAGAGGATGTGTTGTTAATGATCCTATGATGGGAACCTATGGGAAGATACTGACTAATGCTGTGGGAAACGATGCCATTTCCAGGTGAAGGGCACTATTTACCCTAATATCGTGACAATAATTGCCAGGAGGGGAAGGAAACAGGTGAGGACTAAAGGGAGAGCCTGAAAGTACCCTCTGTAAAGATTACCTTCCAATGGGGAGTGGTGGTGCACGCCCGAAATCCCAGCACTTGGGAGGCTGAGGCAGGAAAAGTGCTGTGAGTTTGAATCCAGCCTGGGCTCCATAGTGAACTCAAGGACAATATGAACAACACAGCGAGAGTAATAAATAAACACTGAAACAAAGATTACCCTCCATCATCCTGTGGAATCGCTTCTCTTTCCTCTCACTTTCTTTGCCATCCAGACATACTGGAGCCTACTGGCAACCATGACCTCACCCAACCTCACTTTTTTTTTTTTGTACCAGAGATCGAACTCAGGACCTTGTGTTTGCTAAGCAGGTGCTTATGCCACTGAACTATATCCCCAGTCTCACTTTTTTTTTTTTTTTTTTTTTGAGACAGGGTCTCGCCATGCTGCTCAGGCTGGCCTTAAGCTCACTTTGTAGCCCAGGCTGGCCTCGAACTCACAGCCATTCTTCTGCCTCAGCCTCCCGAGTGCTGAGATTATAGGTGTGCGCCACCACACCTGGCTCCCAAGCTCACTTTTGCTTTGGCTTCCTGACATGCAGTACCATAGTATTTTTTTTTTCTTTCTTTTTTTCTTTTGATCCAGGGTCTTGCCATGTAATCCAGGCTGGCCTTGAACTCTCAGCAATCCTCCTGCCTCAGGCTCCTGTGTGCTGCGATGACAGTACCATTGTATTTCACCCATTCTCTCTTGGAAGATTTTTCATCGACTCCTCCTATTTTCCTCCAGGTCATAACCCGATATCTTTGGACTGCTTCTGAGCCATCGGTTGCTCATGTATTTATCCCTTTGGCAAGCATTCAGGCCCTGAGCTGGCCTCTGAGGACCAGGAGATGGGCCAGGCACAGCCCTGACCTCTGGGCCTCAGGAGAGACACAGGCAGAGGGGTGATTATGTGTCTGTCTTTCTGACCACTGTGGCTGGGTCATCTCAGAGTCCCCAGCATCCACTCAGCGGTGACTTGGAGGAAGGAAGCAGGGAAAAGAAATACCAGTATTGCCGGGAGTCATGGTGCATGCCTGTAATCCCAGCACTTGGGAGGCCGAGGCAGGAAGATCATTGTGAGTTTGAGACCAGCTTGGGCTACAAAGTGAGCCCAAGGCCAGCCTGAATTGCATAGGGAGACCATGTCTCAAAAAAAAAAAAAGAAAAGAAAAGAGAAAGAAAAAGAAATACCAGTATTGGAGATCACTGGGTGAACCAGAGAGAGAAGTCTTGGCAACAGGGTGGACAGCGGTGCCATTCCTGGCTTGGGCAGAGGTGGGAGTTTGGAGAGGGGAAGGAGATGCTGTGTGCAGGTCTAAAGGTGATGCCTTCTTCGTGTCTGCAGGATAAGCTGGGGGTAGCTGTAGGAGCTGAGGCTGGACAGAGACGTCTGTGCTAGAGATGTAAGTATGAGCAGAACTAGTACATCCATTATCATTGTGTGGATGGAATCCCCCAAGGAAAGACTGGTAAAGCAAAGAGAATTCAGGACAAAAACAGAGACAGTGGGCGGGGCATATAGTTCAGTGGCACAAGCGCTTGGCTGGCAAGCACAAGGTCCTGAGTTCAATTCCGGTACCAACAAAAAGAAAAGTAGATAGCAACATAGAAACATAGAAGATGTAGGCCGGCTGGCCATAGTGGTGCACACCTGTAATATCAGTCACTCAGGAGGCTGAGACATGAAGATCGCAAGTTCAAGTCCAACCAGGGCAACTTAGCAAGACTGTGTCTCAAAAAATGAACAACCATATTTTTAAAAAAGGGACTGGGGATGTAGTTTGGTGTGAAGGTTAGGTATATTCCATTGCTCTCATCTTAAAAGAAACTTCTCATTATTTTCCAACCAGTTACAGCTTCTTTGAAGTCAGTGTCCTCCAAAGAGTTGGGTACTTCCATGTCTTGAATTACTTTCCTCTCATTCTCTTTTAATCTTCCTGTTTTTGCTTTTCCTTGCTGATTTTTATGCCAGTGTTCCACAGAAGCCGCTCTGCTCGAGGTCACCAACAGCCTTCACTTCACTGAACTCAGTGGTTTTCTTCCTTTTCTCTCTCTCTTCATCCCTCCCTCCCTCCTTTCCTTTCTTTCCTCCTTCCTTCCTTTCTTTTTTTCTTTTGTCTTTTTGAGACAGGATATTGCTGTGCAGTTCAGGCTGGCCTTGCGCTCACTGTGTATCCCAGGCTGGTCTTGAACTCGCAACGATCCTTCTGCCTCAGCCTTACGAGTGCTGGGATTACAGGCGTGTGCCACCATGTCTGGCTTTCTTCCTTTCTCTCTTTCTTTCTTTCTTTCTTTCTTTCTTTCTTTCTTTCTTTCTTTCTTTCTTTCTTTCTTTCCTTCTTTCTTTCTTTCTTTCTTCATTTTCCCAGTACCAGTGGTTGAACTGAGGGCCTTGTGCTCACTATGCAAAATGTTCAAATGCTAGGGTAAATCCCAGCCATATTTAAATTAAAAAAAAAAATTAATTTTTTTACAGAACTGGGGATTGAACCTAGGGCCATGCAATTGCTCTACCATTTAGTTATATCTCCAGCCCTTTTAATTTTAATTTTAATTTTAATTTTGAGACAGGGTCTCACTAAATTGCTAAACTGCCGAGGCTTCAATTTGTGATCTCTCTGCCTCAGCTTCCAGAGTCCCGGGATTGCAATTGTGTGCGACCATGCCTGGTTCCCTTTTTATTTTTTATTTTGAGACAGCTCTCACTAAATTGCCTATACTGGGCTGAAATTTGAGACCTTCCTGCCTGTTTCAGTCTCCTAGAGAGCAGGGATTATAGGCATGTGGTTAATTCTCAATTTTCACCTTACTTGACCAACCATTACCTGCTCCTCCTCCTGATTTTTATTTATTTATTTTTTGTCTTTTTGAGACAGGGTCTCACTATGCAGTTCAGGCTGGCCTTGAGCTCACTTTGTAGCTCAGGCTGGCCTCAAACTTGCAACGATCCTCCTGCCTCAGCCTCCCGAGTGCTGGGATTACAGGCGTGCGCCACCACACCCAGTCTGATGCACTTTCTTCTGCTGGTTTCTGGAACACCACATCATCCACTCTCCATTCCTCCTCTGACTCCTTGGAGGTGTCTTTCCGTCTCCCAGACGTCTGCATGTAAGTGCTGCAGGGCCCGGGACTGGGTACTCTTCTCTGTCTACTTTCACTCCCTCATCTCATTCAGTATCTTGGTTTAAATTCCATGTGTGCTAGCAACTCCTGAATTTGTATTTCTAGCCCAGACCTTTATCTTAAATACTATGCTTATTTAGTCATCCCAACTACGCCGCTTGACTCTATATGCATGTTGAATAGATATCTCAACAATCTTAAATGTTTATGCTGGCAGTATAGTGATAGAGTACCTAACGTCCATGAGACCATGGTTTGATCTGTAGTACTATAAAACAAAAAATAAAAGGTGGGCATGGTGTTGCATTCCTGTAACTGTCACGTGTTTGAAGCCAGCCTGAGCTACAAAGTGAGTTTGTTTTCTCTGTACAGGAAGACTAACTGATTTTTGGTTATTAAATCTAGAAGTCTTTTTTTTTTTTTCTTCCGGTACCGGGAATTGAACTCACGACTTCACGCGTGCCAGGGAGGAGCTGTGCCACTGAGCTAAATCCCCGGCCCTTAGAAGTCTTTTGATGAAGTTTTTGGGGCCTTCCATGTAGAGCATTCTTGTCATCCACGAATAATGAGAATTTAATTCCTTTCCTATCCTTATTCCTTTTTTGTTTGTTTGTTTTTGTTTTTGTTTTTTTGAGACAGAGCCTTGCTGTATAGTTCAGGGTGCCCCTGAACTCACTATGTAGCCCAGGCCAGCCTCAAACTTGTGGCAATCCTCTTGCCTCAGCCTCCCAAGTGCTGGGATTACACTCATGCAC
>NW_004955452.1:9629746-9632961 GCF_000276665.1 Chinchilla lanigera | reverse complement strand
TCTTACTTAAGAGTTTGCTGGGCATGATGGTGCACACCTATGATCATAGCCCTTGGGAAGCTGAGGCAGGAGGATTGCTGTGAATTCAATGGGCAGCCTGGGCCACATAATGAGTTCAAGACCGGCCTGAGTTACATAGTGAGACCCTGTTTCAAACAAACAAACAAACAAACAAACCCTCTAACACATACTTATTAAATTCTTATCAATTTTTTGGGGTGGTACTGTGGTTTGAATGCAAGGCCTTGGCACTGAGTTATATTTCCACCTCCCACCCCCTCTTTGACACAAGGTCTCACTAAGACACTAAATTGCTCAGCCTGGGTTGTGATCCTCCTGCCTCAGCTTCCCAGAGTGCTGGGATCACAGGCATTTGCTACCATATCTGTTATTTTTTTTCCTTGAGCGTAATAAACAATTCAGTGACCCCAATAGCTGATGTTCTTGTGGGTCCTTTCTGTGTTATTTCTGTTGAATTTTGTTCAGAGTATTTTGTCTTCTAGCATGTGTGATATTGTGCTATGGACTGAATATCGTATTTACATATTTGTTCATAGACATGATTCGAGGCCAACCATGAGGTCCAGTGTTGACCCAAGAGGATACCTGTTTTCTGCTAGGTACCTGGAGAAACTGGTACTCTGGGATCACATTAACACAGCCTCAGGGTTTGGGATGGGTTGAAGTCATGTTGCAGTCCCCCTGGGACAATTCCTGAAAGTGTCACCTTTACTTTTAGGTACCATCCTTCGGGGTCCTAACCCAAGTTAAAGTTGTTCACACGGATCTCTCTTCCTAGTAGACTCTGACCTCAGTGACTCATCTGTAACTATTCAAGGGTGTTAAAAGTCCCACTCTTCCTGGGTGTGGTGGTGGTGGGTCTTTGCAGCTGCCTGGGGGCCTGATGCAGGAGGAGCTGGAATTCAGGCCATTCTGGGCTACATAGTGAGATCCTGTGTCAAAACCAAACCAAGGGCTGGGGATAGCTCAGCGGCAAAAGCGCCTGCCTGGCAAGCGCAAGGTCGTGAGTTCGGTTCCTGGTACCAGAGAAAAACCAAAAAACCAAAAAACAAAAAACAAAAAAACAAACAAACAAAAAAAAACCAAACCTGGGGCTGGGGATTTAGCTCAGTGGCACAGTTCCTGTCTGGCAAGTGCAAGGTCGTGAGTTTGATTCCCGGTACTAGAAAAAAAAAAAAAAAAAACAAACCAAACCAAACCCAAAACCAAAGAGCTAAACAAATAAAGGGCAGGAGAAGGGCAGGACATATAGGGAATATTCCCTGGGTTTGATACCCAGTACTATAAAACAAAAGAAGTGAAATAAGCCTCATCTGTCTCTCAGGAGGAAATGTTTCACTTGGAAAAATAGTTCTAAATTGATTTTTTTCTTATTTCTTTTTGTCTTTTTGAGACAGAGTTTCACTATGCCGTTCAAAATTCACTTTGTAGCCCAGGCTGGTGAGTAATCCTCCTGCCTCAGCCTCTCAAGTGCTGGGATTATAGGCATGCACCCCTACACCTGGCCTAGTTCTAAATTTCTAAATGTGAGGCTTACATCCCTCAGTTGCTCTTCTTCCCGACACCAGGGCTCAGTAATTCCTCGCGAACCCCTCAGCTTTCCAATGGCACCAAGCAGAGATTTGCACGTTTTTCCACTTCTCCTAGTTTTCCTGTAGTGGGAGGCTTGCTTGGAATTACCCAGATCCCCAGAGCAGAAGCCAAAGCCTCCCTCCCAGTTTCCCCGCTAGAAGAGCTCACTCCAATCTGATTTGCTAAGGAGGGGGCAGTGGAAATGCCAACAGTGAGACAGTTACCTAGGCTGGGACACATCCAAGCCATACCCTGCAAGTATACAAGGACACAGTTGCAAAAACAGCATTGATAACAAAGTATCCATTTAGAAAATTAATGTATCCAAATTTTGCTTGAAAATGTTTCACATTAAATTTACAAATTAAGATGCAAAACTATCACATTATAGTAACATTTTTTTTTTTTTTTTTTTGAGACAGGGTCTCACTCTGTAGTTCAGGCTGGCCTTGAGCTCACTGTGTGGCCCAGGCTAGCCTCAAACTTGTGGCCAATTCTCGTGCCTCAGCCTCCTGAGTGTTGGGATATAGATAGGAACTTTCACTGGTCAGTAATGGTTGTAAAGGAGAATGCATTTTGCTGGAATGCTATGGCTTTTGTTCTTAGCTGTCTGGCAAGGCAGGAGGTCAACTCAAGAGGAAGCTTCAGACCACACTTTGAGAACCATTGCCATATGAAGGAAAAGGTAATATAGTATTTGAAATTCCTGAATGACTTTCATTAAAAGTGTTTCTTTAAAAAAAAAAAAAAAAAGGCAGCCAGGCATGGTGGCGCATACCTGTAATCTCAGCACTCAGGAGGCTGAGGCAGGAGGATCACTGGGAGTTTGAGACCAGCCTGGGCTACAAAGTGAGCTCAAGGCCAACCTGAACTGCATAGTGTCTCAAAAAGGCAAAAAAAAGCAAAAAAAAAAACCAAAAAAACAACAACAAAAACCTCTGTCTTAAAATAGTGAGGGGCTGGGGATATATAGTTCAGTGGCACAAGCACCTGCTTGGCAAATACAAGGTACTGAGTTCGATTTCTGGTCTCCCCCCCCAAAAAAAAAGAAAAAAAGGGTGGCATGGTGGCCCACACCTGTAATTCCAGTACTATAGGAGGCTGAGGCAGGAGGACCACAAATTTGAGACCAGTATAGACAACTCAGTGATTTAGTGTCTCATTGTCAAGGCCCTGAGTTCAATCTCTAGACACACCTCTCTCCCAAAGTATCTGTGCTGTGATTTCTGTCTTTCTTTAATAAGGTTACAACTATATAGATTGAGTTCCTTATGATTACATTAAAAGCACTTCTTAAAGTGACTCTAATATTTTCCCCAGGTAAGTTTGGTTAAGTTTTTAGGTTCACACACTCCCAAAGATTGATATGCATGGGTTTAACCAGATGAATTTGTGAGGATTGCCAAATTTTAGGAGGATTCCAACACTGTCTTATCCAGAGCAACTCTCAGCAAATAGATAACATGTTTGGATAAATTTTGACCCAGTTCCTTAACCTTTCTAAGTCTTGGTTTTCTCATCTTTAAACAGGAATACAAATGTCCACGTTATTTTTATGACAGATACTTGGGAGTTGTTTTTTGTTGTTGTTGTTTGCTTGTTTGCTTTGTTTTTTTCCGGTA
>NW_004955452.1:9627277-9629256 GCF_000276665.1 Chinchilla lanigera | reverse complement strand
GAGTGCTGGGATTACAGGCGTGCGCCACCACTCCCGGCCCATTTGAGAGTTTTAAATGAAACCATGAGTATAAAAAGTCTCAGGATAGCACATAACACACAAGATTTTTCTTTTCTCTCTTTATTATAAAAAAATTGTTTATTTATTAATTTTTGGTGATATGGGGGTTGGATCCAGGGTCTTTGCACTGAGCTTTATCTCTCCAGCTCCTTTTTTATTTTTTATTTTGAGATGGGGGTCTTGGTTCTGATAGCAGCACAGACTCCTGAGTGTGACAGAGCCATGTGCTGAAGGGTAATTTGGAGACTAGGTAGGGGCTATAATCCCTTAGGGTCACCAGGGATGAGTGACAAATCCTCAGCTGATGTTGCCTCATTTGACTGAGCAGGGGCCTGAAGGTTGCTACCAGGGTGGGGACCAGCCAGCCAGCCAGCTGGACAGTCTCTCCATTGAGGAATGAAATTGAAGGACAAAACCGAGGAATTAGCTGGGTGTGATGACGCACTCCTGTAATCCCAGCGCGTGGGAGGCTGAGGCAGGAGGATCACTTTGAGTTGGAGACCAGCCTAGGCTACAAAGTGAGCTCAAGGCCCGACTGAACTGCATAGTGAGACCCTGTCTCAAAAAGACCAAAAAAAGGAGCTGGGGATGTAGCTCAGTAGCACAAGCACCAGCCTGGTAAGCACAAGGTCCCGAATTCAATTCCTAGTACCAAAAAAATAAAAAAATAAAAAAATAAAAAAATGCTTAAAATGAATTCCCGGGCCAGGGATATAGCTCAGCAGCATAAGCGCCTGCCTGGCAAGTGCAAGGTCCTGAGTTCGATTCCCCATACCAAAATAAATAAATAAATAAATAAATACGAATTCCTGTAGAGCTTGGTGTGGTGGCCCACTCCTGGTGGGCCAATCCTAGTACTCGGGAGGCTGAGGCAGGAGGATCGTTGTGAGTTTGAGACCAGCCTGAACTGCATAGTGAGACCCTGTCTCAAAAAAGACCAAAAACAGGCTAATGAGCAATTCCGGCTAGAACTACAGTGAAAAAAAAAAAACACACACACACACACACACACACACACACACACACACACACCCTAAGGATTTAGTCACGAACTCACGATGGACTCTGGAGCACGGAGCTCAGAAGGAGTCATAAAATGAACTTTCTCACAGCTGCTCCACTTCTCCCCGAACACTGTCCTATTCCCAGTACCCGCACTGTGCAGCCTCCTGGCCCCATAGAGCTAAAACACATGGCTACTTTATTTCACTTAGTGCTCTTGTTATGCCCTCCATGTTGTACAGGAGAAGCACAGTAAGTAATTTTTGGTCTGGCTCCAGAGCTGGATCTCTGAATAGAACATATTACTTAGGAAATTGAGTGCTGAAGCTATAAATGGCTGTTAAATTTATTATTTAACAAACATATTTATTTAGTTTTTTGAGACGGAGTCTCCTTGTGTAGCTCGGGCTGGCCTCATGGTGATTCTCCCGCCTCAGCCTCCCAAGTGCTGGGATTACAGGCTTGTGCCACCACGCCTGGTTTAGTTTTAGCTTTTTGCGGAATCTCCATGATAATTTCCATAGTGGTTGTACTAGTTTACACTCCCACCAACAATGTACAAGGGTTCTTTTTTCCCCACAGCCTCTCCAGCACTGGTTATTATGTGATTTCCTGATGGTAGCTGTTTTTCCTAGAATAGCATAGCATTTTGGTGTTGCTTTAATTTGCATTTATCTAATGATCAAAGATGTTTAACACTTTTTTTTTTTTTTTTTTTGAGACAGGGTCTTGCTATGTAGTTCAGGCTGGCTTTGAACTCACTATGTAGCCCAGGCTGACCTCAAACTCACTGCAATCCTGCTGCCTCAGCCTCCTGAGTGCTGGGATTACAAGTGCTCACCACCATGCCCAGTGAACATTTTTTCATGTAATTCTTGCCTGTTTGTACTTTTTCTTCTGCAAAGTGTCAAGTCATT
>NW_004955452.1:9615807-9627163 GCF_000276665.1 Chinchilla lanigera | reverse complement strand
TATATATATATATATATTTGTCTTTGTGAGACAGGGTCTCACTATATGGTTCAGGCTGGACTTGAGCTCACTTTGTAGCCCAGGCTGGCCTTGAACTCACAATGGTCCTCCTGCCTCAGCCTCCCGAGTGCTGGAATTACAGGCGTGCACCACCACGCCCGGCTGGGAGCTAATATTTTTTAGTTCTTTATGTGGTCGAGATATTAGTCCTCTGTCCAAGATGTAGCTGGCAAAATATTTTTCTCATTCTATAGGAAGCCTCTTCACTCTGTTGGTTGTTTTCATTGTGCAGGAGCTTCTTATTTTGATATAATCCTGTTTGTTGATTATTGATGTTACTTCTTGTGTATTTGGGATTCTGCTCAGAAAGTCTTTGCCTATGCCTATGTCTTCAAGAATTTTACTTGTTTTATCTTTCAGGAGATTAACTTTGGCTGGTTTTGAAACTATTTTTATTTATTTATTTTTTTGAGACAAGGTCTCACGTAGTTCAGGCTGGCCTTGACCTCACTATGTGGCCTGGGTTGACCTCTACTTGGGGCAATCCCTCTGCCTCAGCCTCCTGAGTGCAAAAAGCATAGGTGTGCACCCCCATGCCTGGCTTTCGGTGTTAATAATTAGATCTTTGATTCATTTTATTTTAGCACCTGGTGAAAGATATGAATCTAGGTTCAATGTTGTGTGTGTGGTGAGCCCATTTTCCCTGCACCATTTGGTAAAGAGGGTATCTTTCCTCCAGCATGTTTTTTTTGCCCCTTTGCCAAAGATCAGATAGCTGAATGTGCCTAGAGTTGTTTCTGCTTCCTCTACTCTGTTCCACTGATACACAGGTCTGTTTCTGTGCCAGTACCATGTTCTTATCTTTTTTTTTTGTACCGGGAATCGAACTCAAGACTTTGCGCTTGCCAGGTAGGCACTTACGCCACTAAGCTAAATCCCCAGCCCCTATGTTCTTACCTGTTTTGTGTGACAGGGTCTCCTCATGTAATGCAGGTGGGCCTGGAACTATGTAGTCATTTATTTTATTTATTTTTTTGTCTTTTTGAGACAGGATCTTGCTATGCACTTCAGGCTGAGCTTGAGCTCACTTTGTAGCCCAGCTGGCCTAGAACTAGCAATGATCCTTCTGCCTCAGCCTCCTGAGTGCTGGGATTACAGGTGTGCGCCTCCACACCCGGCTATGTAGTCATTTAGACCGGCTTTGAATTCCCTTCCATTCTCCTACTTCAGTTTCCTGAATAGTAGGGTTATACATGTGAACTACCATGCCTGGAAAAATCCCACTTTTTTTTATAAAACAAATGTATCTTGCTTTGTACGTACAACAAATATATGTTCAAACAATGTTTTTTTTTTTTTTTTTAGTAGGAAATTTTGTTGGGGAAAAGGAATGGGGAATAGCAATAGCACCTGAGAGACAGGAGGGGCCCTAAATGGGTTGCCCTGGTCAAACAATTTAATCAATATGAATACTGATTTTTCTCACATATTTGGAAACATCATGTTAAAATCATTTTAATTTTGGCCACTGTGTTTCAGTGTACTTTATATTCTTCTTCTTTTTTTTTTTTTTTTTTTTTTGGTACCAGGGATTGAACTCAGGACCTTGCGCTTGCCAGGTGGGTGCTTGTGCCACTGAGCTATTATCCCTGGCTCTGGCCACTGTGTTTCATAGATAAATATATTTCAACCTCCTCATCCCCCGTCCTGGGAATTGAACCTTTGCACCAAGCTACATCCCCAGCCTATTTATCTTATCTCTCTATCTATCTATCTATTTAGAGACCAGGTCTCATTATGTAGCCCAGACTAGCCTCCGAGGCTGAGGCAGGAGGATCGTTGCAAGTCAAAGTGAGGCCAGCCTGGGCTACAAAGTGAGCTTAAGTACAGCCTGAACTACATAGCAAGCCCCTGCCTCAAAAAGACAAAAACAAAAAACCACCCTAGTGCTGGGATTACAGGTATACACCACCATGCCTGACTTACCAGCCATTTAAAATTTTTTTTATTTTGAGACAGGGTCTAGTTAGATTGCCCAGGCTGGGCTGGAATTTGCCATCTTCCTTTCTCAGCCTCCCAGAGTGTCCGGGTTACACATGCGAGTCATCACGCCTGGCTCTTTGAACCAGATTTTCATTTATTCTGGAAACTAGACAGAATGACAATCAGTAACCTTAAGTTGCGTGCTTACAGGCAGGGTTGGCTTCCTGTTCTGCTGTTACTATCTTGAAATGCATAATAACTTCTAAACAAGGATCCTTGGCAATTTCATTTTGCGCTGCAATTTTACAAATTATGCTGTTGACAGATTCACAAGTTCCAGACACAGTACTAGGTATTTAACATATATATTGTCCCTAAACCTCACTGGCATTGTTTCGTTTTTTTCGTGGCAGTGGGTTGATACTTTTTTTTTTTTTTTTCTCTTTGGTCTTTTTGAGACAGGGTCTCGCTATGCAGTTCAGGCTGGCCTTGAGTTCACTTTGTAGCCCAGGCTGGCCTCGAACTCGCAACAACCCTCCTGCCTCAGCCTCCCAAGTGCTGGGATTACAGGCGTGCGCCCTCACGCCCGGCTTTTTTTTTTCTTTTTCTGTCCTTTTGGTGCTGGGAATCAAACTCAGGACCTTGCACTTGCCAGGCAGGTGTTTGTGCTACTGAGCTATATCCCCAGCCCGTGGCAGTGGGAATTGAACTCAGGAACTTCGCCCTTGAGGTACTGTTATGACTTGTTTAGATGTCCCCCCGGAAGCCTAATGGAGTCATGGGTGGGTTTTTTTCACAGGTGGCTGGATCTAGAGTGTGACGCTGGAATTGATTCATGGTGTAATGCTAGGCTCAAGGTCACTAGGATTAAGAGTGTGAGTGCTATCGCCCTAAGTAGTCTGGGTAAGATAAGAGGGACAGAAAGACACTGTTAAGGTTCCTTGTTGCTTTTGCTACCTTCTGCCTGCCATGAATTGTTGCCCTTCTGCCACGTTTCAGAATGGCAGCGGATTATGAACGGAAACTTCTGTGAACTGTAAGCCAAATAAACCTTTTCTCCTATAACTCTGGGAGTTTTGTCTCAGCAACTAGAAAAGTAACTAAGACGTAGGTACATTTCCAGCCCTTTTAAATTTTTTTATTAAACTGCCCAGACTGGGTTGGCGCTTGTGATCTGCCTGCCTCAGCCTCCCAGAGTGCTGGGAGGCATCCTGTTGAGGTGTTACCATTTTCCTCTTTATTTTACAATTGGGGAAGTGAAGACTGGAAGATTAAAAACAAGGCCACAGCTAGGCTTCACCGAAGGCTCTGAGCGCAGCACGCCCGAGGCCAGAGCCTTGCTAGCGCGGCTCACCAAGCTGCTCTCCGCTGGGCAGTCTCCAGGGCGCAGAGGCCGCAGCGCTCTCGGTGGACGTCCCAGCGCGGCTCCGTGCGCGCTCAGGTGGGCGCGAGCGCTTCGCTACCCCCCCACCCCGCGCGCTCGCCCATCCGGCGGGCACTCTCGCACGCAGGGGTGGTGTGGACGGCGAGTTTCCCAAGTTCACACAGGCCCTGGGTTGGCATGGCAACCAGGCAACCTGTTCTAGAGCTGCCTGCGTTCTCCTCGCACGCTGCTGCCACCGCCGGAGTCGGGGCCAGAGTCTATCCCATGATGCACCGCGCCAGCCCAGTCCCCAGTGGGCCGCCATGTTGTCGGAGTGAAAGGTAAGGGGGAGCGAGAGCGCCGGAGAGAGAAGATTGGGGGGCTGAAATCCATCTTCATCCTACCGCTCCGCCTGTGAGTATCCGCACCCCGCTGCCCGCAAACGCTGCTCCGGACCCCTAGCGAGCAGATTATCCCTTCGTATTGGTGTTTGAGAGCGGATGGGGGGCTGAGAAAGGTTTGGAAAAGCCGCTGGGCCCTGGCTGAGGCTTCTCACTGGCTGTTCTTCGTACATGTTTTGGAGTCAGCAGCAAGGCCCCTATTGTTATCAAAGGAGGGGGGTGGGGAGCGGGGTCGAAGCGAGGAAAATGCCTGGGGTTTAGGCCCGGGCCCAGAGCCTAGAGGTGTCTCCCGAATTTGTGCTGGGCCCTGTTGGGAGTCCCCGGAGATCGGTGTTGCCATTCGGGTTCGTTTTTTGATGGGTTTGCGAAGCCCCGAGTCTTGTGTGTGGCCATAAGTGTAATTCTGTGCAACCTCGGATTTCTTCGACTTCTTGAGCTTCCGTGGCGGCGCCGATGGAGGAGGAACAATAAATCGCTTTAGAAGCGGCCGGGGCCCTAGTGCACGGGCGAGACCCACCGTGGGGGAACTTTGCAAGCCTTAAATGTGCAGAAGTGGCGATCAGGAAGTTTTAGATCGCTCTTCAGGCTTCTGGGTTCTTGTGGCCTTTTGTTTCCGTGAGAGCTCGTGTTTTTGGTAGGTTCTTCCTCTCTGAGCCTCCCCGGGTTGGGGTGTGTGTGTCTCGACTCAAGCAGGGGATACCCCTCGCTGGTGGGAAAAACATCTAATATACAGAATAACAGTATTCGTCCTCGCAAACGTGCTTAGTAAACATAGGTCATTTGTTTTGTCACTATCAGTCCCACGTCAGGTGAGGAGTACACTCGTGTAACTTTTTCCCACTGTAGTTACCCTCCCCCCAAACCAAACCGAGGAACCCACGGACAAATTACTAGAGACTGCTCACCATAACTTTGAAGGATTGTTCCCCTTCATTGTTCAATTAAGAAAACACCGTTCACAGCTCTTGATCGTTTTGCTCGCTTCCGATTATTACTGGGATTAGTAAGAATAAGATTTTACGAGGCCTTTTGTCGCGGTTAAAGTCAGGTATTCCTGAGACAATGGGTTTGTAGCTTTAGCTTTTTGTTTGTTTTTGTGAAACGCTAAAAAACTCACCAAGACAAGCCTTCCCGAAGATAACCTTGTGTGGCTTCCGATGCAGTTTTAGTAAACAAAACGAAGCCTTTTTATCCTCTGCAAATTTTAATTTTGTAAAATACTCGGTGCTGTTGATTCTTTTATCTGGAAATACTCACTGGATTCTGAACTTTGAGTTCGTGTTTTGCCTTAGCCATATTTGAATTCATTTTGTTCAAGGCCAGAGCTTTTTGAAGTTGGAGTTTGTTTAGCTTGGGTTTGAGATGCACTGCTTTAAAATAAATTTATGACCACAGAGTGTTTGTTCAGTGTGATAAAAATAAACACTTTTTAAACCACTAAGCATTTTAGTAAAAGGAGATAGTTTAAACCGTGTTCCTTTGTTTGAAGTTAGATTCTTTATTAGTGATATTAAAAGAAGAAAACAAAGGAAAACAAGACCAAACCACACCTTGACATAAACAGTTTGGAAGCAGTGGTAGAATAGCTAGGATTGGCATCTCGGTTGCTTAAAGTATTTTAAAAAAAACGCCATGTGGTTATACGCTTGAAAAAATACTTCAGTTAATTTTTTTGTCTTTTTGAGACACAGTCTCACTGTGCAGTGCAGGCTGGCTTTGAAATCACTTTGTGGCCCAGACTGCGCTTGAACTCAGTGATCCTCCTGCCTCAGCCTCCTGAGTGCCTGGCCTTTAAGAAATATTTTATAGCGCATGTTAACGTGGAATAATGGTGTTCATTTGGGGAATTGGTACATGGTATGTAAGCCCTTTACCTTCTCTAAAAATTCTTTTTTTAAATTTTATTTTTTTTTTTTTGAAAAATTCTTGTATATGTCATTTATATAAAAATACATTTCAGCTGGGCTTGGTGGTGCACTCCTATTGATCCTAGTATCCCGGAGGCTGAGGTGGAGGACCACAGAGAGTTTGAGGCCAGCCTGGGCCACATAGCTAGACCCTGTTTTGAAAAAACAAAAAAAGCATAATTAAAAAAAAAGTATAAAAGCGCATTTCAAGTGTTACACATAACTTCTAGCGAGCTTTGAGAGTTCCTAAAAGATAAGTAATTTAAATTATTTCCTGATATTCTTAATTTTTCTGCTAAAGTTGTCCATGACATGCTGATTGCTTAGGTATTTGCTCACTTTTCAATATGTCCCTTCTGCCAGGTTTTCTCTTGTTTGGGAAATCACCTTGCCTTAGGTAAAGCAGGAAGTCTTCAGAGCCTCCAGATAGTTTAACAAAAGCCAGTTGTTTGGTTTGAACATTTTTAAATGAACCCCCATCTCCATCCCTTTTTAGAATGTGGTGTGCTGCTGTGGTGTTTTTTTTTTTTGAGACTGGGTCTCACTATGTAGTGCAGGCTGGCCAACTCAAGGCCATCCTTCTGACTCAGCCTCCAGAGTGCTGTGATTACAGGAATGTGCTGCCACACCTAGTTGGAAATTTATTTTATTTTAATTAATTAATTAATTTTGAGGCAGGGTCTCACTGTGTAGTGCAGGATGGCCTTGAACACACTTATGTAGCCCAGGCTGATCTACAACTCATGGCAGTTCTCCTGCTTCAACCTCTTTGAGTGCTGGGACTACAGGACACCACGCCCAGTGGAAATACATTTTAGATATTTTGACAGGCCTTTTATATCAGAAAAGGCTGCATTTATTTTTAGGAATTTTAAGAGATTGGAGCTCCATTATTAGGGATGGTAAATTTGTATACTCTTTAACATGGAGACTTTAAATATAATAAAAAAATTTTAATTAATTAATTGATTAATTAATATAGTCTTTTTGTTTTTTTTTTTTTTTTTTTTTTGGTTTTTCTCCGGTACCGGGAACCGAACTCACGACCTTGCGCTTGCCAGGCAGGCGCTTTGCCGCTGAGCTAAATCCCCAGCCCCCTGGTCTTTTTGAGAGAGGGTCTCACTATGCAGTTCAGGCTGATTTTGATCTCACCCAGGCTGGTCTCCAACTTGCAAGGATCCTCTTGCCTCAGCCTCCCAAGTGCTGGGATCACAGGTGTGCGCCACCACGCCCAGCTTCAAAAAATTTTAAAAATCCATTAGTTTATTTTGATTAAAAAACTGGGTCAGGCGTGGTAGCACACATCTGTAATTCCAGCAGTATAGAGGCTGAAGCAGGAGGGTTGGTGAATTTGAGGCCAGCCTGGGCTACACATAGTGAGACCCTGTCTGAAAAAAATGGTTTCGATTAAAAGAACAGGCATAGGAAATTTCTTCCATTTTCTAGGTAAGGAAACAGGCTCAGAGGGATCGTTAATTTAGTGATAACCTGGGTTTTGGAAGTATTCTACAAAAAAAGATTGTTGGATTGAGATTCTCTTGTAGAAGGACTGTCCAGTATTGGAAATAGTGTAATGAGCATGCTTAAAAATAAAGTGAAGGCATTAGGGTTGTTGGCACTTTGCAGACTGTGGTGAAACCATTGTACTTTTCTGGTTTTGGTATTTGTACATGGGCAGAATTTTATGTATGTAAACAGAAACTGAAGTCTAGAATGCTGAACTACTCCAGTCCTGTGATAAGGTTCTTCTGGATTGGAATTGCTAACCTAGACTGACATTTCCAAATTAGGCTTTGAACAGGTTACAAATTCTGTGCCTTCTTTGTGGTTTCAAAACATGAATTGTGACACGTGAATGCTGCTTTACCACCAGTAGGCTTAATTATTCAGTAAGAGAGATTATCAATTTCTCATTGATATGTAAGGCATCAGAAGCAGTGGATTCAGGTTGATAACCTTTAAATCACACTCTAGTCCTTGAGATGGCTGTATCATAATTATGATTTTTTGTAGCGGTTGTGATGGATGTATCTAAATTCTCATTTATTTACTTTGTATGTACAAATGTAATTTTCTGATTTTAAGGAACTTCAGTAGTAATGTTTTATAGTAACATTTTAAGGATTCCCCCCCTTCCCAATAGTAGAGGATACTAGGGAGGGATACAGTTGCAAGGTGGTGATTGGAAGAACTAGGTTTGAGTGCAGAATAGATTGTGAGGTCCCTTCCTGTTACTTACTAGCTGAATGGCCTTGGGCACAACACATAGCTTCTGTCCATTAAGGTTTTCATGTATAAAATAGGTACACCAGGGTCAGGGACATAGCTCAGTTGCATAGTGCCTGCCTGGCAAGTGCAATGTCCTGAGTTCCATTCTGGTACCAAAAAACAAAGTTGTTTCAAGCGGGGTGTGGTGGTGCACACCTGTAATCCCAGCACTCAGGAGGCTGAGGCAGGAGGATCTTTGTGAGTTTGAGACCAGCCTAGGCTCCAAAGTGAGCTCTAGGCCAGCTTGAACTGCATAGTGAGACCCTGTCTCAGAAAGACAAAAAAAAAAAAGTTTCAGGCCAGGTGTGGTGGCTCATGCCTGTAATCCTAGCCCTTTGGAGGCCAAGGCAGGAGGATCACTGTGAGTTTGAGGCCAGCCTGGGCTACATACTGATTTTAAGGCCAGCCTGATCACAGTGAACAGTGATCCTGTCTCAAAAAACAAACAAACAAAAAAATAGGGACACTAATCCTTAACTTCAATGTTTCTGTGATGAGATAATGTCTGCAGTATATTCGGTACTCTTACCGTGGTGAGGCCTTTGGATTTTACAGTGATGCTTTCTACACTGGTAAAGTAAGTTTGGTTTGTCTCATCATGTTTCTAGGGGTTGAAGCACTGATGGAATAATTGTGTGATTACATTATAATTGTACGTTTTTGGTAGAAGTCTTGAATTCCCCTCTTCCCCGTCAGTAGCAGCTGAGGAGAGTGTTGAGACTAAGAACATTCTGTTACTGTTCTTGGTCAGAATGTCTGTTTCTCCAAGAACTATTCTATGAATACATTGGACATGTTTTTGTTTGTTTTGAGACAGGATCCTGCCTATGTAGTTCAGAGTGGCATTGAGCTCACCGTGTAGCTTAGATGGACCTGCAACTCACCCTCTTACCTCATTTTTCTACTGCCGGGATTACAGGTGTGCGTGTCACTATGCCTGGCTATATTGAATAGTTTAAAGAGTTCTTTCAAGTTAGACAGTCTGAGCTATTGACAGTTATGTTATATTTGGGGTTTAGTTCTTTTTATTGGCATATGTCTGCTCCAGCTATAAAGTTGTGATGATTTATTTATTTATTTATTTATTTATTTATTTACTTTTGAGACAGGATCTTGCTATGTAGTTCAGGCTGGCCTTGAACTCACTTTGTAGCCCAGGCTGGCCTCAAACTCAAAGCAAGTCCCCTGCGTCAGTTTCCCAAGTGCTAGGATTATAGGTGTGTGCCACCACATCTGGCCATGTTGTGATGTTTTAAAAAGCTTTTGTTGCTCTTTGCCTTGGAGCACACCTGTAATCCCAGATACTCTTGCTGAGGCAAGAGGGTAAAGTTTGAGCCTAGTCTGGGTGTATCAGTGAGTCCCTGCCTTGAAATAAAAAGGGCTAGGATGTAACTCAGTGGTAGAGCACCAGAGTTTGACCTCCAGTACCACCCCCCGGCCCCAAAGAAGAAAGGTTTTGTTCTTTTAAAAGCTATGTGCCACAGTTAAAGGAGCTGGTAGTTTGGGTAAAGAAACCGTTGATTGAAATCTAAAATTCTGTTAATTTCTTTGTGTGTGTGTTGCTGGAAATTGTACATGTCTTACACGTTAGGTTAGCACCCTACTGAGCTACATCCCTAGCCCTTGTATTGTTAACCTTTTGGAAAAACTTGCCCTGTAGTTTCTAATTAATTCCTGGTCTCATCTTGTCAGAGTGTCTGCCATCACCCTTCTTTATTTCCATTACATGTACACAGACTCCATAACTTAATAATGGAGATTTTTTTTTTTTAAGATATGGTCTTGTTAGGTAGTTCTGACTAGCTTTGAACTCTGATGGAATAATACGTAGCCTATGCTGGCCTCAAACTCACCTCACTTCTGCTGCCTCAGCCTCCCAACTGTTGGGATTACAGGCGTGTGTTAGCACACCTGGCAAAGATAGAGATTTCAGTTTCAGAAATTGTGTGTGTATTACAAAATACATAGCTGGTTGTATTGCAAAAGACAAGTAGTTCATACTTTCATTGGTATGTGTCAAGTTGTTTTAAAGATGCAAGTATTGAACACTTTTAACTTGTTTGTCTCTAGGTGTTGGTGGAATGAGCGTTGCATGTGTCTTGAAGAGAAAAGCAGTGCTTTGGCAGGACTCTTTCAGCCCCCACCTGAAACATCACCCTCAAGAACCAGCTAATCCCAACATGCCTGTTGTTTTGACATCTGGAACAGGGTCGCAAGCGCAGCCACAACCAGCTGCAAATCAGGCCCTTGCGGCTGGGACACACTCCAGCCCTGTCCCAGGATCCATAGGAGTCACAGGCCGCTCCCAGGACGACGCTATGGTGGACTACTTCTTTCAGAGGCAGCATGGTGAGCAGCTTGGGGGAGGAGGAAGTGGTGGAGGCGGCTATAATAATAGCAAACATCGATGGCCTACTGGGGATAACATTCATGCAGAGCATCAGGTAAAAAAAGTTCACTATTTCAGCCTTAAAACTCTTGTATACTCACTGTCCACATAGGATATCTGCTTTCAGTGAATGTCTTTAAAAGCTTAAATTTCTTATTTAATTTGAACGAGAATCACTTCTTTAAAGAACGATCATTAATATTGTCAGTTGTTATGTACCATTCTAGTGCTGGGTAGTAAATAACCAATTCATTAAAAAAAAGACAAGATTGTTTTAATGTGCACAGTGCATTTCTGGGAATACCGCTTTTAACGAAAACCACTTTTCTCTGTTGATTTATGTTTTAAGATTGTTGGGCTGTTTATAGACCAAATGAAGTCTTTTCTGTTGGGCATGTTTATTTTTAAGATGTTAAAGGATGGGAAGTTGATAGCTGCTTAAGTGACACTTGTTTGAAATGGAACTGATTCATGTTTTGTGTCAGGAAATATTGATTGTGGCTTTTAAGGTTTAATCATCTTTGTCCATATTAGCACATGACTGTAACCCCAGCTGCTTGGAAGGTTGAGGCAGAAGGATTAAAAGTTCAAGGCCTGGGCAATTTAGTGAGACTATCTAAAAGAAAAAAAACAAGATTTGGGAATGTAGCTCAGTGATAAAGTGCTTGCTACCAGTAGCATGTGAGAAGCCCTGGATTCAATTCCCAGTTCCATAAAAAGAAAAAAAATCCTTCTGTCAGGAAACAGATTAGGCTAAACCTTGTAGTCAGTAAAATATATTCCAATTCAAGCTTTACTTTGGAACTAGTATGATTAAAAATGTTAAAGTTAACCAAATCAAACAAGTTCTTAGAACTTACATCTCCAGCCCTGAAATAGAGCTGTTGAGGAAATTTATTGAATACATGAGTCCTTAACCCTTTGTCCTCTAAATAAAGATGGGGAAAAGGGACATAGTCGTAAAGATAAAGGCTTTGAATTTCAGGATAAGATTTAATTTAGTAAGGCAGTAAGATTCTTCAGTGGTTTTTTTTTTTTTTTTTTT
>NW_004955452.1:9610875-9615572 GCF_000276665.1 Chinchilla lanigera | reverse complement strand
TTTTTTTTTAAAAAGACAGGGTCTTCCTATGTAGTTTAGGCTGATCGTGAACTCACTATGTACCCCAGGGTGGTCTGGAACTTGCTGCAATCCTTCTGTCTCAGTCTCCTGTATGCTAGGATTACAGACAAGTGACACTAGTCTGCCTTACCTGTTTTGTTATTTTTTTTAAAAGTAATACTGTGATTGAACATAGGGCCTCACACATGGTAGGCAAGTGCTCTGTCACTGAGCTAAATCCCCAGCCCTTTTTATTTTTCTTTTGAGGTGGGTCTCTGTAAATATGATCCCCCTGCCTCTGGAGTAGTTGAGATTATGGACTGTGCTGTCACTCCTGGATCTAATAGTAATTTTTATAATTTAAAATTTTATTCCTGAACAGCGTTAAAAGTTTCATCATGTAGTATTCAAGGTCAAGTCTTGAACTTGCTGTTATTGTTTTATTTCCTTATTGCAAAATATTTCTCTGTAAACGGCTGTGAGGTAAAGTGGGTGATGAAATAGGGAGAAAATTTTAAGGTCGATTGGTTCAACTGTAGCCTCTGTTTTGAGTTGTAAGGGACAGAGATAGGTAGAAGCTCTGTGCTGGGAAAGGGAAATTTAGAGGACAATTTCACAGAGGCTGGTCACCTTGCTTGCAGTCTTTCACACCAGGATCTGTCAGTATCCACCTGAGATTGACAGACAGGGAAATTGTGGGTAGCCAGGCAGAATTCAGTGGATGAATTCTTTGACTCTCCTTGTACTGTTTTTTTCTTTTACTTGTTGTCATCTTACAGTGATGTGCTGACACCCACCTTTGACATACTTACCATTCTTATTCTAAAGTGCTATGAATTAATCTTTGCACCTTATAATTATTAGGAACTTCTGTTAAACTGGGAAGGAGCCCAAGTATTCTCCAACCTGGAGAGCCTTGTTATTCCATGGTGATCCCTTCTGTGTTGGTCCATGGACTGTCCAACTAGGAGTCTTCTTTCTGGGTAGTTTGGTTAGGCGCCTCAGCATTTGAGCCAGTAACATTTAGTTAGTTTACATGCCTTTTTCATATTTCATTATATTTTGAGTTTACAAGTCTTAACATTATGTACTTAAGTCAAAAGCATCATTAACAATAGCTAGGCATGGTGGCACAGGCCTGTAATCCCAGCACTCTGGAGACAGAGGCAGGAGGATTGCTGAAAGTGAGGCCAGCGTGGACTACATAGTGAATTCAAGGCAAGCTGGAACTACATAGCAAGACCCTGTTTCTAAAAACAGAAGTAGAAACAGAAAAGGATAAAAGAATCACCAGGTACCACTTCCGCCCCCATTTTTTCAGTACTAGGTAATGAATTCAGGGCCTTTTCCCTGAGCTACATCTCTAGCTGTTTTTTAAATTTTGAGATACGATCTTGCTAAGTTGCCCAGGCTGGGCTGAAATTTGTGATTCTCCTGCCTCAGTCTCCCAGAGTGCCTGAATTACACCCACTTGCAACCCTTTGACTGTAAGATTATTTTATTCCATTTAGGGATGTGGGTAACTGATAGCATATTTAGCATATGTGCAGCCTTTGGTTCAATCTCCAGCACTCCAAAACAAGTTTTCAGTAAGATGCCCTTCTCTGTTGTGTATGGAGCTTTGTGCAGTGGCAGTATCGCAGCCAGTGAGGTTTATCTGAGGTGTGATTATTGCTAAATGAAAACTTTTCTATTGTGTATAGAACTTAATTGTGTGTTTCCTAGCTGGCAACTTGTTGCAAAAGATTTCTTTCTTTCTTTTTTTTTTTTTGAGACAGGGTCTTGCTGTGTGTTCCAAGCTGAACTCTGTAGCTCAGGGTGGCTTGGAACTTCTGGTGAACCTTCTGCCTTCACCTCCTGAGTGCTAGGATTACAGTCTTGTCACTCAAAAACTTTTAAAAACATTTTTTTTTTTATTAGTACATGTTTGTAGTAGTACATGATTACATCCTTGTGCGATGTTGGTGCATGTATACCGCACAGCTCAGCCAGGCGTGGTGGCGCACGCCTGTAATCCTAGCACTGGGGAGGCTGAGGCAGGAGGATCGTTGTGAGTTTGAGACCTACCTGGGCTACAAAAGTGAGCTCAAGGCCAGCCTGAACTGCATAGCGAGACCCTGTCTCAAAAAGACAAAATAAAAACCAAGAAAACAGCACAGCTCAATTCTTTTTCTTTTGTTGAGAGAGGGTCTCATTGTGTAGTCCAGGCTGGCCTCAAATCCACAGTGATCCTCCTGCCTCAGCCTCCCAAGAGCTGGGATGACAGGTGTGCACCCCCCATGCCCAGCTCACATCTTAGTTTTTTAATCTCCTTCCCCTCCTGTGCCCCCTCTGTCTCTCTCTTGATCCCCTGTCCCATTTGAAAAAGATGTTTCCTTACTCTCTATTATCTATTACCTTGCTCTTTATATTTTGAGTTACTCATAAGAAATCTTGTGATATTTAAGCTTATGTGTCTGATTTATTTCACTTAACATCATGTCTCAAGGTGCATTCATTTTTCTACAAATGACTCAAGTTTATCCTTCAGGAAAGAGTAGTACTCCATTGTGTACATTTTCTTTATTCATTCATGTGTTAGAGTCCGTTTCCAAGGTTTAGTTACTATGAGTTGTGCTGCTGTATACATGAGTATGTTTTGATCCTTCCAATGTGATGTCTTTAACTCTTCTAGGAAGATACCTAGAAGGGGAATGCATAGTTGGGTTATGTTTTTGATGCCCAGTTAGGAAAAAGTTATATGTAGGGTGGTAGTGATATTTTATATGGGAAAATAAGAATGTTAGGGAAATGAAGTGGGGCAAGTTAAGAACTCAGAAGCATCTGGTTGAATATTGGGTTATAAAACTTCCTTCGAGTGTTCTTGTGGCTAAAGAGGAGAATGGGATGAACCGTAAGATTCTTTTTTTTGTCTTTTTGAGGCAGGGTCTCACTGTGCAGTTCAGGCTGGCCTTGAGCTCACTTTGTAGCCCAGGCTGGTCTCAAACTTGCAATGATCCTCCTGCCTCAGCCTCCCATGTGCTGGGATTACAGGAGTGCTGGGATTACAGGTGCGTACCACCACTAAGCGCTAACCATAAGATTCTTAGTAAAAGAAAAATGTAGCAGTCAGGAAAAAGGGTTTTAAATGTCAGTTTTGGATGTGGTTGAAGTACATTGTAAATTGTAAGGAATAAGAGGTTCTTATTTTCAGCACACCTTTCTGTAGCTGCAGAAGAGACCATTTTCCCTCAGGCAACAGCCCTGCCCCCATGGAGACTGAGCCCAGGACCTTAATGCTAAGAGATGTCCCAAGCCCGCCTTCCCTCCCTCCCTTCCTCCCTCCCTCCCTTCCTTCCTCCCTCCCTTCCTCCCTCCCTTCCTCCCTCCCTTCCTCCTTCCCTTCCTTCTCTTTCTCTTCCTCCCTTCTTCTCTTTTTCCCTCCCTCCCTGTCTTTCTGTCTTTCTAGTGTTTCTTTTTTTTGTTTTGTTTTGTTTTTTTCCCGGTACAGGGAACCGAACTCAGGACCTTGCGCTTGCCGGGCAGGTGCTTTGCCGCTGAGCTAAATCCCCAGCCCTTTTTCTAGTGTTTCTTTTATGACAGAGTCTCACTTTCTAATGCAGTCTGGTCTTGAACTCACTGTGTAGCTCAGGCTGGCCTCAAACTCTTGGGAATCCTCTTGCCTCAGCCTCCTGATGGCTGGGATCACAGGTGTGCACGACCACACCTGGCTTCTTTATTTTTTTATTTTGAGACACGGCTTTGCCAAATTGCAAAGTTGGCCTGGCTGTGTTTGAACTTGGGACCCTCCTACCTCAGTTTCTCAGTGTTCAGGCAACCACATTTGCTGAATACTTTCTACGGGGTAAGCCTGAGTACTAGAATTAAGCTTCTTGGGTGTTGTGGATACTCTTGTGTATACTCTTGGGAATGATTCACATGCTAATAGAGGAACAAACGTAGGATGAACAACATACACCAAGAGAGTAGTACATGCACAAGCTGTAGTAGTTGTGTTTTTTTCTTTTAAGGACTTTTGTTCTGTCTTCCCTATATATATATATATTTTTTTTTTTTTGCGGTACGGGGGATCAAACTCATGACCTTGTGCTTGCCAGGCAGGCGCTTATGCCACTGGGGTATATCCCCAGTCCTCCTCTATATTTTACAAGGAGGTTTTTTTTGTCTTCTGGACACAGTAAGGAACCATAATGGAATTATGGCCCAAGCTCAGTGTGTAGCTATGGATGCCCATGCCTTTGCTGTTTGCTGGGAATATTGTGAGAAGCGGTACAGAGGTTGTCAGTGGGTTGAGTGAATTTAGCCTTTTTTTTTTTTTTGTGGCATTGGGGATGGAATCCAGGCCCTCATGCATGTGTGCTAAACAAGTCTTGCTCTACCATTGAGCTGTATCCGCAGCTTGGGATAGTTTAATATTTGGGGATTTGTTTAAAGAACTTGGCTTATAGGGTGTTCATGGTGTTGATAAAACTTGAGATTGTAGAGACTTTGTCCAGAGACTGTTTGTATTTTTGGTGTGTAATATTTTTGAGAACTGCTAATTTTTGTTGATGCCTTTTTTTTTTTTTTTTTTTTTTGAGACAGGGTCTCGCTATGCAGTTCAGGCTGGCCTTGACCTCACTTTGTATCCCAGGCTGGCCTTGATCTCGCAATGATCCTCCTGCCTCAGCCTCCCAAGTGCTGGGATTACAGGCATG
>NW_004955452.1:9608146-9609990 GCF_000276665.1 Chinchilla lanigera | reverse complement strand
CCCTTTTTGTTTTTTTCTCCGGTACTGGGAACCGAACTCACGACCTTGCGCTTGCCAGGCAGGCGCTTTGCCGCTGAGCTAAATCCCCAGCCCCCTGCTTAATGTTTTAAAGGCTTGTCCAGGGTATGGGGATTATCTTAGTTACTTTTCTCTCATTGCCGAGACAAAATACCCAACACCCAAAGTTAGAGGAGGAAAGGTTTATTTAGCTCACAGTTTGTGGAGGTTTCAGTCCTAATCAGTTGGCTGCAAGGCAGGGCGGCTTGGCAGATGGGCAATAGTTCATGGCTGGGGAAGACAGCAAAAGCAGTAAGAGCAAAAGGGGTGGGGCTCTTTTCCTCCATTATATTGTATGCAGGCCACCCACCCTAGGGCAGGGGTAGTACTCACACCCCTAATCCCAGCACTAGACAGTGCAGTAGTCACAAACTGTAGATTCACCTGCCTCCAAAAAGTACCCCCCCATGAGGCTTTGGGGGGATGTCTGAACACAAACCATAACAGATATGTAGCATGGCAGTGGAGTGCTTGCTTGCCTAACATGCATTAGGTCAGTGATGACGAACCTTTTAGAGCTTGGAACGATAACAAACAGCCCGCTGCAGTGCACATGCAGTAAGTTTGACACCACTGTGTTAGGTCCTTTGTTCAATCCCTAGCATTTAAAGAAAAAAAAGTCATGTTATTAGTGTCATTTCTTTTTATTTTTGAGTAATGTTCCATTGTATAGATCTGCCATATTTTATTTATCAGTTGGTAGACCTTTGGATTGTTTCTGGTTTTTGGCCATTATAGGTACTGCTCCATAAGAACATTTGTTTAGACACATATTCATCTGTCTTGGTTACCTAAAACATTTATTTTTTGATGGTGCTAGGGATTGAATTTAGTACCTCTTCCACCAAATTACATCCCTGGTTCAGGATTTTAGAGTGCATAGATCTTTAATATACAGATACAAAAATAACAGATTTCAAGGCCGGGCGTGGTAGCACATACCTGTAATCCCAGTGCTCGGGAGGCTGAGGCAGGAGGATAGTTATGAGTTCGAGACCAGTCTGGGCTACAAAGTGAGCTCAAGGCCAGCCTGAACTGCGTAGGAAACCCTGTCTCAAAAAGACAAAAAAAACCCCAAAATAAATTACACTGGTGCCAGTGCTTGATAGAAGTAGGGGTTGAGCTAAGCGTGGTGGTCCATGCCTGTGATCTCAGCACTTGGGAGGCTAAGGCAGGAGGATCCCTATGAGTTCAAGGCCAGCCTAGGCCGCATAGTGAGTTCAAATCCAGTCTGAGTTATATAGCAAGACCCTGTCTCAAAATGCCACTCCCCTAAAAAAGTAAGACTTGAATTAGTTTATTATACTCTGGACTTGAAAAAATTTTAAGCCATTGTGAAGTTTTAATGGAGCCATTGTTTCTGTGAAGAAAGTATTTGCAGGCAGATGTTGTAAGTAACCTTGTCTACATTCTGGGAAGAGGGATGCCTATAATCAAGAGAATAGTTGTTTTCAGGGGAGCTATAAACTCTTTATTTATTTATTTATTTATTTATTTTTGGTTTTTCTCCGGTACCGGGAACCGAACTCACGACCTTGCACTTGCCAGGTATAAACTCTTTAGATGCCATGAATATACTTACTGTACAGTCAGTTGATCTGCTAATGACAAGCAATTTTTTTCTATTAAAGAGAGGTCCCTGAGGATTTTAAATAAGGCTGTATGAATTAAGAAGCACCAACGATGCTACTAATTTCAAGAAGTTCTATAGTTTAAGAGTTTGATTCAAATTGTACCCCCTCTATCGCCAGTGTTAGGGAGATACTATTTTTTTTTTTTTTTTTTTT
>NW_004955452.1:9602629-9607405 GCF_000276665.1 Chinchilla lanigera | reverse complement strand
TGTTTTGAGACAGGGTCTCATTATGTAGTCCAGGCTGTCCTTGAATTTGCTGTGTAACTCAGGCTGATCTCGAACTTATGGAGATCCTTCTGCCTCAGCCTCCCGAGTGCTGCGATTACAGGATGCACCACTATGCCTGGCCAGAAACCTTGTAATAACAGTGAAAGCAGTGTGTTATTTTCTTGGAAGAAACTTAGTTTCATTTGGAAAGGAGGTAATTACAAGGAAAAATACTTCGGAATGAGAATTTTATTGAATTTCCATGATGAAATGCATACCAAGGTGAGGCTATAGTGTGTGATCCAGAAAATCAGGTGAAAAGCAATTCTGAATTAGATACATTTCTTTCATTTGTTAATCTTTTTTTCTAGAATTAAACATTGGCTTTGTGTTTTATGTGATGTATATGGATTAAAGATGAGGAGGAAAAACCCCACAAAATACTGTTTTTTTGTTTTTTGTTTTTTTAATAGCAGGAATTGAACTCAGTACCTTGCGCTTGCCAGGCAGGTGCTTGTGCCACTGAACTGTATTCCTGGCGCAATATTGTTATATTTGTTTAGGTGGGGAGTTTCATTACATGTAATTTGGTTTCTTGTCCATTTTGTATTCTCCAGATTTCAAATGGCTAAAAAATGAAAAAAGGACAAGTGGGATAGTGTCTTAAAAGAGATTGGTCTGCCATGTGAATGAAAATGTATGCTTGATACATTTCTTTGGAATTTTGGTGTTGGAAAAGACTTTGAGTATCATTTATTTTTTAATTTTAAGTGCAGTACTGTCTCCTTTATATTAGTCTCATTTCTTTTTTTCTTAGTATTCTGAGACAGAGTTTGCTGTGTAGCTCAGGCTAGCCTTGAACTCACTATGTAGCTCAGGCTGGGCTGAACCTGCACGGATCCTCCCTAGTGCTGAGAGTACAGGTGTGGGCCACCACGCCCAGCACATTAATCCCTTCCCCTCCCCATCCCCCCTCTCTCCCCTCTCTCCTCTTGTCTCTTTTTTTGAGACAGGGTCTCACTGTGTAGTGCAGGGTGACCTTAAACTCATGGAGATCCTCTTGCCACAGCCTCCTGAGTGTTAGGATTACAGGTGTGCAGCAACACACCCAGCTTCCAGCTTCTCTCTGTCTCTCTCTGTCCCTCTGTCTCTCTCTCTCTCTCTCTCTCTCTCTCTCTCTCTCTCTCTCTCTCTCTCTGTCTCTCTCTCTCTCTCTCACAGTTGACTGGAGAGCCTTCACATTGAGCTACATTCTCAGCCCTTTTTTATTTTAGATTTTGAGATAGGGTCTGGCAAAGTCATTGTCACCCAAGCTGAGCTGCAACTTGCTGTCCTTGTGCTTCAGCCTCCTAGGGTGCTGGAATTACAGGCACATGCCTCCATACCTGACTAATGATCTTTTTTATTTATTTTTATTTTGGGGGTGCAGGCATTCTACCACTGAGCTTCACCCCTACCTCTTTTACTTTAAGATAGGGTCTTGCAAAGTTTCCCAAGGCCACACTCCTGATTTTCCTGCTTCAGTCTCCTCAGCTTTATTACAGGAGTGTGCCACCATGCCTGGTTTAGTTATCTGTTTTAATTTACCAAGTATTAGTTATATACTGAACATAGTTTGTTGGAATAGATTGAGCTCTACAGGTAATTATATTATTATTACTTTTTTTTTTTTTTTTTTTTTGAGGTACCAGGGATCGAACTCACGACCTTGCGCTTGCCAGGCAAGCGCTTATGCCACTGAGCTATATCCCCAGCCCTATTACTACTTTTTTTGGGTACTGGGAATCAAACTTAGGAACCCTGTGCTTGCCAGGCAGGCACTTGTGCCACTGAGCTGTATCCACGGCGATTGTTATAGTATTATGTATTTTTCTGTATCTAGAATTTTTTTTGTTGTTGTTTTTCTTTTGTTTTTCTTCTGGTACCAGAAATTGAACTCACGACCTTGTGCTTTGCCGCTGAGCTTAAATTCCCAGCCCCTGTATCTAGAATTAATAACTACGCATCCTCATAAGCTGTACTGGATCTAATAGTTTGTTTTTTGAGATGTCCTTTCTATGCAGTTCAGGCTGGCCTTGAACTCACTATGTAGTCCTGATGGCCTGGAACTTGCTGTGAGCCTCCTGCCTCAGCCTCCCAAGTGCTGGTATTATGGGGTGTGCCACCACACCTGATTTAATATAGTCTTTTTAAATGAGTTGAACCACCAAGAAGTCCATGTAGACTGTCCTTTTCTTTTCATTTGCATTGTGGTGTTAGGGGTTGAATCTAGGGCCTTGTGGAAGTGAGGCAAATGCCTTGTTACTAATCCTAACCTACACTTCCAGCTCACTGGTAGGTTTTTTTGTTTGTGTGTGTGGTTTATTATGACTTATTATCCCCCTATCTTTTTTAAGAGTAGGAAAATTTATTGGAGAAAAGGAATGGGGAATAGGAATAGCTCCTGACTGACAGGAGGTGTCCTGAATGGGCTGTCCCACCATTAGGTTTTTAATCATTCTCATTTAGTTTATAGATGAGGAAATGTAGGGTGAGGAAAATGAAGTATCATGTCATAAAATCTCACAGGGGAGCTTGCTTGCCTCCTTCCCTCCCTCCCTCCCTCCTTTCTTTCCTTCCTTCCTTCCTTCTTTCTTTTTTCCTTCTTTCCTTCTTTCCAGGGTCTCATTATACAGTGTAGGCTGGCCTTGAACTTGCTTCTGTAGCCCAGGGTGGCCTCAAACTCATGCTGATCTTTCTGCCTCAGCCTCCCAAGTGCTGGATTTACAGGCTTGTGCCACCAAGCCTGGCTTCATGTATTATTATTATTATTATTATTATTATTATTATTATTATTATTATTAACAGTTATATAGCCCAGGCTGGCCTCAGACACATAGCAATTCTTCTGTCTCACCCTTCAAATGCTGCGAATACAGACCTGTGTCATCACACCTGGCAGTGGATTTTTTTTTTTTTTTTGAGACAGGCTCTTCCTGTGTGCCCAGGCTGGCCTAGAATTCACAACAGTCCTTCTTACTCAGTCTCCTGAGTGCTGGAATTACAGGCGTGTGCCACCACACCTGGCAGTATATTATTTTTTAAAGCATTCCCTGGTAATCTTTGTGTGTACCTTCGTTAAGAACTAGTATGATGGATCCTCAAAATCAAAACAAAACAAACAAAACCAAGAACAAAACAAAACAGGAAAACCTTTTCAGCCTTTTATTTCTAGCACCTGGCAGATACTCATAAATGCTAAATGAATACATTGTGTCATCAGGGCACATTGAAGAAATGTATTGAGTGTAGTGCTTTATCTTGAAGAGTATTACAATGTCATTTTGAATTAATAAAACGATGTAAGGTGTAACAATGTGGGATCTTGAATACTGAAGAGGGATTGAGCTTGAAGATAAGGTGCCAGTAAACATTCATCGAAGGGCTGTATTAAAAACCTTTCAGGAGTTCTGTCAGCTCTGATTTTATGCTTGTTGTAGCCTTTTTTCCTCTTTAAAATGTTTAGCTTCAATGTGAGGAATTAAGGCACAGGAGTTAAAAAAAAGTTATTTTAAATCATATCAACAGATAGGCATAGCAGCACAGTGCCTGCCTGGCAAGCACAAGGTCGTAAGTTTGATTCCTGTACTGAGAAAAAAAAAATAACAACAACAAAAAACCAGATAAACAAACAGAAAGGACTACAAGACCAAGGTTTATTTTCCTTGTTTTGTGAAATACTGAAACTTGGTTTGTTTTACCAGTTACATTACAGATTAGGAAACAGTGCCTTGCTCCTTCAACCTACAACACTTTCAAGGTTAGCTTCTGTTCTCAAAAATGAGTATTTTCTATTTTTGTTTTTTATAGTGTTGGGGATGGAACCCAAGGCCTTCACATTGAGGTACAGCCCGACAGACTTTTATTTTTCATTTTGAGACAGCATCTTATTAAGTTGCTAGTTTCCTCAGACTGGGCTTGAACTTGTTTTTTTGTTCTGCTTTTGTTTTTTGAGACAGAGTTTTGCTTTGTAGTACAGGATGGCCTTCAACTCACACGTAGCCCAGGCTGGGCAATCTTTCTGCATCAGCCTCCCAAGTACTGAGATTACAGGTGTGTGCCGTCATGCCTGGTGAAAAAACAAAGTCTTTATTGTACCTTTCAGATTTTATTTACTCTTTCAGTTTTTACACTGGGGAGACAATACAATACAATACTTACACATGTGGATCTGATTTATTTCACTTATGAGGATAGTATGGTCTCTAGTTGCATCCATTTACTTATAAAAGCCTCAAGTTTATCTTTCTTTATAGCTGAGTAATACTCCATTGTATAAAAATACCACATCTTTTTTATCCATTCTTCAGTTGATGGGCATTTGGGTTGTTTTCAGGATTTAGCTATGACAAATTGTGCTTCTATAAACATGGGTGTCTGGGAAAGAAACTGCTCAAAAGGAAGGAGCGACTGGGATGGGGGTAAGGAGAAAAGAAAGGAAGGGAAACAATATATATACACATATACACACAAGATAGCTAAGATAGTTATGCTACTAATTTCTATTGGTTTATTGAAAGGAACAGTTAATGCGTAATTGATCAATTTTGCATGCCTGTATCTGGTAATCTGAACAATTACTTTGAAGATAACAGTATGCAATATAACAACCATTATTAATTTCCTATCTTGTTTTGAAATTGTGTATCATTTTTATTGTTTTTAAAATTCTGTTTGAATTTAAAAGAAGTCTTTATCTAGATACACTTGACAGAAGATGAACTGGTTTTTTTTTTT
>NW_004955452.1:9593121-9594239 GCF_000276665.1 Chinchilla lanigera | reverse complement strand
ACAGGGTCTTGGTACCTTGCTAGTTCAGGCTGGCCTGGAACTTGTAGTGATCCTCCTGCCTCAGCCTTCCAAATGCCGAGATTACAGGCACACTTCTTTATGCCTGGCTAGCTTGTTCTTCCTTTTTGACATGTTGACTGCTGCCTTCTGCTTATTCTTCAGGTTATACTTAAAACAAGATGATGGACACATCCACCAAATCTTTGGGAAATTTTAGATTTGAAGATGATCTTACTGATTAAATACAAATAACTAAAAATGAAAGGAAAAATGATAACTAAAATATTGTTACACATACTTTTTGGTCCAATTCAATTAGACCATTTCATCATTTCCCTAGGGAGTTGGGTGTTTTCTTGGCAGTCCTCTTGTCTCAGCCTCCTGAGTGCTGGGATTACAGGCATGTGCCACCATGCCTTGGCTATGTTATTTGCACCAGAGTATCTTTGTGCTCAGAAGCAGTAAGAATCAAGAAGTTATCTTTCCTTAGTCAGGCCTGGTGACACGTACCTATAATCCAAGCATTTGGGAAGCTGAAGCAGGAGGATCATGGGAGTTGAGACCAGCCTGGACTACAAAGTGAATTGAAGGCCAGCCTGAAGTACATGTCTTAATTCCCCCATCCTAATCCTTCCTTGATAAGGTATCTTGCCTCTTACAGAAAATATTCAAAAAATGAGTCAGGCAAGGTGGTCCATGCCTGTAATCCCAGCACTCTGGGATGCTGAGACAGGAGGATCTGAAGTTTGAACCTAGCCCAAACAATTGAGCCATTTAGTGAGTCCCTGTCTTATAAAAATGGACTTGGAATGTAGCTTAGTGCAAAGGCTGTGGTTTCAGTCCCTAGTAAAAGTTCAAAAAAAATGTTGATTTGTTGAGTTTTAATTTTCTTAAGTACAGCATATACCTCTGAGTTAATTTAAGTAGAAATTTCCAGTATGATTCCATTAATACCAATTTCAGGGTCTACCAATAGACCCTGTCTCAAAAAGACCAAAAAAAAAAAAAAAAAAAAAAAAAAAAAAAGAAAGAAAAGAAAAAGGGAGGATGAGCAGGGAGAATCAAGAAGTTATTAATTATTACTAGTTATTACTAATTATTACTAGTTATTAATAGTT
>NW_004955452.1:9590946-9593021 GCF_000276665.1 Chinchilla lanigera | reverse complement strand
TTTTTTTTTTTTGTACCAGGAATTGAACTCAGGACATTGTGCTTGCCAGGCAGGCGCTCATGCCACTGAACTATATCCTCGGCCCTTTTTTGGTCTTTTTTGAGACAGGGTCTGGCTGTGCAGTTCATTCAGGCTGGCCTTCAGCTTACTTTGTAGCCTAGCCTGGTTTCAAACTCACAGTGATTCTCCTGCCTCAGCCTCCCAAGTGCTGGGATTACAGGCATGTGCCACCATGCCCGGCCAGTTTTTTTTTTTTTTTTTGAGACAAGGTCTTACTTTGTAGTTTGAGCCGGCCTTCAACTCACTGAATAGCCCAAGCTGGCATCACACTTGCTGCAATCCTCTTGCATCAGTCTCCTTAGTGCTGGGATTATAGGCATGCAACAGCACCACTTTGGCCTTTTTGGTTTTTTGGAGACAGGGTCTCACTATGTATAGCTAAGGGTGGCCTTGAGTTTGGTTTGTTTGTTTTTTGTTTTTCTTCCGGTACCGGGAATTGAACTCACGACTTTGTGCTTGCCAGGCAGGCGCTGTGCCGCTGAGCTAAATCCCCAGCCCCTGAGTTTGGGACAGTCCTTGTACCTCTGCATCCCAACTGCCACCTGGTTTCCCCTCATATCTGATCTGTTAAGAATCATTGGTATCTTGACTAGCACATCATCCTTTTTTAATTTAAAGGAGGTAGGAATCTATTAAAATAATTTCTCTCATGCGTACAGATTTAGATTTGTGTATTATGTTCTCTTTCAGGATCATGATGTCCAGAATGAGTTACTTAGTGTGTTTAGTAGCTTCCTTGTTACTTAGGTTGCTGATTCATCTGGATAGACTTTTACTGGTTGAGAATTCCTTATTTTCTTATGTATTAAAAACAGTAGAATGTTCAAACAAAGGGACAGTGACGTTGGTAACCAGGCGGCTCAGTGTTGGAAGACTTTTTCTAGGCCTCCAGGCTGAAGGCTTGTTGGATAAAAGGAGCTCTTATTTTCTTTGTTAACTGTATTGCAACAGTAATACTGGAATATAGCAGTATTACTATAGCAGTAACATTGGTGTATGCAATTTGAGGAACTTTCTCTGAGAAATGTTAGGTTGTTAGTATAGATTGTCTTTGTTACTGTCCCATGTTCATTCCTTTACATCTAAAATTATAATCAGCCAGTTTTGCAGATGGGCTGAAACAAAACAAGGATAGTTTTTATTGGTGCTGAATGTAGTTTGCATTTCAATATTTTAAGTGAACTAAGGACTCTTAACTATTTTGCATATTCATAAACCATGTTTGAAATGTGAAAATAAATATCTGTTATCTTCCCAATAAAAAAATAATGGTTTTGGGGCTGGGGATTTAGTTCAGCGGCAAAGCGCCTGCCTGGCAAGCGCAAGGTCGTGAGTTCGGTTCCTGGACGGGAGAAAAACCAAAAAAAAAAAAAAAAAAAAAAAAAAAAAATGCTTTGCAGGGCTGGGGATATTGCTCAGTGGGAGAGTACTTGCCTAACTTGGTGGAGGCTCTGGGTTCAGTGCCTAGTGTTGAAGAAAATAAATTCCAATGACTTGTATGTATTTTTCTGTTTTGTTTTGTTTTGTTTTGTTTTGTTTTGTTTTGTTTTGTGTTTGTTTTTGTTTTGATATCAGAAATCGAACTCAGGACCTTGCACTTGCCAGGCAGGTGCTTGTGCCACTGAGCTATATCCCAGCCCTGAATTTTGAAATCAGTAAATGTTCATTGTAAAGCTTGGAAAGTATAGAAAATTACAAAATTAGTTCAAAACAAAACCTAAACTGGGGGCTGGAGATTTAGCTCAGCAGCACAGCACCTGCGTGGCAAATGCAAGGTCCTGAGTTCAATTCCTGGTACTGGAAAAAAAACACAAAAAACCCCCAAAACCAAAAAAACCTTAAACCGACATCACCCAAGAATCCAACCAACCTTAAAAATGTAATTCAACTTTCTGCTGGAGTTGCTGGGCGTGGTGGTGCACGCCCGTAATCCCAGCACTGGGGAGGCTGAGGCAGGAGGATCATTGCAAATTTGAGACCAGCCTGGGCTACAAAGTGAGCTCAAGGCCAGCCTG
>NW_004955452.1:9585583-9590796 GCF_000276665.1 Chinchilla lanigera | reverse complement strand
CAACTCCCAATGATTCTCCTGCCTTAGCTTCCTGAATGCTGGGATTACAGGCGTGCACCACCAGGCCTGGCTTTTTTGTTTTGTTTTGTTTTGTTTTGTTTTGTTTTGTTTTGTTTTGTTTTGTTTTTGCTTTTTGAGACAGGGTCTCACTGTGCAGTTCAGGCTGGCCTTGAGCTCACTTTGTAGCCCAGGCTGGTCTCGAATTTGCAACGATCCTCTTGCCTCAGCCTCCTGAGTGCTGGGATTACTGGCGAGCGCCACCATGCCCTGCTTTGGAATCTTTTTATTGTTTGTTTTGAGTGAGTTTCTGTGTAGCACAGGATGGCCTTGAATGTATGTTGATCCTCCTGCCTCAGTCTCCTGAGTGCTGGGATACTGTTGATTTTCTTTTTTGCAGTGTTGGGGATTGGGGTTTGAAGATTGGATCCAAGGCCTCTTGTATTTGAAACAAGTGCTCTACTGTAGAACTGTAACCCCGACATCTTTTTTTTTGGTCTGAGTTTTGCTTGTTTCAACCAGTGTTTTGTTAATACCTTTCTTTTTCTCTGAGAAGCTTTTTTGGTTTTTGGTTTTATTGAGACAGGGTCTCACTATGTAGTTCAGGGTGGCCTTCAACTTACTGTGTAGCTCAAGTTGGTCTTGAACTCCTGGTGATCTTCTGCCTGAGCCCTGCGAGTGCTGGCATTATAGGTGTGTGCCACCATGCCCAGCTTCTTGCATTCTATTGAAGATTTTATTTTATTTTATTTTTTTGGTACAGGAATTGAACTCAGGACTCTTCCTCTTGCCAGGCAGGCACTTGTGCCACTGAGCTATGTCCCCTGACCTATTGAAGATTTTAAATAGCTTTCTAAATATATCTGTGTATATGTTTTTGTTTTTTTTTTTTGTCCGATAGAAGATCATTTTTAGATGTCTTTTATAGCTACATAAGATTTCCTAGTTAAGCAGTTTTCTCTCCATAGTCTCTCCTTTTTTTTGTTTGTTTTTGTTTTTCTTCCAGTACCAGGAATCGAACTCACGACCTTGCGCTTGCCAGGCAGGCACTTTGCCGCTGAGCTAAATCCCCAGCCCTTCTCCGTAGTCTCATGTTGATGTATTCCCGTTTGATTATGCTTGCATTAACAGAGGAGAATCCTCGTGTTTGCCCACAGATGGGCTGTGTGGGTTGTTATATCTTCTGATATGCAGCTCGTAGCAGGATAATATTGCACAGTTCCTTAGTTCCAGGGTTTGTGCAGGCTTTTATCTAGTGCAGCTGTGTTGGATCTAGATTATTATTTTTTGCTTTGCCTAAAAAATTGAGAATGTGTTGCTCCAAACACATTTTGGTCCCTAATACAGAACATTGTGTAAGAGTCAAAATCTGGAGCTAGGCTGCTTGTGTAACTTTTGAGAAGTTAGTTAACCTTTTTGTATATATTTTCTGTTCTGTTAAAAAGAAAGGGAGCGGATGAAGATAATTCAAAATTATCTCATTGGTTGATAATTCAGTAATCCTTAGCACTAGTAAGGAAGGAGTAAATAACTATTACAACAGTGGCTACCCATGACGCTGAAGGTTCATCCTGTCTCTTGTTTTTACCAGGGCATTACCAGTGGAAACTGCCCCTGGATATGCCATAACTGTATTCTTTTCCTGTTGGTTATGTAATTTTTTTTTTTTTTTTTTGTCTTTTTGAGATAGGGTCTTACTGTGTACCTCAGGCTAGCCTTGAGCTTACTTTTGTAGCCCAGGCTGGTCTCGAACTCAAAACAATCTTCCTGCCTCAGCCTCTCGAGTGCTAGGATTATAGGCATGTGCCACCACGCCCAGTTTTGGTTATCTTTATCTAATCCTTTATTCCTTCGTCCCTTCCTTGCAGATTGAACCTGGAACCTTTTCATGTTACCTTCCTAGCACTTTTGAAATTTTTTTTTTGGTTTGCCCCCTCCTCCCCCCAACCAGGGATTGAACACAGGACCTTGTGCTTACCGGGCAGGCGCTGTGCTGCTGAGCCAAATCTCCAGCCCCTGAAATTGTTTTTAAATAAGAAGTCTTGCTGAGTTGCCCAGATGGGCCTGGAATTTTTATTTTTTGCAGACAGGATTTTGCCGTACAATTCAGGCTAGCCTTGGAAAAAAAAAGAGAAAGCCAGACCAAAACAAGAGAAATCTGAGCATTGAATGAGAAAGGGAACTAGAATAGGAGAATTAACCTAATTTGAATTTATTCGTTAAGGTGAAAAAAATCCTACATAGTCTACATGTGTCTTCTGTTACATGTATTTTTTATCATTAACATTACTCAAAACATACTTGTGCTACGCCCTGTCCTATCCTTTGAAACATAGTACGGTCACCCCCTTTTATTTATTTATTTTTAATTTTAACCCCTATTTTATTTAAAAACAAAAACAAGAAAATCTTGCTGGGCGTGGTCCCACCTGCCTGTAATCCCAGCACTTGGGAGGCTGAGGCAGGAGGATCGTTGGGAGTTCGAGACCAGCCTGGGCTACGAAGTGAGCTCAAGGCTAGTCTAAACTGCATAGCAGGACCTTGTCTCAAAAAGACAAAAGACCCCAAGAAGATCCTGTAGTCCTTTAACAAATAGGGTTAAATCAATATTCTTTCCTAGTTACTGGAGGAGGGGAGAGGCGGGGAGGGTTGCGGGAATGTAGTTCAGTAGTCGGGCATGTAGCCCACATTTTTCACTGTGTAGCCCATGTTGGCTTGGAGCTCCAGGCAATCCTCTTGCCTCAGCCTTCCTAGCGCTGGGATTACAGGCATGTGCACCCAACGGAGCTGGAGTTTGTGATCCTCCCACCTCAGTGCCCCCAGAGTGCTAGATCACAGGCATGTGCTGCCATACTTGGCTAGGTAGCCTGCAATTTTAATAGTACAACTTTTGCTTTAATAGCTAAAGGTACCAGCAGCTTTTTGGGTTCTTGGTAATAAAAATGGAAGTTTAATCTAAGCTTAGCTTTGGTGGTGACTTTGTTTTTTTTCCTTCTTATGAATCATGGAAATGAAAATAAAAACAGTATCCTAAGTACCTGGCTGAAATAACAGGTCTATTGAAGCTTTTTGTGCTTGACTTTGGTGAGAATAGGAAGTACTAAAAGATAGTTTGGAGTTTTAACTACTTGACTTTGGACAAGTCTCTGAGTCTTGGTCTGCTCATTGTGTAAAATAGAATAATGTCTATTTTTCATTACAGTGTGTGTTTAGTTTTGTTACTAACCATAGAAAATCATGGAAATAGTCACAAATATGGTCCTGTAATAGAGACAAACCAAAAGAATATGTTTTTCTTGGTCTTTTTAATTTGCTTTTCTTTTTTTCTTTTTTTGGAACTGGGAATCAAACTTACAACCTTGCATTTGCTAGGCAAGTGCTGTGCCACTGAGCTATATACCCAGCTCTTTTCTTGGTCTTTTTGAGACAGGGTTTTGTTTCGCAGTTCACATTGGCCTTGAACTCACTTTGTAGCCCAATCTGGCCTCGAACTCCTGCCTCAGCCTCCGGAGTGCTGGGATTACAGGTGTGCACCACTGCACCGCCCCCTAGTAATGGGTATTGAACTCAGGGCTTTGGCACTGAGCTACATTGCCTTTTACTTTATTTTTTGAGGCGGAGTTTTACTGTGTAGTCCAGGCTGGCCTTGATCTCACAGTGATCCTCTTGCTTTAGCCTCTCCAGTGCTGGGATTACAGGTGTGCGTCACAATACCAGGAAGTTTTCTAGGGCGTGGGAGTGGACTTCTAGGTGTTGAATTTGGGGCCTGAGCAGGCTAAAACACATGTCCAACTACTGAACGGCATTCCCAACCCCGCCCCCCAGTAACTAGGAAAGAATGTTGACTGATCCATATTTTCTTAAAGGACTAGAATCCATTCTTGTTTTTGTTTTTAAATAAAATGGGAGTAATAGTACTGTGTTTCAAAGGACAGGACAGGGCCTAGCACAAGTATGTTTTGAGTAATGTGAATGATAAAAATATATGGAACAGAAGACACATGTAGACTATGAAGGATGTTTTTCACTTTAATGAATAAATTCAAATTAGGTTAATTCTCCTATTCTATTTCTCCTTCTTATTCATTGCTCAAATTTCTCCTGGTTTTTCTTTGGTCTTTTTGAGACAGGGCCTCACTGTTTGGTTCAAGCTGACTTTGAACTCACTTTGTAGCCCAGGCTGCTCTCAAACTTGCAGTGATCCTCCTGCCTCAGCCTCTGGAGTGCTGGGATTACAGGCCTGCACCACTACACCAGGCTGTCTGGCATTTTATGATTGTTGTTTTTTTCCTATAATGGTTTTTGGCACCAGTTCTTTTTTTAAATTTTTAATTTAAAAATTTTTTCAGTTTTTCTGTTGGTATACTTTTGATATATATATCTAATGACTATGTTCATCATAGGGAATTTGTACCTGTGCAAGATATATCATGCTTCTTTTTTTCCCATACCCCTCCCCTCCCTTCAGCCCCTCTTTCCTTATTTATAAAAGCTTTGTTTCCATTTTTTTCCTTATTTTGTTCTTGTCCCTTCCTTCCTTTCCCCCGTGTCCTCCCTTGTTCCCATTCTCATTTGAACATTCTCCCAATATCTGTTATACGTTTTTCTCCTTATTTGCTCTTTTGGTTTCTCACACCATAGAGACAATGCAGATTCACACATGTGTGTCCAGTTTATTTCACTTAAGAATATGGCCTCAGCATGCATGTATTTAGCTAGAACTGTCGCAAGCTTGTCCTTTATGGCAGAGTAGTACTCCGTTGTATAAAAAACCCACATCTTTATCCATTTATCAGTTGACGGCCATTTGGGCTGTTTCCAAGATTTAGCTATTACAACCTGTGGCACCAGCTCTTCTGCACATATTGATCTGGGGGTATGTGTTGTAAATGGAGCCATTGTGGTCTAGGCTTGCATGTTGGAAAAATCCTACAGGAGAACAAAAGTAAGCGTAGAGATGGAACGCCTACTGTTTTGAGGAAATAAATGTTTTACTTAGCAAATGCAGTTCTAATGCAGCCTCAAGATACAGAGAAGCCCACTGTAGTCAGCAAAGTTTCAGGGAATTTAATTAATGTCATCTTTGTGAATCGCAGAGCAAGAAACATGGGGGCCTTTTGAATACTGGCAATATTTTTTTCAGGGGCATTATCTTGTCTCTCTATCAGCACGTACCTTCCCCCCCTCTCCCCCTCCCTCCCTCTCCCCTTCCCTCC
>NW_004955452.1:9565840-9584256 GCF_000276665.1 Chinchilla lanigera | reverse complement strand
ATTTTCTTAAGTACAGCATATACCTCTGAGTTAATTTAAGTAGAAATTTCCAGTATGATTCCATTAATACCAATTTCAGGGTCTACCAATAGACCATATCAAAAAAAAAAGAAAAAAAAAAAAAAAAAAAAAAAAAAAGAAAGAAAGAAAAGAAAAAGGGAGGATGAGCAGGGAGAATCAAGAAGTTATTAATTATTACTAGTTATTACTAATTATTACTAGTTATTAATAGTTACTAATACCTTGTAGTATCTGAGTTCTATTTCTCTGTACCAGTAGTAGAGTAACTAGTAAAACTGGCCAGTGTCATTGTAAAAACATTGAACAATTAAGGAGCAGAAATTCAAGGACAGGAATGTCAGCAGAACAAGGGCATGGGCTGAGTTAGCATGCTATCAACTATCAATACCTGTTTTTTTTTTCTTTTTTAGTAAAAAAATAAAAAAATTTAACTGCTAGGGAACAAATCCAGTTAGGATCTCTTACGTGCTATGCAGGTGTTCTGCCACTGAGTTACAGTCCCAGCTTCAGTGATTTTACTGTGGATTCTATGGTGTACCATGATGTCCACTTTGTTCTGTTCTTTGAGGTTTGATGTTACGTAATGTGCCCTGGAAAAATTGATAAATTATACTTCAAAATTATCTTTTCCTATTAGATTGTTAGTTTCTTCCAGTTTGAAATTCTTTTGTGCCCAAATTGCTGTGTGTGTGTGTGTGTGTGTGTGTGTGTGTCTGTCTGTCTGTCTCTGTCTCCCTGCTCATCCTCCCTTCTTTTCCTTTTACTTTCTTTCTTTTTTTTTTTTTTTCGGTCTTTTTGAGACAGGGTCTGTGCAGTTCAGGCTGGCCTTGAACTCATTGTGTAGCCCAGGTTGGTCTTGAACTTGCAACAATTGTCCTGCCTCATCTCCCAAGTGCTGGGATTACAGGTGTGCTCCACCATGCCCAGCTCTTCGTTTTCTTTTGTTACTGCTTTTGAGACAGGGTCTCACTATATAGTTCAAGCTGGCCTTGAGCTCACTGTGTAGTCCTAGCTGGCCTGGAATTTACAGCAGTCCTGCCTCTGCCTCTCACCGTCTGGAATTACCCTTTTTTTTTTTTTTTTAAAAACTATAATGTAGAATGGCTGAGTGAAAGACAAAAAAAGAATTCTAAATAAAGAGTTGAAATAAGGTGTGGCAGTGCAGTCCTATAATCCCCAGCACTGGAAATGCTGTGGCAGGAGGAGCCCAGTGAGTTCAAGGACAGCCTGGGCTACATAGTCAGTTCAAGGGCACCCTGAACTACACAGTGCAAACAAAATGAAGAGCTGGAAGGAAAATCAGGACACCAAGCAAGATGGTCAAGGAATGAAGGAATTTTCAAAGATGGCCTTACTGATTAAAAAAAAGTAACTAAAAAGGAAACTTGTTCAAATACTGTGAGCTTGCTGGGGATATAGCTCAGCGGCATAAACACCTGCCTGCAAAGGTTGAGGTCATGAGTTCGATTTCCAGTACCAAAAAAACCCCCCCAAAACCAAAAAAACAAATATTATGGGCTTGAGCTAGTGATCCCTACTTCCAGTGATATTGGGGATTGAGTCAGGGCCTTCGCACTGAACTACATCCCCAACCTTTAAATTTTTTTTTTTTTTTTAAGACAGGATCCTACTGAGCCCTTAAAGTGCCCACACTGGCCTGGAACTCGGTATCCTCCTGCCTCCACCTCCCAGAGTGCTGCAATTATATGCACAAGCCACCATGTCTGGCTGAACTTAATGTGTTAAATTATGGTTCTTAGCAGGACAAGATCTCTGTTAGAAGAAAAGGCAAGTGTGATGCTCACAAAAACAGGTTATAGACTCTACAAAAGGAAACTCAGAACAACAGATCATGTATGTGGATGATGCCCTTGGTTGGGATGAGGAGAGGAATGTAGGGTTAGATCTGCACTGAAGTCATCAGCTTACTTTTCTTTTTGGCACAGGGAGTGGGAGGTACATTTACAGAGAGGGCCAACAGCAGAGAAAGCCCTGGATGGGGATAAAGTACTTTTCCAGTACTGGCAAACTGCCCAAAGAGAAAAATAAATAGCTTTGCGAAGCCAAAGGAGATGAGAGTGGAGATACTTAGTGAAAGTGAAAAAGGAATTAGTAGTACTAAAACTTAACAATAACTTGCCACTCAGATTTCTAGAGGAAGAGGAGTTGTAGACTTCAAAAACTTGGTTTTCTGTTTGATGGGAGTGTTTACTCTGATTAAAAGTGACAGCCAGCTTTTCTCCTTCATGATGGAGAAAACTTCTTTGTTTTTGGCCTAAAATATTTCTTACAGTTACTATTTTTTTTTTTTTTTTTTTTTTTTTCTTCTCTGCTGGGAATGGAAGCCAGGGCTGTTCTGCCACAGAGCAGCATTGCTAGTCCTTTTTATGTTTTGAGATGGGGCCCCCTGAGTTGCTCAGGCAGGACTGGTTTTGCACCTGCGTCAGCCTCTTCTGGTGCTAGGATTTCAGTAGTGTGCCACCACACCTAGCTTCACGTATGTTTTTATTCTTTTGTTTCTGTTGATTTCTGAGCATTCTTTTTGGATAATGAGTTTTGTTTCCTAGGAAGAATTCTTCCTGGAAGGTCAGCCTGGCAAGTGCTAGAGCATATCAGCTCTAGCCCCTGTAAGCAGAGACCTTCCTGAATAGTTAAACCCTTTTTGTGAGAAATGACTTGCTGTTTCTGATGTAGTCAGCTCTGGGTCAGCTTCTAAAAGTGGGATTTCTGGGCTAGCAAAGAAAACTTTAGTGAGCCTCCTTTCTCAGCAGTTGACTGTAGGGAGCAGTGGGTGGTGCACACAGAGGGTGGAAAGATGGTTGATGTTGTGTGGTAGGGGAGGGAGTAAGGGAGTACACAAGAGATGGGGAACAGAACACAAATTGTGAGAGAGAAAGAGAATGATGGCAGGAAGATAGCTTAGAAAGAAATAGGAAATGCTGTAGGGTAGGGGGCATCCCTACCCCCCTCCACAATTGGCAGACCCAAGGTCTTTAAGCAGAGTCCCCAGGCCTGGCCCTTTTTTATAATGGCGGGGGGGTCTTAATATTCCCTAAGTTGCCCTCAAACTTTTAGCCCTTCTGCCTCATCTCCCAGAAAGCTGGGATTATAGGCATGTGCCACCATGCCTGGCTATATGGGCATATATATTTTTTTTGTTACTGTTTTTTTGAGACAGGGTATTTTTCCTCTCTTTTTTTGGTGCCAGGAATCGAATTCAGGACCTTGCGCTTGCCAGGCAGGTGCTTGTGCCGCTGAGCTGTATCCCTGGCATTTGAGACAGGGTCTTGCCTGTCCAGGCTAGCTTTAAATTTACAGCGATCCTCCTGCCTCATCCTCCAAGTGCTGGGATTACAGGTTTGCATTACCACACCTGGCAAGGGCATAGTTTGAAGGCAGGAGAGGAAACAATGGAAAGCAAAGGGTAGAAGGCCTAGAGCACACTCTGATCAAAAGCTCAGACCAGAAACAGATAGGAGTTTTGTCTCTGTTTTTAAAAGAAACCTGGGGGTGCAAACTTACTATAGCTGCCATGGCAGCAATTTGGTGTAGTGCAAGAAGGGCATTTCTCATTGTTATTATTTCTCATTCTTATTGTTACTCTTTCGGTTTTTTGAGACAGGGTGTTGCCTTGTCGTTCAGGCTGGCCTTTAACTCACTATGTAGCTCAGGCTGTTGATCCTCCTTCTTCAGGCTTTCTGAGTGCTGGAATTACAGATGTGCACTACTGTGTCCAGCATATTGTTATTATTTGGAGACAGGGTCTTGCTAAGTTGCCTAGGCCAGTTTCAGTTTGGCTCTCTTCCCACCTGTCTGCCTCCCGAGTGCTAGAAGTGCAGATGGGCACCACCATACCCTGCCACGCACTGGACTTTAAATTGAAAGACATGGATTAAGGCCCTATTTTAAGTGCTTTTCTTAGCAGTGGTTGAAGAAGGCGTTTTTCTGAGGCTTAGTCTTTCTGTCCTTTAAATGGGAATAGTCACTGAAGATCATTGTAGTGATTATGTAAAAGTGCATAATGCAAGCTCTCTATTCTATTTTATACTTTCTTTATTTCTTGGGAAATACTTTCTAATATTTTTGATTAAAGTGGTGTTTGTAGATTTTTGGATTTCCAAGAAATGTCGAGCTCGAGTTAGAGATGTGATTAAATTCCACCGGAGGTAAACGTAGACCTTTGTGCATTTGATTTGCATGCTTTGTAAATGTTAAGGCTGGTCTGATGGTTCAAAATAGTTTTATATAACATTTGTAGTTTCCAGCTAACATCCCTCCTCATCGTTCCTTCTCTTTAAATTTTTAATATATAGTTGTGGAACCTGTGTATTTAGTGTACTTATCTGTGAGTACATAATGTAATCACATTGTAAAGTGATTGTAGCTCCTGTTTCAAGGGCTTTTGAAACTATTATACCATAATAACAAACCTTGCTTCTTTGAACTTACATAAAATGGAATTTTAGCTTCGTTTTGAGTACTATAAATTTACATTTTATCCTGTATTCCAAAACTGTTAATAGGTTAGTGACGGTGCATATCATCCCTGAACCCAGTGAGCTATCTGTCCGTCTGTCTGTCTCTCTACCTATCTATTTATTTATTGGTGTTTTTGAGACAGGGTTTTGCTATGCAGTTCAGGCTGGCCTTGAACTCATTTTATAGCCCATGCTAACCTTCAACTTGTAGCTATCCTGCTGCCTCAGCCTTCCAAGTACTGGGATTGTAGGTCTGTGCTGATATGCCTGGGTATTTACTATTTTGTTTTTTATTTTTAGAGATAAGGTCTCTATGTAGGTCAGGCTAACCTGGAATTTACTATGTAACCCACTGACCTCAAACTTGCAGTGATCCTTCTGCCTCAGTCTCTTCGGTGCTAGGATTATAGGTGAACGCCACTATGGCTGGCCTAAAAATGTGTGATTTAAAGCAGTAGGATTTTTATGTGGTATTGGCTTAGACAAAGCAACATTTGACATAGGTGACATAGGCAACATTTTAATAAAATTTTTTCATTGGGTCTCAAAGGCATTTTGGTCCATGCTGTGTATAATTTTCCCTCTCCTTTCTTGACTGTAGCTTGAGCTTTACACTTACTCAGTGCTCAAAATTGTACACCAACCTTGAGTGGGCAAAGGTAGGCAGAGGAGGAGATTTGGGAATCATGTAGTTAGCAATCTTTTCCAGGGAGGCAGGAGAACCACCCTTTTTTAATGAATTCTTTTACTGAGGGATGGGCAAAGACTAGCCGCAGAGAGCAAAGATGGCTTGCTGCTCATACTTGAGAAGGCTAGTAGACAGCAAAGGATTTTTAAATTATAAAAATATTGAAAGCCAAGTGTGGTTACACAAGCTAAGCAGAGGCAGGAGGATCACTCGGAGTTTGAGGCCAGTCAGAGCTGCGTAGTGAGTCCAAGGCCAGCCTGAACTATATAGTAGGACTCTGCTTCCAAAAAACACGTTAAAGCAAAACTCCCAAATTTTGAGTTATAATTGTTTTAAATAATCTTTTTCACTTAATTCTCAATATTGGTATTTTTTAGTAACAACTTTGGAAATGAGTAAATTGAAGTTTAAAGAGATTGTTATGCTGTGGGTAGGAGTACATTTAATGATAGGTAAAGTCTGCGGTAAATGCTTTTTTTTGTTGCTCTGGTTTTGGAGTTCTGGCAGCCCTCGTGGATCTTCCACTGTGGAGAAGCGCTGGAGCCAGGTACAGCAGTGCATGCCTGTAACCCCAGCTCCTTGTTTGGTTGAATCAGATTGCAGGTTTGAGGCCAGCCTGGGCTGTGTTCAAGACCAGTCTGGACTTCAGAGTGAGATACTGTGTTACAGTGTGTGTGGTTCTCCTGTGAAATCTACCCAGGACATAGTAGGTTGGATGGGATGAGTTCCCTAGTTTATACTAAGCACAGCTGGAATGGAGCACTGTGATCTTTGGACTTACTAGCAATGGTCAGTTTATATAATAATCTCCAAAACATCATTGTCTTTAAGTTAAAATGTATAAAAGTAGCTAACAATTTTCATGTGAACATTTTTTTTTTTTATATTTTGAAAATGAAAGGGAGTGGCAGGGATAAAGCAGGGATCATTGTTGAATCATTGATGACAGTTAAAGGTAAGTGAATATTTAATCTCTATCACTTAATTTTTGCTGTTTGTATCTGAAAATAAATACAATAAAGCTTTTCAGTTGTATGTAATGTGAATGTAAAATTCAAGGTCCTGAGTTGAAGCTTGTCCCTCCTCTATTCTCAACACCTAGGTACGTTCTATGGATGAGCTGAATCATGATTTTCAAGCACTTGCTCTGGAGGGAAGAGCAATGGGAGAGGTGAGTGAGCTGAAATGTCAGAAGAGTGGGTCTGTCTTTAAGAGGGAGTTGAGTTGTCTTCCATCCAGTGTGTCCAGATCCAGTCTCCAGAAGTATGTGCTTGCTTTTCCTTGTTGCCACACCCTCACGACAGGAAGGGGATGCTGGAGAATTTTGCCAAAAGTGTATCATTCTTGGAAGAATGTTAATTTTGCCTAATGACTGAAGATCAAAACAAAGCAACCAAAATGTGAGCACAAATCATTCGATATTAATTGAGCACAAATTATTAATTCAGCTATAAATTGAGGCCTTAACATTCAAAAATATTTTAATTTTGTATTTATCAGATATCTTCACCTTTGCCTCATTTTTCAGTGGTTAGGTTCTTTGGCAGTTGGAAAAGGGTTCGCTGCTAATCAGAATATGTCAGTAACATACACACATTTATTTATTTGTTTATTGAGACAGGGTCTCTCTGTGCACTTCAGGCTGGCTTGAACTCACTATGTAGCTCAGGCTGGCCTCCAACTTGCAGTGACCCTCCTGCCTTAGCCTCCCAAATGATGGGATTACAAGTATGTGCCATGCCTGGCTGCAGTAACTTATTTTTAGAGTACTGCTGTATTGTAAAGGGAGGGGAAGCTGTTAGATTTCTGGTTGAATAACTTCAGAAGACAGAGGTTTGAGTCAGTCATCCATTATTATTATTATTATTATTTTGTCTTTTTGAGACAGGGTTCTTGCCATGCAGTTCAAGCTGGCCTTGAGCTCACTTTGTAGCCTAGGCTGGTCTCAAAACAATCCGCCTGCCTCAGCCTCCCGAGTGATGGGATTACAGGCATACACCACCATGCCCAGTGAGCCAGTTATGCTTTAGAAGGAATTCAGAAATAAGAATTTTGCTTTGTTTGTAATGTCTATAATTTGTAAAAACATTTGCTCTCACCCATTATACAGCTAAGTAGGGTTGCCATAATTCTAAAAGAAAGGAGATTGTGGATAGCTCAAGTATAGTCAACCTTTTATGATTCTAGGTATTGGTAAGGAGCTTATATTGATGGAGTATGCAGTTTGACTTAATTCTTTAAGATGTCACAGGTTCACAAGTGGGCGTGTGTTTGCAGCTTTTATTCTGGAGAGTAAGTTAGCTTTCTGTTATATAGCTAATATTTAAAACTCTCATATCTATTTAAATTTTTGAAGGAGGGAGAATTGTCATACTTTATTTTTCTCATGTGTGTATACCATCCATTAGATACATTTGTTCTTTGTTTCAGCAAATATCATTTGATCCAGGCACTGTGCTAGGTTCTAAGGATTCAAAATTAAGTTAATTCCTCTCCTGAGTTTATAATAAACATTCATTGATTGCCTTTGTGGTTAGGCAATGAATAGTTAAAATCTGTTGAGGTTTTGGCCTGAAATTCCTATTTCCTTTGTTATGTTGCTTTGCTTCCAACTTTTCTGAATCATCTTCTGGTCACAGAGGCCAGTGTCCTATCATCTTGGGTGCATGGGTTTTAAGAGGTGATTGGTAGATGTGCTTGTTTTAACTGTGCTTGCCTAATATTGAAACAGTATGTATTAATAAACCCTTGGTGACAACACTTTGAACAGAAAATTAACAGATTTGTTAGATTTAAGAATCGATAGAAAAACTGCATTTATCTTACCACACTGCTATGATTCTAACCTGGTTTCTGCCACTAAAAGTCATAATTCCAAGTTGGTTTAAAAATGAAATATGAGTAACCTTGTGTTAATATTTTGTAAATACAGATAATGATGTTTTTCTGTTTTTTTTTTTTGTTTGTTTGTTTGTTTGGAGACAGGGTCTCACTATGTCGTTCAGACTGGCCTTCACTGTGGAGCCCAGGGTGCTCTCAACTTATAGGGATCTTCCTGCCTCAGCCTCTTGGGTGCTGGGATTGCAGGCATGCACCACCATACCCAGCCCAGTTAATGGTCTCTTAAGACTTTTAAGTTAATAGTGAACAAGATTTAACAGAGGATGAATTTCATTTATTTTTAAGTTTATTTTGTGTTTCTGGGCATTGAACCCAGTGGCACTGTTCCACTGAGCTACATTCACAGCTCTTTTTATTTTTGTTTTGAGACAGTTTCTTGCTAAATTGCCTAGACTGGACTCCAATTTGCATATCTTCCCACCTTAGGCTCCCCAGTGCTGGGATTACAGGCATATACTGTTGTGCCTGATTTAGAGGGTAAATTTTATTTGACAAGTTGATGTTAAATTGTGTTCAAAAACATTTTTTCTCCCATAAATGTCATTTTTTGGTATATGTAATTCCGCAGACATGTGTAAAGGCCTCTAAATAAGTAAGCGGTCTTGTCAGTCATTATTATGTCACTCAGCTTTCTTTACCCAGTACTCATGGAGTAACAATAGCAGCAGACATGTGTTAACCACTTAATTAGGCTGATGCTAAGACACTTGCATGAATCATCCCCTCAGTACCACCAAAAGAACAGTTTCCTTACCCAGATAAGGAAAAAGGCCAAGAGGGTTGAATTAATCTGCCCAGATTAACAGTTGTGATGGAGCTGGGATTCTGTTCTGGCTTCTCACTCCCAAGCATGTGCCCTTAATTAGAGTAAATAAAACAAATGGTTTTGTAAAAATAATTGAGAGGCAAAATATTTCATTGTTCTTTTGTTTTTGAGACAGGGTCTTGCTATTTATTAGTTCCAGTTGGCCTTGAATTCACTGTGTCAACCAAGCTGGCCTGGAATTTGCAGTGATCTTCCTGCCTCAGCCTCCCAAGTGCTGGGATTACAGGCATGACCCACCCCACCTGGCTTCTAATAAAATTTTTAAAAGCACAACCTCTAGTTACTTCATTATTTTTCAATCTATTTAGCAACAAAACACCTCTAGCAGGCAGTGTATATAAGTACAGTGTTTACCAGTGTGAGCCCTGAAAGTTCAAGCAGATTTAATGGATGTTTAAGCCAGGTGCAGTGCACTTTAGTTGTAGTTATTTCGTGTGTGTTTGTGTGGGAGCATGCCCACATGTGAGTCCGCAGTAGAGGAATGTATGAATGTAGAAGAATGTAGAAGAATGTAGAAGAATGTATGAATCCTTAGAGTTCAGAGAATTGCTTCTTTCCAAATTGATAACTTATAACAGTTAAATTTAATTCTTTACATTTATTTATTTAGTTCAAAGGCAGTACTAGACTCTTGGCATAATTTTGAACGATTTAGGGCATCTTTTAGTAGAAATCTTGCTAAGAAGTTGCTGCTGAAAATACACTCTTGGCTGGCGACACAGCTCAGTGGCATAGCGCTTGCCTGGCAAGTGCAAGGGCCTGAGTTTGATTCCCAGTACAAAAAGAAAAAAAAAGCAGCTCACTTTTAACCCCCTTTTAAAAAAATCCAATGTATAAATCTAATACTTCTACAAAATCATATGTGGTAGCCTCTTAATAAAAGTATCTTCAGTTTCTTTTAAAAATATGCTCTCAGATGTGCTGATTATCTGAAGTGCAGCTGTTCTTAGCTAAAAGACTGATAGAGCAAGTGTTTTACTTGCCTCCTTTAGAATGGCTGCATAAAAAGGAAGATAGGAAAATGTCTTTGGATCAGGGCCACAAATTATATTTAATCCATATTCCTTGTTGACTCCTTTCATACACCTTAAATTTTTTCCACTGTAAAATTTTAAAAAGTTTAACATCATGTGTTTGTGTAGCTTTGCTTTAGTAAGAAAAGATTAGTCTGAGTTGAGTAAGAATATCTTTGTAGGGCTGTAGATACAGCTCAGTGGTACAAGTGCCTGCCTGGCAAGCACAGGGTCCTGAGTTCGATTCCCAGTACCAAAAAGAATGTCTTTGTAGTAGTACAGAGGCAGGCTTAATAGACTTGAGTTTCTGTACTCTGTTTCTACAGTGGTTTGGTTTATGATCTCTTTCTTTTCTTTTTGACAGGGTCTCAGTATACAATTCAGATTAGCTTTGAGCTCGCTATGTATCTCAGGCTGGCCTCAAACTTGGCAGTGATCCTCATGCTTCAGCCCTCTCTAGTGTTGGGATTACAGCCATGCCTGGCTGCTTTATGATCTTGAGGACTTAAATTGCTCCATCTGTAGAAGGGCAACATTATCACTCTTCATGTCCTAAAAAACATCAGTGGCAGAGCGCATGTCTCATCAATTTTTTTTTTCTTTTTTTCTTTTCTTTCTTTTTTTTGGTCTCTTTTGAGACAAGGTCTTGCTGTGCGGTTCAGGCTGGCATGAGCTCTCTTTGTAGCCCAGGCTGGTCTTGAACTCACAGCGATCCTCCTTCCTCAGCCTCTTGAGTGCTGGGATTACAGGCATGTGCCACCACATCCAGCTTTCACCAGTTTTTAATTAAAAATTTTCTTTATTAGTACATGTTTACCCTGCATAATGAGTATGTTCACTTTGGGGGCATTGGTACATGTGCATAATACATCGTAACTGAAGGTGTGCCCATTGTGTGCAGGTCTTTGGGTTCAACCCTGAGCCCACAGTGGGCTCTGTGGTGGGATTGAGAAGCAAGCGTGATTTGTAAATAGGAGAGGAGTGGTAATTGGAAAGTACTTTAGAGCCTTCGACAGAAAGGTACCTTATTCTGCTTAATTTTTTAAGTTCGAAAAAACTAGGGGGCCTTTTTTTTTTTTTTTAAAGACTCCTTAATGTTTTTGTTTTGTTTTTTTTGAGACAGGGTTTTGCTCTGTAGTCCAGGCTGGCCTTCAACTTACTATGTAGCTCAGGCTGGAACTTGAGGTGGTCCTTCAGCCTCAGCCTCCTAAGTGCTGGTATTATAGGCATCTCCCAGCAGGCCTGGCTTGCTCTTTAATGTTTTAGATGGAGTAAGCTTGACAACTTTCAGGGTAGTTAAAATAGAGAATATCAGCTCTGCATCCTGGGTTGGTGGAACCCTGGCGGGTTCTGTCCTTCCTGCCTGTGTCTGCCACCTGCCCTCAGCCTTAGCGTGTCTGCCCTGGGTCCCTGTGCTGGCCCTGGCCTGGACACTCAGCACTACTTTGTGTCCCGCGGGGGCGCAGATGAGGGCGGGGGAGATACAGCATCCTCAGTGCTCGCACAGGTGCCAGGGAGGGTTTCACAGTTGTGCCGCCAGTATAGCGATGCACCCCCTTTAACATTAGAAGGAATCAAGGATCAGGTTCTGTGTGTCTTGAAACTTTATGACAAGATTAACCCAGAAAGGCTCTTGGTAAATTCTAATTTTACGAAAGACCTGGGCTTAGTGTGGACTAAACAGAGATTATCATGGCCGAGGAGGATGAATTTGGATTTGAAATTTGTGGTACAGATGTGGAAAAGTTAATGTGTCCACAAGAAATCATAGATCCCATTACAGATAAGAAGGATGTATATGAATAAAATACCAGACTCTTCTTCCTCACGGAGGACTCCAGTGATACTGGTGATTGGAAGTGAAAATGCGTTTTGGCATCATCACACAGCAGCTCGGTTGGACTTACATTTAAGTTGTCTTGTTTTGCCATTTGAAAATAAATCGGTAAAACAAACAAAAAAATAATCATCTCATTTCTTGGATAAGCAAAACGTGTTTAGATATGTGGCCCTTCGTGTTTGTCGTAGGAACAACTGCCCTTGGTAGTAGACATGTTTACAGATCTTGTACATGAAATCTAGGAAGCATTGCGGTGTAAGGAGTAAAAAAGAATCCTGCTTTATTCACTGGAAGTACGTGATGAGGATGATAATTGTTTAACTTACAGCTATAGATTCTCACTAGACTTTGTAGGAATTCTGTCCATAGATGTGAGATACCAGAACGGTTGTAGAGGTATGAATTTCTTTTTCTTTTTTTCTTTTGAGATATGCCTGCCTTTATTGTCCAGGCTGCGTTCAGCCTCAGTGATCCTCCTGCCTCAGCATTCTGAGTATGTGGGATAACAGACTTGCACTATAGCTCCTTGCACTATAGCTCCTTGCACTATAGAGGGAGGAATTTGAAGCCTGTGGTGGTGTATGGCTATAATACCAGCACTTGGGAGGCCAAGACGAAGATAGTGAGTTTGAGGCTAGCCTGAGACCCTCCAAAAAGAAGGGGGTTGGTTGGAAGGAAGAATTTGGTAGTCAGTTGGGCAACTATTAACTCAAAGGAAAACTTGTTAAGATAGATAGCACTAGGTTAGAGTCCTGAATGAAGAAGCTACTGCTTCCAGTGATGGTTCAAACATTTCTCTGCTTCGGCTTTGCTTTTTTTCCTGCTTGTAAGTCAGTGATACAGCTGTGACTAGGTTGTTTTCCAGGACTCTTGTAGGTCTGAGATTCTTGGAGTTCGCCTTTATTTTTATCATTAAAGATAAAAGAGAAGTAGTTCTGGCTTGTCTGGTGTACAAGATACCCTTTTTGGAGTGGCTTCCTCTTGTGATTTTTAGTGATTGTAGAATTTTTAATTGGGTTCTTGTAAGTGACTAATTCACCAGTGTGCAGCTGCCCAAGGCACCAATTGATAGGAGTTGGCAGTAGTGCAGTCAAGGCAAGCGGCATAATGTGGAGACCAGACCTGTAAAATTCTTTTTCATATCTTTCTATTATGAATTGGAGAATTGGAGGCTTTTTGTTCAGCTAAAAGTACTTATAGAGTCACAGTCCTGAAAGGACTACCTTATACTAGCCATTCTTTGTAAGCAGAGTGGCATAAAGTAACTCAGTTGAGTACAAAATGGATTGTCTGTCACTAGGGCCATGTAACCTTTGCTGGAGTAGGGAGGAAAAATTAATGGCCCTGAGGCTAAAACCTAGGCCTTGCACATGCTGGGTACCGCTCTATCCCTGAGATGTGCTGCAGCTCAGGGGAGGAAAAATTAAGAAAGCCTTAAGGTATATTAATGTAAAGGTAGCTGACCAAATGGTGTAGCTACTGCTTTCTCCATATAACTTCTGAGTACAAATAGCAAAGGTTAAAAAAAGTCCCTTATTCCATTAGCCATGTATTAATACTATTCAATTTTGGGATATTCTTGACATCTTGCACTTAAGAGTTGAGAGAAAACATAGGAGCTGGCTGAGTGGCCTCAAGGAACAAGATCTTAGCAAATGGCTTACTTGTATTAGGTTAATGATGCTGTGTTAGATGTGAAATGACTTTTCCATGAGTATTGTTTGTGGAAGTTCTTGCGACCGCATAATAGTTTTGGAATTGAATATTTTGAGGAATAAAACTAGGAAAGTTGTCTTCTCACCTGGAAATGTGGATATATCTACATTTGGAACCTGATTCTTAATTCTGGCTTGTCGTTTTGAAACTTGTGTGCAATCCTACTCATTCCAACATCTGCTTTATAGCCTGCGCTAAGGGGACTGGGCAGACCTATGACTGTTTACATGGATTTGTTTTGGAATGATTGAATACAGCAAAAAATACACTTATTATTATTATTATTATTTTTTTTTTTTGGGTTTTTCTCCGGTACCGGGAACCGAACTCACGACCTTGCGCGTGCCAGGCAGGCGCTTTTGCCGCTGAGCTAACCCCCAGCCCCAATACACTTATTATTAATAGGAAGGAGATGATCCACATACTGTGTGATCTATCTTTTTTTTTTTTTGGTCTTTTTGAGACAGGGTCTCGCTATGCAGTTCAGGCTGGCCTTGAGCTCACTTTATAGCCCAGACTGGTCTCGAACTTGCAACGATCCCCTTGCTTCAGCCTCCCAAGTGCTGGAATTACAGGTGTGTGCCACCACGCCTGGCTGATCTATCTTCATTAAACTTCGGCTGTTTTATCATCTTTTGGCTGAAACGTTACTCTTTGATTTGAGGACTAATTAAGCTATAATAATACATTTATACTCTACAATGTCATTGTATGGTTTAATAGATAGCATAATTTATGTGAATATCCCAATAGATTTTTGAAGAATATTATTCCTCTTTTTCTTTTGTGGTACTAGGTATTGAATCCAGGGCCTTTGCATTGTAGGAGGTAAGATGTAATTCTTCCTCCAATGTTCCCCATGTTTTTTGTTTTTTGAAACGGTCTCTTAAAGTCACTGTGTTGCTCAGGCTGGGCTGAAACTTGCCGTCCTCTTGCCTCAGCCTTGCAATATTGAAATTGCAGGCATTGCCACAACACCTGGCTTCACCAGTTTTTTTAAATCGAGGAAAAGGAGTCCTGAGGTCAGGTGACTCCAGCTAAGATCCTAAGTGTCAAGGTGTAGGTTCACTTCAGATTTTCTTTTGTTAGGCTCAGAAATAATAGCTGCCAGTACTATTATACATACGTAGTTTTCCAGGTACTATGCTAATCATTTCATATATATTACATTTTTTTTACAATGATCCTGGAATTTTATAATGCCCTTTTAAAGATAAGGCAAGCAGGGGCTGGGGATTTAGCTCAGCGGCAAAAGCACCTGCCTGGCAAGCGCAAGGTCGTGAGTTCGGTTCCCGGTACCGGAGAAAAACCAAAAAAAAAAAAAAAAAAAAAGATAAGGCAAGCAGAAAGAACTAAAGAACTAGAGGCAAGCAGAAAGAACTAAGGGATCATGAGTCAACTATTGAACCTAGATGTATGATTACTCCCCATTCTGAGTTTTCTTACTATGTGTTTTGCAGATCATGTCCATTCATTATTTACAATCCATCTTTAAGGATGATCACCTCTGTAAAGTTTTCTTGTTTTCACCAGATAGAAGCGATGGAGGAAATTAAAGTAGCAAGTGGATTGTATTATTTAATGGCCCTAATTTGTTTTATATATAGTGACATGTACATGTTTTCTGTGTTTTTGTACACAAGTTTCTTGTGGGTGGGAGAGAGCTAGTAATGTACTTTGTAAATAGTAGCAGCTTAATATGTTGTATTGAAAAATGTATACTGATAAATACATTATCTAAGCATATATTCCTCTTTACTTTCTCTTTTATACCAGGAGATGATATCCTTGTCCCTGAAGGGATCCCTGTGAAACTTAGTAGATGTGGGTTATGTGTGATTCTCAGATTACTTTTTTATTCTTTTATTCTTATAGAAGTGTGGAGGAGAGGATAGGGACAGACAAAACAGAAAACATTTGTTCTTTCTGCTCTCTCTATAAATAGGTACATTTTAGAGTTATAATTACTTTTGCAAAAACATAAGGTAATGAAAGGTGAATAATAAATTAACGGTACTGTTGCCATTCAAGTCAAATTTTGTATAAAGGCATTTGTTGTAAAAGACTCTTTGTTTAACATAGTTTTTTAAAAATTTAATTTATATATATACTCAGAATCAAACTCAGGACCTTGAGCTTGCCAGGCAGGCACTTATGCCACTGAGCTATGCCTCTGAGCTATATCCCTGGCCCTATACATACATTTTTGAGACAAGGTCTTGCTGTGTAGTTCAGGCTGGCCTTGGGTTCACTGTGTAGCTCTGGCTGGCCTCAAACTTGCAGTGAGCCTCCCACCTCAGTCTCCTGAGTGCTGGGATTACAAGTGTGTGCCTCCATACCTGGCCCTTCATTTAACATAGTTGTAACCAGTTCAATGGGATGTGTTTTCTGGGCCATCTGGTAGGGCGTGGAAACATCCTCATTATATCTACATAACAGACATAATATTTAGAAAACTGGAATTATTTTTATTATATTGCCTCCTCAAGCCTATATTAAATTATATTGTGTGTAATTCCTTCTTTTTTACTGGTTTTGCGGAATAGAGTCCTAATTTTGTTCACTGGTTTACTGGTTATACCAAAGCTAATTTATTGTATTTTGATTAATAATTAATGTGGTTCTAGCAAGGAATGTAGAGAAAATACTTTATCTTCTGCATTCATAGTCCCTGTACACATGGTACCCAGGTCTATGAACTGTCCATTTCCTGGACTGAATGTAAAAAGGGAAATACTTCATGTCTGGTATATTGAGGTCCTTGTCTTGTCAATTTAATAATTAAAAATACTTGGAGGCTGACTGGTTATATGGGTGGGTTTGAGTATTTGATCCAATATTGAGGGGAACTTTGCTTTCTGTTCTCATTTGAGCTGTTTGGTTGGTGCTTTGGGCACCTGAGGGGCGCTGATCTTAAAAGAATCTAGTGTTTTCACTATTTTATTCATGAATTTTACAGGTTTCCTAAGTGATCTGGAGCATACCTTTTGCATAATGGGCTTTCAAATCTGAACTTATTATAGGCCAGTGATAACGTGCATGTGGTAATGCTATCGATCAAACCATATAGCGTGTGTATATATGACTTTATTTATAAGTAACTTAAAAATAACAAGAGATAACATAGTGCTCTTTGTTTACATGTTTGTGCCTGTATCATGCAGAAAAGCCTAATTCATGTCAGGCATTTTGTCATTTTCTGAACACACTTTACTTTCAACGTTTATGATAGTAGAGAAGTTTCTTTTGACTCTGTTCCAGTAACTTGAAATGGGTGGCTATGAGGAAAGCTTGCAGTGGATTCAGGTGGAGAAAGAATTCGTAAAACTTGTCCCCAGGTTAATTCATTACAAGATAACATCAAGTTTGAGATAGTGTCAATATTGCTGGAAAATTTTTTTTTTGGAAAGGCTTGCTTTTATAGAAATGTGAACAATGTGGCTGCTTTCTTTTGGATCCCTGTTTTAAGGATGAAACTCTTAGGGGCTGGGGATTTAGCTCAGTGGCAAAGTGCCTGCCTGGCAAGCACAAGGTTGTCAGTTTGATTCCCGATACTGGAGAAAAACAAACAAACAAAAAAAAACAAAAAACAAAACAAAACAAAAAAAAGGATGAAACTCTTGAAAATTGTCATGTTCTTTGCTGTGTAAAGAACACAGGAAGCCCCTATGCAGTTTGGAGTTTAGCAGTAATCATCAGCTGAAAAGCAAACTCTGCAGTTTTAACTTTTGGCTGTCCTAACATTTAAATGTAGTAAAATTCTTCTTACTGCGACTTAAATTGCTTTTTTGCTTCTTATTTTTTTTTGGTTCCCAGCAACTAAAAGTGGAAGTTTCTGGAATCTTTATAATCTTTGAATGTATAAAATATGAATTGGTAATACCATGCTCTTCATACTTGGACTATGTTTCCATCTACCCTTTGCTCTCAGCTGGCTCTGCACAGTAGAGTCCTGATTGCAGAGTGGCTTATGTATACTTGGAGACTTCATTCTGATCATTGTGATGGGTTGTGACTCTTAACTTTTGAAATTCTATAGATTCAAAAAGAACATGTTGTGAAAACTGAGAGGCCTCTCAGCAGTAATTCCTTCCCTAATTTCCACAGGTCTCTGTTTTCCGTTTAACAACTGATGACTACAAGTGACATCTTCGCTTAGACTCTTCTTCAGCATTCATTTTTTCCCCCTTACCCCACTTTATAGAGGACTGTCAGACTACTCTTTTAAAAATGATTTTTATGATGCTACTCTCTTTGCTCCCTCTTGGACCAGAGCCCACTGCCTAGGGCTTATACCGCTGCACTGGCAACTGGCACCCTTTCCTTACTGATTACTGTGTGGTGACCAGTCTCCCAGTGGGCACCTGCTCCAGTTGCCTTCACTTCTACTTTTGCTGGTTGCAGAAGATGTTTGTATTGTCCTGCCCACTGTAAAGTCCCTCCTTCTCTAAGGCCTTTCTTGACCAGCCTATCCCTGATACATTTTTCTGTTGACTGGCTACTGTTCTTCATCTAAAGTAAATTGTGAAGTGTAACAGTTTACACCATGCTATTAGGGAACATGCTTATTATAAAATACCTTGTAATTGTATCAGTTTGATTACTTTAAAAATATTCTTTAAAAATATTCTTTTAAATTCTTCCATGGCAAAGAAAGATTTTTATTTTTTCCTAGTAGTGGTAGTTAATGTAGGCCTTGCATTTCCGATAATGTTCAAGTGATACCTTTGACTTCAGAAAGTAGTTAAGATGCTTAAACTTTTCTATAGCTAGAGGAAGAAATGTTGATTTTCAGTGGTGGAAAGGAAGACTAATAATTTGACCTCACTTTGGACATGCCCAAGTGATTTGTGTAGGTTTTTTTTTTTTTTTTTTTTGGTTTTTCTCCGGTACCGGGAACCGAACTCACGACCTTGCGCTTGCCAGGCAGGCG
>NW_004955452.1:9492647-9565214 GCF_000276665.1 Chinchilla lanigera | reverse complement strand
ATACACAAATGGGAAGAATTTGGTAGATCATGTCTGAACTACATAGTGAGAAAGTGTCTCAAAAAGATGAAAAAAAAAAAAAAAAAAAGAAAGAAAAAGAAGAAATAATCCTTTCACTTGAGTACTGAGTAACTGATTAAAGACAGTGCAGCATGTGTTCTTAAAGAGTAGATACACAAATGGGAAGAATTTGGTAGATCATGTCCTTAACTGAAAGAGGTAATAACTACAAAAAATAGAATCCTTTGCCTTATATGCTTTTTTAGTGATAGTTTTTTTTGTAGGGGGTCAGTGTTGGGGACTGACCCCAGGGTATTCACAGTGAACTGTATCCTCGCCCCTTTTTTAGTTTTTTGAGACAGGATCTCACTGAGTCACTAAGTTGCCCAGTTTGGGCTGGAACTTTTGACCCTCCTGCCTTACCCACCCAGAGTGCTGGAGTATAGACATGAACCACCACTTCCAGGTTATATATTTATTTGTAACTTAAAAAATAATTGACTTGTGATTATAGGGGACATTTTAAATACTCTATTTAAACCACAGTTTTCAAAACGAGTTGGAAGTTTAGTTATTAAAATTATTTTCAACACTCAGGCTGAGGCAGGAGGATCATTGCAAGTTCGAGACCAGCCTGGGCTACAAAGTGAGCTCAAGGCCAGCCTGAACTGCATAACAGGACCCTGTCTCAAAAAGACAAAAAAAAAAAATCATTGTAAACAATAGACTGAGCTCTCTTCTTAAAATTAGTGTTAGCTTTTTTCAGTTTGAAGTTATGTTGAAGAGAAATGTGTGGTTAAGAGAACATGCTTTATTTGTAGTGAATTCGACATTACCACAATCTTAGTTTTTATGTATTAGAAAGTCAGTTGTAAAGTACAACAGAAATATATTTTGTAACAAGTACTTCATAATCCTACCACCCAAGCGTGTCCTTTTTGTTTTTCTTTCCAGTCTCCATCCAAAAGAGAAAGGTACATGAAGAGCATACACCTTTGTGTTTTATTCTTAAAATTTAATGTTATTTTATAAATACTACTTACAGTCATTATGACAATTTTTGGTGAGCTTACATTATATAACCACAGCTACCTGATTGTTGAATATTTAATTTGAGACCAGCTTTTTTGGTTTGCATTCAATAGTCTTGCAGACATACTGAATGTAGAGTTTTGTATTTGGAGAGAAGAAAGTTTTAGCTAGGCATAGTGGTGCACATCTGTTACCCTAGCACTTGGGATGTTGAGGCAGGAGGATTGCCATGAGTTTGAGGTCAGCGTGGCTTCATAGTGACTTCAAGGCTGGCCTGAACTATGTGGTGACACACTGTTGCAAAAACCAAAAAAAATTTTTTTAAAAAAAGTGCAATCTCAGAAACGAACATGACTCCCCCGACCTGTGCAAAGAATTGTACTAACAGTGAATGCACGTATCTTTTTTTGAAATGATGTAAAGGATTGATTTATGCCTTTATGATTTGTATGTGCCTTTTTCTTTCCATCTATCTGATTATATACATGTATCACCACACCTGCTCCTTTATCTTACTAAATGTTTACAATAGCCCGTTTTCTAACTAACTGTTTACAATAGCCCGTTTTCTAAGTGAGAAGATTGAGCAGCAAAGGCCTAAATTCACACAGCTAAGATTTAAAACCAGTTTTTTAAAAAAATGGTTCTAAGCATTTGTGTGTTACCACTGTTTTATTTATCACAGTAAGTATGTTATAGGTTCTTGGTATTTTTGTCTTTTTATCAGTATTGAAAGAGTTCTTAGTTATAGTTTTGATGTGATTGTGTAAGTCCACACTTTATGTCTGTTTTGTTAGATGAAAAAAGATGTTGCCAGGCAGAAATGTGGAAGTTGCCTACATGGCCAGCATTGCTTATATTAGATTTCTGTTTTATTCTCTAGAAGCTTCATGAATAGGCTTCTTAAATCTTTTGTATAAACCTGGGGTTCAGAATGGGATTAATGGTGCATGTATTTTCTCCCTAAGATTTGAGAACAGACACCATTGGTGAAGTAATAGAAATTCCACTTAATTGGACGTTACAAGGAAGAATACAGGTCTATTTCATTCCCTGGGGTGGTAGGGCCTTCCAAGCTCTGCTTCTCAGTTTTCAGACAGACTTTCACAACTTTGGAGATGATTATATTATGGGACTGAATCCACACTAACCAGAACCACTAGCAATAATGTATAAAAAGCAAAGTGAGCTGGTGTGGTGGGGTACACCTGTAATCACAGCACTTAAGAGGCTGAAGTAGGAGGAGTGCTGTGAGTTTGAGGCAAGCCTGGGCTACGTAGTGAGTTCAGATGCCTTCTCCTTTAACGTGTCAAGTAGCTAATACTTCGTGCAAACTGACTTCTGTTTTCTTTGCTTTGTTGGACCGATTCTTAATTCCTGATATCTTCTTTTAGAATTGTCAAATCTTTTAATCTCTTATTGCAAGATCTTTCTCCTAAATCTCTGCTGTGATCTGTTGCTCTTTCCAAAAAAAGTCTGGGATCAGGGGTTGTACTTCAGTGGTTAAAAGGCTTACCTAGCCCACACAAGGCTCTGGGCCCTAGCCCCAGCATTGCAAAAACAAAACAAAACCAAGAAATGAAAGAAGAACCCAAGACTTTATTGCCAAGTTCTTGATATACGAGGTATAGAGGATCTGTCTCTTCATATGCTGTAAATTTGCGTGTAAATTTTTGGTGATTGAATTTAGGTGTGCCTGACTTAGGCAGCTACAGTACTAGTGTGTGTTACGTTCGATTGGTGAGCCAGGTAGAGAGGTTACTGTTGAATTTGAAGTAACACTTGGACAGCACACCATCATTTTGTTTTATTTAAAGTTAGATGTCTATTGTCTTTTTCTTGTTGCTGGGACACAGTACTTGACACCCATAATTTTTGAAAAAATGAGATGCAGAAAACATCAGTGGTTGCCACGGCTCATGTTTCAGTAGTTTCAGTCCTTGCTGGTTGGCTGGCTCCAAAGTGAGACCACATGGCAGAGGAGCATGTCTGGAGAATTGCTCATGGTATGGCAGACAGGAAACAGAGAGCCAGGGAGGAGCTTGGAAGGAGATAAGAGCCCCCACTCCTGCTTGTGCCAAGGCCCCACCTCCTGACAGCACACCATAGCATGATGCACTCATAATCCAATCACCTTACAAAAAGCCCCACCCTTGAATGCATGAGGCTTTTGTGGAAGGGCATCCAGTTGTAAACCAGAACATTTATTTTAGCTGTTTTCTTGCTTGTTTATTTATTTATGTATGTCCTGTTGTTTTTTTTTGAGAAAGGTTCTGCTATGTAGTTCAGGCTAGCCTTGAACTCACTATGTAGTGGTGATCGTCCTGCCTCAACCTCCTGAGTGGTGGGATCACAGGCATGCACCACTGCCTCCAGCCTGGCTCTTGAATATAAGTGATTGGTACTGGTTTCAGTGAGCCTAGTATGTCTGTGTTGATTTAATTTTGCAGTTTTTTTTTTTTTTTTTTTTTAAAGAGACAAGGTCTTGTTTTGTAGTTCAGGCTGACCTTACATTCATTGTGTAGTGCAGGCTGGTCTTCAACTTGTGATCCCAAGTGCTGGGATTACAGGTGTGTGCCACCATGCTTGGCAAGTCTCCAAGTTTCTATAGGTCAGAAACCAGGCATTGCTTTACTAGGGCTTCCCAAGCTGCAGGCAGGGGTTCAGCTGGAGACCTGTATATCTCAAACTTGACTGGGAAAGGCCCTCTTTCCAGACTCCTGTGTCAGGGTCAATTTTTCAGAATGTTAGACTGAGAGCTTTAGTTCCTAGTGAATGTTGTGCAGAGATCTCTCTTGATTCTATGCTGCGTGGGCCTTTCCTTTAGGTGGCCAGCGTAGCATAACAGCTATCTTCACCAAAGTGAACAGAGCAGGAGAACAGAAGAGTATATGCAATTGTAGACGTTTGTAACAATCTCTTGTCTTCTCCTTTTTCTTAGAAGCAAGTCTCTAGGTCCTGCTCCACAGTCAAGGGGATTAGATTATTAGGAGTCATCTCAGGTGCTGCTAACAATTGAGTGTATGTGGGTATGGCTTAGGTAATGAGAAATACTAGGTTCTATGTGACATTTAGGGGCTTGACTAAGTTTGTTTCCGTCTTTGCCCAACCACTTCGGTTCACTAATTTTTATTCTCTCTAATTTGCAGAACACCCTTGAAATACATTCATTCCACTCTCCTCCTGCCCCCAGTCAGCATGTTGCCACCCTCTTCTCTCACCCTTTTTTTTTTTTTAATCTTTTCTGAATGTGCCTTTTCTGTTCTTACAGATAAAAAAGCCTTCTTACCACTACTTTGCCAAAGCAAACTGCATTCTAGTACTCTGTACTGCCTCTAAGCATCTGCTTAGGATTTATATTTATTGATTTTTTTTTTTTTTTTTTGTTTAAATTGATGGTATTAGTGAGAGAATGCACAACTTTCACACTGCGCTGCATTCTCAGCCTTTTAAATTTGTATTTATTCATTCATCTTTTTAAATTTTGAGACAGGCTGTCATTGCATTATCCATGTTGGGCATGAATTTGCAATCCTCCTGCCTCAGCTTCCCAGAGTGTTGGGATTATGTTCGTGTGCCATTGTACCTGCACAGTTTATATAGTTGCATAATAATGAGAAAGATTATTGATTCTTGGTGAGCTAGAAACTTTAGCTTTTTGATACATTTTCCTTGAGTCTTGAATCTAGTACTTGTGTGAAGTAGAATTTTCACTTTGTAGCAATTCGCTTCATGTTTGCTATATTGTTTCCTTTTGAAAGAATTTAGCCTAGAAACAGCTTTATTATGTGCTTACCTGCTTTTGCTGGCATTGAACATTATGACAACCTGACAAGTTATAGTGAAAGGTAACAGGAACCCAGAAATAATTTTTAAAGCCTTCAGCTCAAAGACTGTTGCTTTTAGTTAGCAATTTAACAGATTATAGACAGACTGTATTTGTATATGAAGTCTAATACTAAGAGTAGAAGCTATTTCCTGAAGTTTTTTGTTTTTTGGTTGGTTGAGTGGGGGTAGTAATGGGAATATTTCCTCAGTTTTGAATAAAGATTTCCAAACTTGTGTGGGAAATGATGAACACTTAAAAAATTAAAGGGTAGGAGTGGTTTTAGTCACTTTTGCCCCATTTCCACTGTTACATGGAACGTAAAATTAACCAGCAAGGTATACACAGAGGAATAGTTGATGTGGGCACCTGTTTGCTGTCATTCTCTTCAAAATGAAGGGAAAAAAATCAGAATTAGAGTGGGAAGGGGAAAGAAATTCCCCTTTGGCTAAGGTTTTTGGAAAATATAAGGAGAAAAACAATTAAAAACGGACATTCCACTTGTCTCTTGAATCATCAATTTTCAGCATCCCTTCTGGGATCTGTAAGCAGCTGGGTGTAACACCACTGAACACATTCATTGAGAATGTACTGTGTGGCAGACGTTGTGTTAGGCGCTCATCGACTGTATCTCTCAATTATCACAACAGCCTGAAAAATATTTGCTTCATTAGTAAAAGAGTATGAGGCCTGGGGCAGTTTAATAGAATTTCTTAGGTGCATCACAGTTATCTAGTGGAGCGTCCAGGCTCTGCTGCTTATCTTTAATCTGGACCGTCTTACCGTCTCCTTTGCCTTCTCCCTCCTCACTTTGATCCACTGAAGTTAATAGACCCCAGAGGAATTGACTGCTGCCTGTTGTTGTCGCCCTTTGAGGAAACGTAGACATCTGTACAATTAAATGTCAGATTAAAATGTCCTTTATTATGATACTGTTTGATTAGAAAATAACAAAGCCAGAAATGCATGTGGGAAACCATATTGGCCCAGGCAGTAACCCAGATTTATAGAGCTTCTTAAGAGAGGTTTCTAATTATGCTAAGAAACCTAGAAATTACGTTCGGGAAACCAGGATTCATTGTAATGGGTAGAGTTTTGTTTTTCTTCCTTAACATTGGGTTATGGACTTGTAAGTTGAAAAGTTAAACCTTTACTGTAGAGGAGGAGAACAAATGTTTTGTGTTTTCTGGTGTTTTATTCTGTTTTCTTGAGTTTAGCTCTTGAGTGTGTGCCTTTTTATGTCTAAAAATGATCTTAAACTTTAAAATTTTCTGGGTAATAGCAGTTGAAAAGCAAACATAATTAGAAGAATTATGAGGGCCATTTCAGTGAGCGAAACTGGTGGCTAAAACCAGGAATGATGGCATTCCTGTGAAATTTTTCCTGTGTAACCCTGATCACTGATGCTTTCATCTTAAGTAAAACTATGGTGTGTTTTGGTTGAAGTACTTAGTATTTCCTTGGTTGAAGCTTAAGGTTCTCATTGATTTAGGGCCAGTGATAACCTGCATTTCTAAAAAGGCTGAATGAGTTTTGAATTCACTTTAACGTTACTACCAACTATTGTTAAAATTAGGAGAGATTATTTTTCTTTTAGTAATGGACAAATAGCTCTTCTATATTTTCAAAGCTTTGAAATAGTTTAATGATGTGGTTGGGAAGTGTTTGGTTAAGAGTCTGTGTATAAAGGAAATGAATTTTGCCTGTAGCATGCCACAGCTGGGGTTCGCAGCTGGGTTCATGCTCCAGTATGAGTAACTTTGTATGATCAAGTAGTACACCTATAGGCAGAATAAATGGGTTAATAGTTGGTATTTCCTTTTTCAACAAAAGTCCTCTTAGCAAGTGAGCTAATGGGACCAATATTAGTCCCCTTCCCTCTCCCTTAAAAATCTTGGCATAGCTTAAGGGCAGAATACCAGGCATGTAAGTTGGGCCTTTATTGGATGGTCTGATCAGTGTCCCCCTTTGCCTTAGGCCTCTATCTTTTGCCAAATAAACAGTAATGCTTTTGCCACAGCTTTGTAGTCAGAACACTTTGGTTAAAGACCTTTAGGGCACATGAGCATCTTCAGTACTCTTGTCTAAAAGAAAGTGTTGACTGCTGTACTTTCATTCTTTATGAATTCTTTAAAAGCATCTATTATTTTTAATTTGCAGCAGCTCTTGCCAGGTAAAAAGTTTTGGGAAACAGATGAATCCAGCAAAGATGGACCAAAAGGAATATTCCTGGGTGATCAATGGCGAGACAGTGCCTGGGGAACATCAGGTAATCTAGATCTAGCATCTGTACTGTGATTTATGCCTGTCTTAGAGCTCCTTTCCTCAGCATTTGGCAAGTTGTGAATTTTACATCAGTGACATAAGCATGTCAAGCAAATGTCCTCTCCAGTAGTATAATTGCCATTAAGGAGCTTATATGATGTAATACATTAAAACATAATTAACACAAAATCAGATCTTCAGTATTTTCTGAAGCGCTAGCTGCAGAGGAATGGTCTTATTTGAAATGACCATAATTTTAGCTATAACCTTTTGTTCTGTACTATTGTCAGCATATTTGGAATTAGAAAAATCTATGCCTGCTATTTGAAGTTCATATCTCTTCTTCACCCCTTGCCCCTGAATACCATGTATGGGATGATTTATCTTTTTATGTATTTGGGGCCAAATAGAGCCACTGGGCAGATGCTCTTGTGATAGTCTGCCCCTGAAAGGGATGCGGGAGAACATGCAGGGGTAGACACTGACAGCAGAAAGACGTGACAGATGATAGGGAGGAAGGAGATAGAAAACCCTAGAGAGGGTGTGCTGTGTCACAGCACAGTGTAAGAATGGAACCTCATGATGACAGTGAGTCATCAGAAAAGATTGGATTACATTGCTGTTTTTGAAAAGGGCAGTAAACTCATATTTATTTTAGTGATATTGCCAATAAAACATCTTAAATTCTTTTATTTGAAAGGTATAAATGTTAATTTATTTATTTAGATAGATAAGACAATTACACGAACTGCTGCATTCTCTCCTATGCTGGATAAACAAGGAGTATGTTCCATTTTCTTAGTTTATGTAGACTATTAATACCTAGTGAAAAATACAATAGATTTCCGCTGAGAGGAACATGGCAGGGTTCCTGATGCCCAGTCATTGGTTTATCCATGAGACAGGACTCATAATTTGTTTGGGCCTCTGGCTGCACTGTATCATGCTTGTGTATCTTTTTTGTAGATCATTCAGTTTCCCAGCCAATCATGGTGCAGAGAAGACCTGGTCAGAGTTTCCATGTGAACAGTGAGGTCAATTCTGTTCTGTCCCCTCGGTCGGAGAGTGGGGGACTAGGCGTTAGCATGGTGGAGTATGTGTTGAGCTCATCCCCGGGCGATTCCTGTCTAAGAAAAGGAGGATTTGTAAGTTGGCCTGAGGAACTTGTTCCTATCTCTCTCTTTCTCTTTCTTCCCCCAAAGCAAAATATACCTGTTTCGTTTCCTTAGTTACAGCACCAACTAAGGGTATTTTTAAACATTTCCATTGTAAATAGAGCTCAGCAAACATGTTAAACTGAACTTTAAGAATGGAGCAATAACATTTTTTTGGGGACACACTGATAACTGATCTAGGAACTGAAATCTAAATCTCAGTTTATTGGTCTCCCAGAAAACATTAGTCTTAGTTCAGAATAAAGACAAAAAGCAAAGCGGAGAAAGAATTTTTTTTAAAAAAAGCTAAAGCTGAATGCTAACAGGGAATCTCAGATCTCAGAGCACTGATTTGTCAGTATCCTTGGTGACCTTAAAATGGTCTAGATTGAGTCATTCTTGCCTTGCAAACCAGACTTTATTATAAATGTCATCTTTGGTCCTCCTTCACTGAATAGTTTTGCTTCTCATCTGGCCTGTCAGGAAATTAGAATTTCTGTTAATTATTTACAGTATGTAAAACAAAAATTCATCACTCCTGACATGTCTGAGGCTAAGTGATAGCTGTAGGCTTTGCCTGTCACCCCTTCCCGTAACCCTTAGTAGCCTTCCTCAGGCATCTCTGAGAGCCTTTCCCAAGTCTGTTTCTTCAGTGTTTATCTAAAAGCCTTGTGATGTTATCGTTTGATTCTTCCTCATTTTGTGTTCTGTGACTGGTTTTATGTTCAAGTCACAGCTGAGAACGGGCACAAGAGACATTCTGAATCTGTCTTTCTTCTTCCTCTCCTGATGGAACTTGTTCTTTACTTTTTCACAGCTCTTTCTTTCTGAAGTCCTTTTTGGCTAATACCACTTAATGGCAAGCATTTGGGGGACTTTCCCCAAATCATATTAATAATTTTGCCTCCATAACCATCTTCTTTTATCCCGTAGCATTTATTAATCAGTATTTTTATTTTCCTGTGTCTGTTGGTAACTATTGGAGGCTTGGCCCTGTTTTCTCCTTTTTACTTTTTTTAATCTTTTTGAGACAGGGTCTCAATCTTACAACGATCCTCCTGCCTCAGCCTCCTGAGTGCTGGGATTACAGGCATGCGCCACCTTGCCCAGCTTTTTTTGTCTTTTTGAGACAGGGTGTTGCTATGCAGTTCAGGCTGACCTTGAGCTCACTTTTGTAGTCTAGGCTGGTCTCAAACTTGCAAGATCCTCTTGCTTCAGCCTCCCCAAGTGCTGGGATTACAGGTGTGTGCCACCATGCCTGGCTCCCTCTTTTACTTTAAAACTTCTTAGGGTAAGAAGTATTTCATTTTGATGTAGCTTCCTCAGATATCAAGTATAATTCCTTCTTTTTTGGTACTGGGAATCGAACTCAGGACCTTGTGCTTGTGCTTGCCAGGCAGGCACTTGTGCCACTGAGCTATATCCCTTCCCTGGTCAATATAATTCTTGAGTAATAGCCATTCTGAAGTTAATTAGATTGCTTCTGGGTCTTTGACCCTTCAAAGACTTGGGTCAAATTAAGTGGCTTGGTGGATCAGATAGAAAATAGCTTCTTGTATTTGAACCTTCCCAAGGGGCTGCTTGGGAAGAATAAGATCTACCCTTTGGATGTGAGGAATACGATCAGTCCAAATAATCATTTATCTTTTGTCTCATGGGAAGAGTAGAGTTACTTCTCTTTTCACCTTATCCCCAGCTGATCCCCCACTCCCAACCTTTTCCTCTTCTATGAGCACATATTCTTCAGAAGAGGTATTACCTTCTAAACATTGGCTGTAACTTTCACTTATTTACTGGAGGAGAAAAATAGTGCTCTGTGTTAGTGAATTGCTAGTGTGATGAATTGGAACCTTTGTGCTCTGGCTGTGAATTTTCTGACGTGTGCAGCCACTTTCTAGTTTGTGGGGCTTGTCAGGAAGCATGTGCCTGCCTGGGTGTAACTGTGCTGTTTGGAGGGAGAAAAATCAGTGGAATTAGGAGGAAGATAAAATGGTGGGACTAAATTATTACTATATTTACTTGTAGTTTTCCTCTTTTTAAAAGAATTATTTTCTTAAGACAGTTTTTATGATAAAGGCTGTGTCTTTTGGTTTCATTTTCTTTTTTTTGCTTTTGTAAAAGTGGGTTTCATCTTTAGTTGTCTTGGAATAGTGGCAATTTTTAGCTTATATAGTATTGTGACAAGAAGAGATTAGACCTCAGAATGGAGATCAGGAGATTGGACCATAACAATTGAATGATTTACAAAGCCTTGAGGGATGCATACAGATAAATGGAAACTCTCTAAATCTGTGTTCCAGCTTCTCGAAGGAAGGTTGTGGGTAATAAAATACCCCATATTTTGGCTTGAGTTGCATCTACAGAGTGACAAAGGAAAACTGATCAGTGACATCAAGCCACCATATTGTATGCCATTTTGAACTGCTGATGAGCTTTGGGATTGAATCCTGCTGATCGTATACCTAACCTGACTTCGCTTTGGCTGTCGGTTAGGATAACACCTGATCAAAGCTATGTTCATAGACATGTGAATCACTTTTTAGTTAAGATACGCATATGTCTTCTTTACAAAGGTGAAGCTTTTCTTTTTAAAAATAACTGCTCATTCAAAATGTTGAGTTCAGAGAACAAGAACAGTAGGATATCTGGTTGTAGATAATTGTTGTAAAGGGTAGTAGTTGGTAGGTTAGGAGTCAGAGTCTCCAGTTGTTTTTTTGTTTTGTTTTTTTTTTTTTTTTTTTTTTTTGTCTTTCTGAGAGAGGGTCTTGCTATCCAGTTTGGGCTGCCTTGAACTCACTTTGTAGCCCAGGCCTCAGATGCACAGTGTTCCTCCTGCCTCAGCCTTCTGAGTACTGGTATTACAGATGTGTGCCTCCATGCGCGCTGTTACTTTTTTTTGGAGGTAGGGTCTTGCTCTGTAAGTTAGGCTGGCTTTGAACTTGCCATGTATCCAAGTTAGTCTCACACTCACAGTAATCCTCCTGCTTCAGCCTCCCAAGTGCTGGGACTATAAGCACATGCCACCACACCTGGCAGTTGCTTTACTTTTTTTGGTGACTTGACCAGTGTGATTTCCAGTAAGTCATAGAGAAGTCATATTTTAATCACTCAAGAGCTGAAAATGTTATGTCTGATGGCATAGTGATTTTAGACCTCCAAGTAAGTACTAAGAAGTCATTCACAGACATGATAACAGATAATCCAGAGTTCAAATTTTCAGGTAAAGGTGGTTTATAACTATAGTAATCTCATTCTGCAATAGTTTTCTGTCTTCAAGAAGGTTCCCTGGTTACACCTTGTGTGACAGTATTTACCTTTTTGTAGGCCTTCCCTTAGCGTCCCCTTGTTTTATTTTTATTTTTATTTTGGTACAAGGTCTCAGTGAGCTGATAAATTGTTCAGGCTAGGCTCAAACATGGATCCTCCTGCCTTAGCCTCTCAGAGTGCTGGAACATGGAACTCTCTTGAGTTCATTTTGATTGGACGAAGCGTTTAGTTAGTAGTTTTGGTTTCTGCAATAAGAGTACTTGCAGGCTGACAAGAAGAGTATGACAACCATATTTTATTCTTAGCACTTAGTGTAAATGCTTGGTAGCATTCCATATATGAATCCCAACCTTGAGGGTAGTAGTTTTTGGAATAGTAGGAAAACTAATAATACCAATCAAATCTTTAATGTCTCTTTTCTTTCTGTATCCTTCATATTATTTATTCCTGCTTTCAAAATCAGGTGCAGTTGTGTATTTTTCAGGTCTGTGCATGCATCTAAGGACTCTGCTGTAGTTGACCCTGGAATAGTAACAGCTGTATTCTTCAGATGGGCTGGAGCCTACACAGTCAGAAGAGTGGGTCATACTTTCTGTTTTATTGGTTAGGGAAATGAGGAGACTAAACAGTGATTAGGGTTTAGACTATTCTAACATTGCACAAATAAATGATTTGTAGAAGGTCGTTATTCTTGTTCTGTAGAGAGTGGCAGCTTTTGACCTGGAGGGTGAATCACACTGGTAGCAGTTCCTTTGGGTCACAGAACTTGCTTTTCTGGGCTTCACTGCATTTATTTTAGGTAACCAGTACTATTGTAATAATTACCTTCCTTGACTTAAAAAACAAAACATAACTTGGAACAGTATAATACAGGGAGAAGTCAGGCGTTTGAGTCCCAATTGGATCCTGATTTTTTCATCTGCAAAATAAAAGTCTGATTTGTATGGCTATGTAAACTATATGAAAAGCCTTTGTAAATCATGGAAGGGTTCTTTCACACAGCCAGTGCACCAATAGCATGAGGGTCAGCTGTGAGCTTATGAGAAATGCAGATCCTGGTCCCACTCTAGATATACACCCATGATTCATTCATTCATTCATTCATTCATTCTTTCTTTTCTTTCTTTTCTTTCTTTTCCTTTTCTTTTCCCTTTTTCTTTTCTTTCTTTATTTTCTTTCTTTCTTTCTTTCTTTCTTTCTTTCTTTCTTTCTTTCTTTCTTTCTTTCTGTCTGTCTGTCTCTCTTTCTCTCCCCTCCCTCCCTTCCTCCCTTCCTTCCTTCCTTCCTTCCTTCCCTCCCTCCCTCCCTCCCAGGGTTTCACTATGCAGTTCAGGCTGGTCTCAAACTTTTTCTTTTGTTGTCTTTTTTCTTGAGACAGGGTCTTGCTATGCAGTTCAGGCTGGCCTTGAGCTCACTTTGTAGCCTAGGCTAGCCTCGAACTCACAACGATCCTCTTGCCTCAGCCTCCCAAGTGCTGGAATTACAGGCCTGTACTACCACACGCGGCTTTGGCCTCAAACTTGCAGTGATCCTCATCCTCCTCCCTCAGCGTTTCTGAGTGCTGGGATTACAGGTGTGCACCATCACACCCAGCTTCATGACTTCTTTCTGTATTAGAAATTTTATTTTTTAAAATTTTTCTAGTACTGGGAATTGAACTCATGACCTTGTGCTTGCCAGGCAGGCACTGTGCCACTGAGCTATATCTCCGGCCCCGTATTAAAACTTCATAAGCTCTGTAGTAAGATAATTTCCTTGGAATACAGAACCATCAGGAGGCTCTTAGAAACTCATTACAGGGTAGAGCCACTTCAGATTTGGGTTTGCATTAAATAAAACATCTATATGCTCTACTTTGCACTGTCAAGCTTTTAGATGCTGACTAAATAAAGAAAAAAACCCCAGCAAACTTATTTGGGGAAGTCTTTATAATAAAAGCAGATACTACTTTCCACATGTAAGATATGTTTTCTTTTTCCTCTTAGATGTTACAGCAGAGGTGACCACTCTTTCTGCACATTAGAAAATGGGTGATTCTGTCCAAACTGCCTGTTACAGACTGTTCTGTAATACACACGTCCTTACTTTTGTCTATTCTGAGATTATGATGCATATTTCAAGAGAGTGTGCCATACTTTAATGGAAGGATTTCCTTTTTTAGTGGTACATAAAATATATCAGATTGGATGAATCCCAGAAAACCAGCTGGACAAAGAGCCTAATGATAAACTTGAGAGCTAGGGGCTCAGGGTATCTAGCAGGGTTTTTTTTTTTTTTTTTTTTTTTGGTCTTTCTGAGACAGGGTCTTGCTGTGCAGTTCAGGCTGGCTTTGAGCTCACTTTGTAGCCTAGGTTGGCCTTGAACTCACAGTGATCCTCCTGCCTCAACCTCCTGAGTGCTGGGATTACAGGCCTGCGCCGCCACTCCTGCCTTTATCTAGCAGTTTGTTAAGCCTTGGGGAAGTGGGAGTGAAGGAGATGAAAAAGACAATGGGAAAACTAAAAATTGGATGAAGTCTTTTGAAGGCTTTTTTTAAAAAAATGAAGTGTTAAAAAATGTGAATTGTATTTCTATGAATTACCTTACTTAATCCTTAGGTAGTACTTTTATTTCTGTTAATTTATAGTAAGAAAAAATAAGGGTTAGAGGAAAAGTAAGGGCGTAGATTTAAACTTTGTTCTTATTTTATTTTATTGATTGATTGATTGATTGTCTTTTTGAGACAGGGTCTCTCTATGCAGTTCAGGCTGGCCTTGAGCTCGCTTTGTAGCCCAGGCTGGTCTTGAACTTACAGTGATCCTCTTGCCTCAGCCTCCTGAGTGCTGGGATTACAGGTGTGTGCGACCACTCCTGGCCTTTGTTTTAATTTTAATTCTGATCTCTATGTAACTTTTTATTCTGCTATGCTGTCTTAGGCATTGGGTTTCTCGTGAAAGGATCCTATTACGTTAAATTTAAAAATTTTTCTTTCCTTCTCCTTCCCCTTCACACTGCCTTCTCCCCTGTGGTGATACTGGGAATTGACTCTAGGCCTACTCACACCCACCCCTTACCCCGTTTTTTGTTATTTTGAGACAGCCTCACTGTGTAGCTAGGGATAGCTTTGAACTCAAGGTGATTTTCCTATCTCAGTCTCCCAAGTGCTGAGATTATAGGCGTGCACCACCAGTCTGGGTCTTTCAGCCCTTTATTTTTAAGTTTTTATTGGTACTTTTTTTGTTTTTTTTGTTTTTGTTTTTGAGACAGGATCTTGATACATAGTTCAGGCTAGCTTTGAACTATATAGTTCAGGCTGGCCTTGAACTTGTGGTGACCCTCCTACCTTAGCCTCCCGAATGTTGGGATTATAGGTGTGTATCACCATGCCCAACTCCCTAACCCTTAAAAAAATGTTTTTTTTCCCAAAATTTTGAGACAGGGTCTTTCTATGTGCTAAGTTGCTCAGGATGGGCTTGAACTTGGGGTTCTCTTACCCCAGTCTCCCAGAATGCTGAGATTAGAGGCGTATATCACCTGAGGTACGAAGGTATTTCACTTTGCCAGCAGTTCAGACTTTCATATTTTTAACTATTTCATCATAGCTATAAACTTCCATGACTTAAAAGAATTTGTCATTTTAGTATTTTTGCATTTTGTGAAAAACAAAATTATGTTCAGGAGAAATCAATATTTAAATCAGAATTATGATTTTTTTGATTCAGTGAATCAAACAGATACACAAAATAATTTCTTTTTAGAGAAAAGGGAAGAAGACCAGACATAGAGGTATACACTTATAATCCTAGCATTTGGATGGCTGAGGCAGGAGAACTGCCCCAAGTTCAAAGGCAGTCTGAGCTGCATAGTACGACCCTGTCTTGGAGGGAGGGAGGAAAGAGAGGAGAATATTTCTAGTGTCATTGAGTGTAACTTTGCCCTGTGCAACTTTGTTCTAAGATGACTAGAGTAAGAGTGAGAATTAAATTCTACTTTTGACTTCATTCAGAATTAAGAGATATACTTGGAAGTATTTCTCCCTTTGTGTGAGTCTTCTAAGGAAGCAGAGCTACAAGTATAGGACTCTGATTTCATCTGTATGTGCTGCTTCTACCTATGTCTCCTCCTCTCCCTGTTCATTAGTATCTAGCAGTAGAACATATTCTTCCACCTTAGACTGCTTCTTGGTTCCACATTACAAATTTTTATTTGACTTGGGAAGTTCAATTTTGGAATTTGTTTTTGAGCAGTAGGTTTTAATGGCTATCCAAAGGAAGCACATACAAAAAAGATGCTGTGACTCCTTATTTTGTCCATTATTTAGTTAATAGGCTTTTAAATACCATCACCTATTAGAAAATATGTAACTAAAAATGCAAAACATAAATAAAGCATAAACTCTTTTTTTTCTTACTTTGGTTGTTTTTGAGACAGGGCTGGTCTTGAACTCATTTTGTACCCAATGTTGGGATTACAGGTTTCCAACACCAAACCCTGCTATTCTGATACTTATGTTGGACTTAATTATATTGGTTCTCAGTTGTGGGTGCTTGTCAAAGCTGCTGGAGTAAAAACTTGCATTAACATTGGCTGGAGCTTCTGTCGACCAAATAAATCAGAATCTCTGGGCCAAGACACTTGTAAATTAAAAAAAAAAAAAACATTATGATGATCAACCCTACCTACAGAACCACAGCATTGTGAAAATGATTGTGCCCTGGGAAGGGCACACTTAGGACAGCCAAATAAAATTGGCTGTACACTTGTATTTCAGAATTAGGGCATTTAAAATTTTTATCTTGATACCTTACATAGTGTTCCAAAACATAGCACTGCTGTAGTGCATCCCTTTTATTAACAATGTTACATTTGTATAAAATGACTTATTCTTTTCTTATCTGTAAAATGTTTACACATGCATTATTTCATTGATGTTCTTAACTGTTCTTTTTTCATAACTACTCTTTTTTTTTGGTACTGGGAATTGAACTCAGGACCTTACGTTTACTAGGCAGGCGCTTGTGCTGCTGAGCTATATCCCCAGCCCCATAACTATTCTTTATTAAACAAAATTATCTGTGTTATAGACAAGCAAACTAAGATGAAATGGCTGTCTAAACCTTCTGATGAATAACTGTTAGCAGTTGAGATAGAGCATGCACTTGGTGCGCCCTGTGTCAGTACTTTCTGAATGACCGCATAGCTGTCGCAGCCTTATTTTATATATTCAGTAAATGTAAAAGTACTGTAACATTTAGGAAGGTGGGTGTGGTGGTGCACATCTGAAATCCCAGCACTTGAGAAGCTCAGGCAGGAGGATCAGTGCCAGTTTGAGGCCAGCCTGACCTATATAGCAAGACCCTGACTTTAAAAAAAAAAAAAAAAAAAAAAAACCCACAAAAATACCATCAAATTTAGTAATCCATTTACACCCTTATATTCTTTAGAGTCTTCACATGTCTAAAAGACATCACTACGGTCTCAGACCTAAAGACTTTCGATAAGTAGATTTCCCACTTGGGCTATCAGGAGTCAAGACTTAACTACCATGCAGTTTTATTGAGGATTCACTGTTGATTTATTGAGCTTTTTTCAAGTTAGAAAAATTATTATTGTTTTCTTTTTGTGTTGATGGTGTTGGGGATTAAGCATGTGTTCTCCCATTTAGCTATACCCCTAATCCTTAAACAGAAATTTTGTTGAACTGTGACACATGTATAAAATGTGCAGGTCATAAGTGTTCATGTTCATGAATTTTTGCAAAATGAAAAAATTCATGTGACAGTCATCTAGATCAAGAAATGGAAGCATCTCTGGGGTCACTCCCTTCCAAAAGAAATACCTACTATTCATGCTGACATCAGTAGCTTTTTCAGAGTAGAAAATCAGGTAGCAGTATTTTGTAGGAATGAACTTATTCCAGGGAAAAACAGCTTATCCCAGGGACATCGTTTGAAAATCCAGCTTTTGGCAGTATAATCCCCTCTGTCCTTCTCCATTTGAGATTAAGCTCAGGGCCTTCACACTGTGCTAAATCACAGCCCATTTTTATTTTGAAGCAGGGTCTTGAGAAGTTGCTCTGGCTGGGCTCAAACCAATGATCTTTTTGCCTCAGCCTCCCCTACTGCTGGTATTACAAGCCTGTGCCACCATGCCTGGCTGTTAGTAAAATTCAGAATATAACTGGTACGTTTTAAGGCAAGATCAGTCAGGATATAGATGGGGCAAGCAGCTTCTCAGTAAGCCCTTATGAAGTGTCTCTGAAAGATAATGCAGCACATCAAATTGGTCAGGGGGTATTCCTTGCTGTCAGTTTTCTTGCTTATTGTGGAAACTTTCTATACTTCTTTATTCTGTTTCCTTTGCATTTTCCCCTCCAGAAAATGAGGGGAACTTTGAAGTCATTGCAAGATGATGGAGCTGAGTCAGTGATTTGATTTGTACACCTGGAGAAAATTCCTTATGTATGGCTATAGGATGATTCTTACAGCTCTTTTGCTATTGATATTTAATGGTTTCCAATATATTACCACCATCTGGACTCTTATTTGATGATAATAAAGAGAACAAGAGTTAATGTTTTACTTTAGAAGCCTAGTTTTATAGGATTTTTCTCGTCGTGTGTGTGTATACATATGTGTGCATGTGTGTGTGTAAAAGTCCTGTATTTATTGAGTTCCTGCTAGGCCCTGTATGGAGTGCTAGGGATATAAAAATGAACACACGGCTTCTGTCAGTTTTACCTTTGCAGCATGGAGGAAGCTATTATCTCTGGTCATCTTAATAAGTCTCCTTGCCTGTAGAATCCTCATTGTCCCATCTCTGCTTTAGAATCTCAATGTGGTATTTAGTTAGCTATTTTTCAGTCTTTCTAAATTAATAACAGCCTCATATTCCAAAGATTCTACTCTGAAAAACACATCTCAGTGACTATGAGAGCATGGTTTACCATCTTGATGTTACATGAGGCTAAGTTGTATATCCTAAGTTCCTTGTCATATGTGTTTCTTTTTTCATATTATATACAAAAGTTTTCTTTTTCTGTATCCCATTTGTAAAGAGAATGAATTTCAAAATAAAATGGGCTCTGAATCAGTAGTCAGAAGGTCTAACAATTTCGGTAAGATCATTTGTTGTTTTTATGTCTACAGGTCTTCCTCTTCCCCTGTACACAATCAGTCCACAGCTGATTGTCTGTGACTCTGTCCTCCATTAGTGTGTTCCACTCTGTTTGCTTTTGGTGACTGAAAATGCTGTGTAGTAGCTCTCATCTTCTGTTGATTGGACTTGCCTTTTCCCAAGAGCTTTAATTTGGATCATGTGAGCTTATTTCTTCCTTCATCCAGAAGTAGGTGGTGAGGAATAGCAAAGATTACTAGTATTACAAAAGCAAAGATTACTTAGTACCCTTTGATATGAGGTTCTTCAAAGTTCTCTCTACCATATCAAGCCACCATATCAAATACTTTTTGAAATCAAGGTACATTGGCTTTATATATGTCCAGTGCTTAACTTTGGATATTGGTCAGAGGATACTTCCTTAATTTCCTTAGAAAATAGAACATAAACATGTTTGGCAGCAATCAGTTCTTCTGGGCCAATGTTTCAGGCTTTGTAGTGTGAAACATTTATGAGATAAATTCTTTTGCATCAAATGCTTTAGAATGCTTCCACTTAATGTCTTACGAATTTGCTTTGAAACAGGCTGGCAGTGGAAGATGGCGGATAGTTTATAGTACTTTTCCTGAAAGGATTTCACAGCTATATTTAATTTGTTTTAAAGCATTAAAAAATTAAAGGGTCATCAGTAATTGTTGATGCAGTAAGCTGTGAGGTTTATAAGTGGAACTGGAGAAATATTGGTGCAAATTGGCAGGATGTAGTCTAAAATCAACTGTAGAATAATTGAGTTGGAATGACCTTAGACCACATGGAGCTCATGTTTGGAAGTAAAGGAGAGGTTATATAGAATAGTGGGGAGACAAGAAATTCATTTATGAGCTTAATACCTTGCCTTTATACTACTAGCTACCATACGTGGGGCTACTGGGAGTTACGCTATTACATAGACATGATTTGAAAGTAGAGAAGTGGGACCAAGAAGTACACAATTGTGGTTGGGCTTTGGACAGAGAGGGGAGCCTCCCTGTTTCCCCACACAAATAAAACTAAAAACAACGGGGTGGTGGGGACATTGATTATGGTAAGAGTGTCCTAAACTCTGTAACATAAACATATGTCTGTCTTCCCCATTTGGCAAGACTTTCTGCGGTGTTCTGCTTGTGTTGTTTGTTAATTGGATGTAATGTCTGAAAGGGTGTGGGCACTTCCTGTTCTGACCAGCACGTAGGGTAGCCTTATGTCCACAGTGGATGTCCACTGTACTAGTTGATGATGATTAGTGAAGCTGAAGCTATTTTTTAAACAGGGCCCAAGGGATGCAGACAGTGATGAAAACGACAAAGGTGAAAAGAAGAACAAGGGTACGTTTGATGGAGATAAGCTAGGAGATTTGAAGGAGGAGGGTGATGTGATGGACAAGACCAATGGTTTACCAGTGCAGAATGGGATTGATGCAGACGTCAAAGATTTTAGGTTTGTATGTTTTACACTTCTGATTTTTGAATGTGGGCTGTGCGTTTTTGTTTTGATTTATATTTGTTTTAGAGAGCCCTTTCCCTATTTTCTTCTAAAAAATTGGATCTAGTATAGGCCATGCTATAAAGATGTTAAGTAACTGGTAAGGTAGAATTTTCTGAGTTGTCAGTGCCTGATACTTTGCCAAAATGGTGAATTTTGCATTGTATAGAGCTCTAGAGCTTACAGAAAGATTCCATAAAAAATAATTTAAGTAATTCTCAAGTATCAAAATTACCTCAGGTAGGCACGTTGGACTTTTACCAAGCTTCTCTTAAATCACGGTATTAGAAAGCCGTGGTTACTAATGGAAATGGGTTATATACCTCTGGCCTGTTAGTGGGAAAGAGTTGAGAACTTGTGTATTAACTCATGTGAGTTTCATAAGCTCCTTTTTAAGTGGGTGGATTAGATATCATTTTCCTCATTTTGAAGAATCAGAGATGCAGCTTAAATGACTTGGGCTTATTCATATCACTTCCACAGGTGACTCTCTGCCCATCTCTGGTCCTTAGTGACTTGCAGATTTTACCCTATCATTTAATACACACAGTATTACATACTTTCACAATGGGCAACTATTTCTTATTTATATTGGCAACCTTTAGTTATGGGAAAAAATTTTTTAACTTTTTTTTTTTTTTTTGTGGTACTGGGGATAGAACTCAGGACCTTGCACTTGCTAGGCAGGCACTTATGCCACTGAGCTATATCCCCAGCCTGAAAAAATTTTTTAAATTTATAAAAATCCTATATAGTTAATAGGTAAATAATGAATATATTTAAATAATGGTTATGTAGTTAAGTACTACAAATATATAGTTAGATAATTTAAATTGGAATCATTTTAATGTCAGCCTGAATTAATAGGAGTGTATTTTCACATATACCACACAGACACACAGATCATCATAACACCTACCAAAGTTAAAATTAAAATGTATTTTGTATCATTTGTATCATTAATTTTTATATCTTTCATAAAATTTGAGGCAAAGGGTAACAAACTTCCCTGTGGTCTTTTAGCTGAGTTCAGGTGGCTTTTCTATCCTGAATTGCAAGCAGCCTGTAGCAATATTTTGTATTATTTTGCTGGGGGCTGGTGGTGCAGTGTTCATGAGGGATCATGAAGTTACACTTAATATAAACCAGCCATAGAATTTCTTTCAGGGGTGAAGGACATTGAATGTAGCCAAAGGCTACATCCCTTGACTATAACACTCATATATGTTAGTTTGATTTTGTACGTTATAATTCTGTAATCCTTTTACATAGGGTGATGGTATATCCTGGGCTCCCCAGAACAGCATTCCTTTATACTTATATCCCAGGTAACTACCAGTAGTACCCCTTGTTTTTTTTTTTTTTTTCCTGTTTGGAGTGTCCTAGCTTGGATGATAAATTGTATCCTCACATTAGTTTTAATTTTTAGAATCTCTTATTAATAGGGGCATAGCCTGGATAATTCATTTTTACTGTTTTGAAATGGTCTGCTGCTTCTGGTTTCTTAGAAGGAAAGAGAGTTTTAACATTGGTCATTAGTGTCAATAATACATAAAAAGTTTTCATTAGAATCATTCTGAGATGTAGAATTTCCCCTAGAAACAGACTTTTTTCATTGGCTCTATATTTAAATAATACATGTTGTATTATTTTATATTAGTGCATTATGGTTACATTCATTATGGGGAGTTGGTACACATATAAGATATATCTTAATTCTTTTATTCCCTTCCTTTCCCCTCCCCCAGGTGTTTGTTGGGGCATATTTTACCTCCTGTGTTTTGGTAGGCATGTCTGTTTTTGTTTTTTGAGGTAGGGTCTCCCTATGTAGTTCAGGCTGGCCTTCAATTCACTATATAGCCCGGGCTAGACTTGAACTTGAGGCAGTCCTCCTGCCTCAGCCTCCTGAATGCTGGGATTAGGTGGAATTGACCATGCTTAGTGGGTTACCTGTTTTTATGGATGCCACAGGCAACAATTTTTTCAGTTTACCTAGTGCTCCTCATCTGAACTTTTGATGAAGGGATTGTAAATTAATACCAGTCAGTGTACATTTGACGGGTGGATGGGTGGGTGGGTGGGAAGGCAAGCAAAGGAAAAGTTACAGGATGTAACCCTGTAAGGACCATAAAGGATTTCTGGTTATTTTGTAGAAATAACTCTTGCGTATTATGGATAATGAGCTGTGTCAAGGATGTTGTCCTTAAACTGGGGGTTGCTTTAGTGTCCCTTCCCACTCAAAATAAGGTTTAATGCCCTTTACTTTCTCTGTTTAGCCGTACCCCTGGTAATTGCCAGAACTCTGCTAATGAAGTGGATCTTCTGGGTCCAAACCAGAATGGTTCTGAGGGCTTAGCCCAGCTGACCAGCACCAATGGTGCCAAGCCTGTGGAGGATTTCTCCAACATGGAGTCCCAGAGTGTCCCCTTGGACCCCATGGAACATGTGGGCATGGAGCCGCTTCAGTTTGATTATTCAGGCACGCAGGTACCTGTGGACTCCGCAGCAGCAACTGTGGGACTTTTTGACTACAATTCTCAACAACAGGTACTGTGTGTGTCTCTGTTATTCTTCATACTTTCTCTCAAGCCCATAATTCAAGTAATTAAGGATGAGGGGTTGAGGGGAGGGTGACCTCTTAGGGTGTCATTAGGCAGTCCCTCCTAACTCTCAACAGTGAAGTGGAGGCCGGGAATATAGCTCAGTGGCATAAGTGCCTGCCTGACAAGCATGAGGTCATGAGTTTGATTCCCGGTAACAAAACAAAACAGTGAAATGGGTTTATAAAGCCCCTGTCTTTGCCCTCAGGAAGCTGGCTTCTCATGCCAAGGTTGCTGGCAAGAGAGCACCCCGCTGTACATGTGCTCTACTTGACTTTTTTCTCCTCAGCTCCTGGGGAATGGACGAGGTGGTGTTACTACTTTCTCTAAAAGTTTATGTGGTGGTGATGCTGCTGATTTGGTTTTCAAATAGTGAACTCCATTGTGCCAAATCATATTAGTCATTTCTTTTTAAAGTTAATTGCTATAGATAACGTAGTCATTAACATAATTACTATAAAAAACACAGATACAGGTCTGGTATCTTTCAGAGGAGTTAGAATATAATTAGGTGAACATACACAAAAGATCTACAAATAGGCTGCTTGGCTCTTTCATTCGTAAATTTCTGGAAAATCTTGTATGTGTGCCTTGTAGTTTTGAAGGCATAGAGGACTAATTCTAGACTTTTTGATCTTAGTTTTTTGTTTTTTTTTTAAAGGAACATATGATTCAGGGTCTTGCTAAATTGCCCAGGCTGGGCTCAAACTTGTGATCCTCTTGCTTCAACCTTCCAGAATTCTACAATTATATATGTTCCTCACCACGTCTGGCTTGAATGAATTTTGACTGGTAGACAACTAACAAAGTTATTAACCTTAAAAAGTTTACCAAAAGAAATCCCATCGACACCCAATTTGTGTATAAGTTCATTATGATCACTGATGGTTTTTCTAATGGAACTTGGTATGGGTTCCTAAATTTTATCCCTCCAACCTTTCTTAAACTTCTTGCCTTTGATCACATTTTATTTTACTTCTAATTTAAAATCCTTCCTTTGTTTAGCTGCTTACCAGAAAGTTTTCAGGATTGCCCGTTTTCAACTTGTTGTACCTTTTATCTCCTTTAAGAAAAGAAGTAACCCATTCTCCTGCCTTGTGGTCTGACTTCTCTAATATCCCTTGCTGGATTAGAACCTCCTTGAGGCCAAGGGCTTTTCTCTCCATGGCTTCAGCAGACCAAGTTTTCAGGGAATTTTCCTCCTATCTGTATTACATCTTTGTGTTTCTCTTTTGCTTATTTATTTACCTACTTATTTATACACGGTGAATGATTATACTAGGATTTGAACCAGAGCCTTTGCACTGAGCTACATCCCCAGGTTATGTTATGTTATGTTATGTTATGTTATGTTGTGTTACATACTTAATTATGTTGTGAGCAGGGTCTCTTTAATTTACCCAGGCTGGCCTGGAACTTGTGATTCTCCTTTGCCTCTTAATCTCTTGTCTTTAATATAGTGTACTTTCAAAATTTGCAACTATAAAATTTACTGTATGGTACTCAGGAAAGTTACTGAATATCAACTGGAAAGTAATGCATTTATAATTATAATTTATTTATTTATTTAATTTTATTTTTTTCGAGACAGGGTTTTACTGTACAGTCCAGACTGGCCTTGAATTTCCTATGCAGCCCAGAGTAGACATGAACTCATGATTCTCCTCCTGCCTTTGCTTCCTGAGTGGTGGGATTACAGGCCGCATGTGCCACTACAACCTTCATCAGTAATGTGATATTACTGTATAATATCAGGGAACATTATTTCTTGGATAAGAACTTACTGGGGTTAATCTATTGCTGTCTGATCAAAAGCCACAAATTGTCTCATCAAAAAGAACAAAAGAACAGATCTGTGAGCTGCAGAGTATAACCTTTTGTTAGAATCTTTTTGTTTTCGTCTGGATCCAAGCATATCTCAATAGAGAAAGATTCCCTATTTGTACCCTTTTTCCCGACTTAGTGTAGTCATTTTAACAGTGGAAAGAAGTACTCAGTGTTAAATGACAAGGCCGTATTTGTCTGTGTCCTAGGAACCCTGAGAGCATGGAGAGCCTGTGAGTCTATGGGGAAGGACAGATTGTGGAAAAGGTGGTTTTTGAATTGTACCTTTAAAGACTTATTTGTACAGGAGGAGAGTGAAAATGCTCATGGAGGAAATAGTAAAACTAAAGCTTGAAGATGGAAATTAGTAGGAATGTGTTTGGTAGATAACATAGAAGTGGTTAGTCTGGTGGTAGTTATGGTTGAATAGGTAGTGTTTTGTCTTACTGATTTGGCTGTGTTGTCTTATAGACAGTAACATAGCATTTTTGAGGAAGAATGTTTTTATCTTCTGTTTTTTTGAGGGAGTGGCGGTGCTGGTGTAGAAGCAGTTTTAGACATTCTCTTATTCATGTTAATCAGTTATTTGTTGACTGTTGTATCCCTTAGGAACCTTAGGGTTCTGGAACCTTTAGCTATTTGAAGAACTGTGTGTTTAACTGATTGATTGCAAATGCTATCACAAAAGAGGATGATGAGAACCAAGAATTTGAAGAGATAGTTGGAATGTGTATTGTTGGAGGTAGCAGACTGTAGAGAAGTGGAGATGGGAATATGGAGGTGTGGCCATAGCCTGACTACAGTAGAGGCCCGTGAGCAGGTGCATTTATTTTTGTTTTTGTCTTTTTATTTTGAGACATGGTTCTCACTATGCAGTTCAGATTGGCCTTGAACTCACTACATAGCCTAGGGTGGCCTTGAACCTGCGTCAATCCTCCTGCCTCAGCCTTGCCAGTGCTAGGATTATAGGGATGCGTGTCCATGTCTGGTTGCATTTGGTATTTGAGTCCAGGTCATGGAGGCCTGAGAGCAGGTATGAGTCTCAGATACTATAATAATGATTATACTAATAACTAGAATTCTAGAGTGGCACATATTTTCCTCCATATTCTGCTCTTTGAATTTGACTTAAATGAGCAACAGAGGGGAACATCTTTCGTTTTTTAATTATTTGCTACAAACAACAGTGTAGGTTTATTTGTGATTTTATGAAGGGGTTTGGCTTGGAATTTGATAATGAATAGTGTCCTCTTGTTTTATTTCCTTTCAACCAAGGGCTTTGATTTTTTTTTTTTTTTTTTTTTTTCTGGTTCCAGGAATTAACTCAGGACCTTGCAATTGCCAGGCAGGCACTTGTGCCACTGAGCTATATCCCTGGCCCTGATTTGTTATAATAAGCTGGTTTCATAAAATTTAGTATCAGCTGAAAGTAAGATACGTATATCATATAGTCTACAAATGGAGAAAGGAGCATAAAGAAAGATTCTAGTGGAAACCAATAGTATAGAAATAACTGTCAAAGTATTTGCAAATAAACTTAATGGTGTATTTGCTTTTTTATCATAAGGTGCATGAAATAGAGGTAGGTGTATTAACTATGATAATGAGAATACCGAAGGTTCTGACTGTATTATATTCATGATTTTCAGTTGTGGTAAGGCCATACATGTATGGCTAATGTTACTATGGGTTTTTTTTGAGGGGGGGCGCATGCTACAACTATAATTGAAGAACATACCAAATTTCAGATAAATAGATGTTCATGAAAATAAAGATAACAATGTTACCCACTTCAGTACAGGCATATGAGGATCATTTAGGTTGTTTTTGTCAGCTTGAAGTACTCATGGATATCTGTAGTCTTGTCTCTTTTTTTTCAGTCTTTCCATTTGTATTTTTCATCCTGGAAAATAGCCATCAGTAGTTCATGCATAATGTGTCCCTGTCTGTCTGTATTACCACCCCTTCTTTTCTTCCTGTCTTTCTTTCTTTGTTCAGACTAGTCTTGTACTCACTGTGTAGCCCACTCTGGCTTTGAACTTGTGGCCATCCTCCGATCCCAGCTTCCTGAGTGCTGGTATTACAGGTGTGAATACTTTCAACACCCAGCTTGTTTTCATGGTTTTGTGTGATACTGCTTGAGAACTATTTTTCTGTATTATATTTTCTATATAAAATGTTTATATATCCCCAAATGTATTTTAGAAAATTATTATTAGGTTTTATTATAATGTAACCATGTGGTAAAATCCAGAACAGGATTATATTAGCATTAATTAGCCTTTTTCTTTTCTTTTTTTTTTTTTTTGGTGTTTTTGAGACGGGATTTTGCTTTGCAGTTCAGGCTGAGCTTGAGCACGCTTTGTAGCCCAGGCTGGCCTCAAACTTGCAACAATCCTCCTGCCTCAGCCTCCCGAGTGCTGGGATTACAGGCATGCGCCACCACGCCCGGCTTGATTAGCCATATTGTTGATATACTTTATGTAGAATTTATTTAACCCAAAAATAGCCTAATAGCTGGGAATAGAGCTCAGTGGCACATCACCTTCCGGGCAAGCACAAGGTCCTGAGTTCAACTCCCAGTACCAAAAAAACAAAACAAAACAAAAAAAAAACCAAAAAAACAGCAAGTTCTCAAAAGTAGCCTAACATAGCATATTTTATAAAGTTGCATACTATAGTACTAAAATGCTTATTATATATGAGTTTTAAACAATGAAGGACTATTTTTTTTTTTTTGCCATATGGGTGTCTAAATCTAGGGAATACCAAGCTCTAGCCCTTTTTATTTATTTTGAGACAGGGTCTTCCTAAGTTGCAAAGGCTGACTTCAAAGTTATAAACCTCCAGCCCTCAGATTCCCAAGCAGCTTGGATTACAGGTGTGTGCTGTAATCCAAGAAGTACTGGCCAAAGAAGTACTATTCTGAACTCATTCTGCATAGCCACAGTCAGGAGAGAAAATTGACGTGCTGCACCATCTCCTCCTTTTTTTGAGACAGGGTTTTACCATGCAGTTTAGGCTGGCCTTGAACTTACTGTGTAGCCCAGGCTGCCCTTGAATTTGCAGCAATCCTCCTGCCTCAGCTTCCCAAGTACTGAGATTACAGGTGTGTGCCACTGTCACAGGTGACAGACATACTGCTTTTAAAAGGGTGTTGATTATTAAATGTCATTCTCATGAGGCCCAGTGTGTGCATAGTTCTAATGCATGTGTTAAATATTATCAGCTTTCTCTGTAATTTTACATGATTATTATATCCATGTCATGTGTATGGTCACCAACAAAGCTTCAGTCCATTGAAGCTTACCTATATTGGTATATAATGTTTTCCTTAAAAGACATTAATCAGCTTGGTGGATGGATTTTTTTATCTAAGACTTTTGATGGAATTGAACCCAGGGCCTTGTGTGTGCTGTGTGAGCGCTGTACTGCAGAGCCACACCCCCAGCCCAGAAGTAATTTTTTTTTTTTTAAAGAAATAATTTATTTTGGAATCAAGTCCTTTGTTTGCTAAAGGACTGTGATGATTTTTTAAAAAAGCTTTAGTGGTATGGTTTATGTGTACCTCTTAAGTGAAAATGTTATTGTGATTGTTGCAGTTGTTTCAATAGCCTCATCAAAATTGGTCTTTGATCCAAAAGCCCCAAACAGTAGCTTTTACAAATTTCACGCAATAAGAAAGGACTGCAAGACACCCTTTTCTTAAAATTTTACAATCCCATCATTTATGGAATAGTTTGAAATTGGCTTTTTGAGTGAATCCTGATAAATCCAAGAGGTAGGGCACCATTGTGTTTTTACAGATAAGAAAATTAAGGCATGGGAACACGCTGAAGCTCATCTCGAACAAATTATCCAGATACTATGTGTGTTATTTTGATTTCTAGCTCCAGGCTATTTTCCTTGGGTCTCATACTACAAATACAGAACCTTTTGATAGGTGAAATTGTCCCACCTAAAAATTCAACTTTATTCATATTTTTTCCTGAAAGGAGTAAGATGTAAAAAGCGCTCCTCAGTGATAATAACAAAAATGGTTTTCTTTCTTCTGTGTTACTTTTAGGGCCCATTGACAGCAGTTAGTGCTTGTGGTGCAGTGGGGTTTTAGTTCTCAAAGCAGGCTTTGGTGTGCTTGGGTTGCCTTGTCTTGCACTGGGAGAAGCTATATGGAGGCACTTGCTTCATTCACCAGGAACAATATCACACTGAAAGGACTGTTTTAAGCACTGTGTGTGTTAATTTTAATCCCCACAATAACCTTATGAGCTGGATATTTCTTTGTTTCCCTATTACAGAGAGGAGAGTAAGTACAGAGAGATTAAGTCAGTTGCCTGAAGTCACAGAGCAAGTCAGTAGTGGAGCGGAGATATGAACCAAAGCTATCTGTGTCTTAGTCTGTATCCACTATGTATGTTGCCTTAAACTGGTAAAAAGTCAGGGCTGGCATTGAATTTTAGTTTGGAGAATGGGGGAGTATAGTCTTAATATATTTCCTCACTCATATTTGGACATTTTTCCTTTAGACTTAGAAAATTCAAGGACTTTTTTTGTGCCAACAGTAATAAGTGAAAACAGTGGTAATAGTAACAACTGTCTTGTAATCCTCATGGTAGCTGTGTTTTCCAAGATGTCACCTGCAGGTCAGTTCAGTGGTGGGTGTTTTTGGCTGCCCAGATTCCCTAGCACAGTAATAACACTGTGGGTATCCTTTGCAAGGTCAGGTAGTGACAGAGAATGGAGTCAAACCAGCTTGTCAGACTTCCACATTGTGCTTTAATTTTATTAGGTACCCCCTGATGTGCATGAAGTGGTTGATCCTTTCCCCCTACATAGAAACTTCCTAGCAGCTTATGAATTTTACCCAAATTAAATATAATCAGTATGATCATTATACCAACCTTTAGTAAGTATGTCCCCCAGTTCTCACAGTATTTTGTTTCTCAGAGTATTGGTCTGCTTTGTGGAATTATGCAAATGTTAACAGATCTATGTCTTGCCAGCAGATGGCATTTCCGTGAGTTTTTCAGGATTCTTTGGAATCTGTCACTTGCCAGTTACCCAATTTTGTTTTGAAAACTCTGTATTTCCTGTTAATATTGTACCATTTACATAAAGAAAATATACCAAAATTGGTGTAATCTATTCTATACTCAAATCTGCTGACTGTGGATACATAATTTACTTTTGTTAAACTATTTATAGCAGTATGCTCTCAAGATAATAATTTCCCCCAAATTCATTATAATCAGTAATGTATTAATCAGCTTTCAACCCCAGGGTACATGGGGGCTCTGGTACAACTATAATGCTCTTAGTTAAGAGTTTCTACTTTTTTTTTTTTTTTGGTTTTTTTCCCTGGTACCAGGAGTCGAACTCATGACCTTGCACTTGCCAGGCAGGCGCTGTGCTGCTGAGCTAAATCCCTAGCCCCCTAGAGTTTCTACTTTGAAATTTGGTAACATGATGGTGAGAACAAATACATATTATAGAGAGTAATGAATTTTATGGTAGTTTGACATTTCTGTATATATTTACAGATAGTATATATTACTTATAGTGAAAAGTGAGAAGACTCAGAATAGCATTGGACTAATACTTTTGGTTAATAAGTCATCATGAACTCAACAGTCATATTCTAAACATAACATAGAGCTTTGTTTTTCTTGAGCTCCATGTCATAGTATTTACCCAGCAGTAATTCAAAAGTTCAGTTAAATGAGTCATTTTGTTAACAGTGAGGTTAAAGCAGTGCAGAAAGAATCTAGCAAGGGCTGTGTCTTGAGAGGTTGAATGTTTCAAATAGTTTTAGGCCAGGAAAATTCCAGAGACCCACTTAACAGACAGTAGATATTTGTGGAACTGTGAGGAGGTTTTACAACCTTGGAAATAATTTAAAAATAATTTTATAGGGGGCTGAGGATATAGCTCAGTGGCAAAGTGCCTGCCTGGCAAGCACAAGGTCCCAAGTTCGATTTCTGGTACCAGAAAAAAAAAAGACATACAAATAATTTTATACTATTTTACTTGTTTCCTGCCTCTTGGCTGCCATTCTTCAGTGGACTATCTCCTGTTGGTAAAAGAAATGAGATTGTGAGACACTGTTCCATAGGTAAAACAAAAATGCAAAACCAGCTTGCAGAAATCACAAAATCATTGACTAAATTTTGACTGTCTTTTTTCCTATAGTGGACAAGGGTTTTGATATGTTTGTCAATAATTCGATTCCTCTGTATCTTTTCAAGAGTTTGTATTTAATGAATGCCTGTAAAAAAGTGCTTTTTCCTTTTATAGCATCACAGTGAAATTTTACTTTAGTTTGAGTTCGGATAAATAACCTCAAGTATTTTTGATAAGTGTACGTGGTTACTATTGACATTTGTACTATAAAGCAAAGATTAATTTTATTTTATTTTTAAAAGATAAATGTGGAAGAAAAAAAGATAAATGTGTACAAAGAGAGCTAATGTGATGTTATCCACTATACTCAAAATACTCAACTTTTGCTTTTCTTTTATTTAAAATCAGTTTATTCATATATTTGAGGCATTGAAGTATCCACGTCTTTAAGTATTTAATTTCTCCATTGCTGAGGATAACATGAAGTTCAGTCATGACAATTATTAACCTGAGTTGGTGGAATAATGTTGTCTCTTAATTTCTGAGGCAGTCAGGTTTCTTAGTGAATATAACTGTAATTTAGTGTCTGTGATATCTGTTGTATATCATCCATTGATGTCAGCTGAACTGTTCAGAAATCTTCTAGAAAGAGCAGGCAGGCCAGGTGTCCTATTCACACAGGTCGGTTCAGGAATACTTTCATGGTTGATAGTCTTCAGTATGACTCCTTGAAAGAAGGCCTTTGGGATGATCTAAAATCAGGTTACCAGCACCCTCTTTCGTTGTACCCATACTATTCATACTACAGTGTAAGTTCCACAAAGGCAGGGGTTGTGTATGGTTTTATTTGCTCTTGTATCCCTAGTTCCTTGCACAGTGCCTAACAGTTCTTATTTGCCTCACAAGTACTTGTTGTATGAATGAGGGAATGCTGACGGTTTTTTTTCTTTTAGTGATAAAGCCTTTGAACTTCCCTAGCTTGTAAACTAAAAATTGTTCTAGGTGAGTTCATAATCTAAGTTTTGTTAGTAGCAGCTATACTTTTGCAGTTTTATTCCCTACATGTAAAGAATAGGTGTCCTAGGAGACTCTGGGGTCCCCAAAAGTTGGCAGTTGTCTCATTTACTCTTTAGGGCACGCCTTTAGTTCAGGTAAATACCGGTGCTGTTTTCCAGGAAGAATTGGCCCAGAGGATAATGTAAATCTTTTTCATATTCTTCTCTAAAATGAGTTAACTGAGGGTTAATTAACTGAGGGTTAATTCAAATTTGTTGAGCCTCAAAAGACCTAAAGGGAGATGATAGTATTATGAGTAATGTGGTAAGTCATTTGTTTAGCTTTTTTTTTTTGGCGGGGGGGATGGCAGGGAGATATTAGGGTATGAACCCAGGACCTTCTTACTAAGCTGTAGCAGCTGTCCTTTTCATTATTTGAGGTGGTTCCACAAACCTTTTTAAAATCTATCCTATTCTGTCTGTCTATCTATCTCTCTATCTATCTATCTACCATCTATCCATCCATCTATCCACCCATCTGAGACAGTTTCACTATGCAGTTCAGGCTGGCCTTGAACTCACAGAAATCTTCTTGCCTCAGTCTCCTGAGTGCTGGGATTACAGGCCTGCATCACCATGCCTGGCCCCACAAACTTTAGGCAAGATTTAAACTTGCCTCAGCCTCCGGAGTGCTGGGATTATATGGGTATGTCATCTGGCCTGCTGTCCAACTTTCACGTATGCCTTAAGTCAGGCAGGAGCTGCAGATTTGCTGCTAACCATTAAAAACTTTGAAAGGCCAGGCATGGCCGTGCACACATATAACCCCAGCACTGGGGAGATTAAGGCAGAGGCAGGAGGATTGTTGTGAGTTCCAGGCCAACCTGGGCTACACAGTGAGTTCAAGGCCAGCCTGAACTGCATAGTGAAACCCTGTCTCAAAAAGACAAAAAAGAAAAAAACTTTGCAGATGTATCTATTTTTGTGGCTCAAGTTATATAGAACCTTTGAAAAGGTCAGCCCCTGGGACCGCGCACACCAAATAGGAAGGGAAGAGATGGGGAAAACAGAGAAACTGTGAAGCCTTGTAATAGACCGCGCACACCAAATAGGAAGGGAAGAGATGGGGAAAACAGAGAAACTGTGAAGCCTTGTAATACTGTGGAAATGGAAATAGAGTGTTTTTGTTAAAGTCTCATGCCTCACCAGGGGTTCATTGAAGTTTCTAGAGAGATTTTTTAGTTGTTTCATAGGACAGTTTCTCTAACCACATGTCTTTCTCTTACCTCAGCTGTTCCAAAGACCTAATGCACTTGCTGTCCAGCAGTTGACAGCTGCTCAGCAGCAGCAGTATGCATTAGCGGCTGCTCATCAGCCTCATATCGGTAAGTACTTACGCTGATAGCTCTCTTATAACAGGCATGACCACCTCTTTAGGATAAAATGGATGCTGTGAAACTCAGTAGTTCAGACTGACTATAAAAATCCACACAGATCTCTCAGACAAAGTAGATGTCCTCTTCCATTTGTCTCTATTTTCTTTATTTTTGACATACTAGATATTCTTAGTACCCACCTCTTGCCTTATCCCACCGATTTAAGGATTTTAAACTATTCATTACAAAAATAAATAGTGATTAGCATTAAGGATTTTAAACTATTCATTACAAAAATAAATAGTGATTAGCATTAGCTCCTTTTTTTTTTTTTGGTACTGGGAGTCAGACTCAGGCAGGCATTGTGCCACTAAGCTGTATACCTGGCTCAGAATTAGCTCTTTTGATAAGGTTTGGACACCACTGTTTAAATAAGTGGGTGTTGTATGGACTAATTATATCAGCTTTTCTCCCTACTAAGTAAGGAGTAGTACCAGTGACTCTCTTCCAGGCATTCAGTTTTTAAAAGTATCAGTACAGGTAATTGCTAGTTGTTAAATAAATGTGCCTTTTTTCATTAGCAGTTATGGGCCTCAGTGAGTGAAGAGGAGTTTCTTGGGCCACATAGAAAGTATATAATATATATAATCAACATACGTTGGTAACACTCCCGCCTTACCCCCAACAGGGTCCAACTATGTAGTCCAAGCTGGCTTTGAGCTCACTGTGTAGCCCAGCTTGACCTCAAACTCATGATTTTTCTGTCTCAGCCTCCTTTTTTAAAAAACAGTTTTTGTTATAATATTGAAAATGAAAGTGAAAGTTCCCATGGGCCATGGGCCACAGATTAAACATACCTGGGTAGGCTCTTCTCCCTAATTGACTCTTTTAAGGTCTCTCAAAATGCCAGCCGGGAAAGGTGACACAGGCCTTTTAATCCTGCCACTTGAGAGGCTGAGGCAGGAGGATTGCTGCGAGTTTGAGGCCAGGCTTGGCTGTACAGTGAGTTCAAGGCCAGCTGGACTACACAGTGAGACCCTGCCTCCAAAAAACAAAGGACAACAACAAAAGCAAAATGCCATAAGTGCAAACAAGTAGGGGCACAGATTTTATTTGTATGTGCCAAATGACACAGTTGATGGAAAGCAGATTACCAGTCTTAGATGTGGTATGTTGTGGGGGAAAAAAACTTAGATTAAGTTAGGGCCTGATTTTATTATAAAGGCGTTTGCCTGGGCCTGATAGTGTATACTTGTAGGTGATAGCCTTTATGCCCATTTGGAAATTTCTTTTAAATGGAAATAAATCTCTCCCTCTGCCCCATTTTACAGAAGTCTTTTATTCTATTTTAATAATTAAAGTTAAATTAAGGGCTGAGAACTCACAGGAGGTGTGCTTGCCTTGCATGCATAAGGCCCTGGGTTTGATTCCCCAGGCCTGGGACTCCCCCCCCCCCCGGCCCCCCAAAAAAATTAATTTTAAGTTTTAACAATTACGTTGAATTTAAAACTCTATAAAGTTTTAACTGTTTCTTTAGTAAAGGTTAGTGAAAAACACTGGCTAAAGCTCATCACAATTTTTAAAAAAAATTCCCAGTCCATCCTATTTTCTTATCCACTCACCTACAGACTGAATTGCTAGCAAATATACAGGTATTTGTTAGGGCTGCAGTTGTGGTCAGGTTTGTTTTTACTGACAGGTGTGTTTTCAGCAGGTTTAGCTCCCGCTGCGTTTGTACCCAATCCATACATCATCAGTGCTGCTCCCCCAGGGACGGACCCCTACACAGCTGGATTGGCTGCAGCAGCGACGCTAGGTGAGATATTCTGCTACATGAGGGATTTTCTCACCTGCTGGAAAGTCATTTGAGATAGGCATGCATTCTTTATATTCCTCTAACTCCATGTCTCTAATGGAAATGTCTCCAATTTTCTACTGAGCTATAACATGCGCCCCTTTGATTCCAATGTATCCAAAAGCAAATTAATCACCTACCCTTTACACAGATATTTTGGATCCCTGGAGCCATTATTTGATTTCTTACATTTCAGCAATTTCTGTTCTTAGCCTGGTCTCTTCATACTGCTGTCTACTATACTTCAATTCCTGATACTGGTCTCTCTGGAAGATTCCCAATTTCCTTGCCTCTTTGTCTTCTTCCACTCTCTATATTGTTGCAAAAAATAATTTTTAAACAAAAATCCATGCCCCTTCAGCCTTCTGCCTAAACTTTATAATGATTTTTCTATTTCCCACCCTAATATGATATGCTAGTTGGAACATTACAACCTGCTTGGATGGTAGTGGTTCCTCGGGATTAGTATTTTTAAGGAACTAGCATATAATGCTGAAGGTTAGGTAGGGTTGGGGCCCATTACATATGGGACTTTTGCCATGACTTGTACATGGAGATCTGAACCTGTGAGTCACTCTTCCCGTCTGGCTACCATTTGCTAATACCCTACAGGGTAGCAGCACTGATCTGATTTGATTTCCTTTTGTTGCAGGTGCTATACTGGGTTAAGCCTTTGTCTTTGGACACTGTGGTCTCCATGGTCTTTTTTTTTTTTTTGTCTTTTTTGAGACAGGGTTTCACTATGCAGTTCAGGCTGGCCTTGAACTCACTGTGTAGCCGAGGTTGGCCTGGAACTCGCAACAATCCTCCTGCCTCAGCCTCCTGAGTGCTGGGATTACAGGTGTGTGCCACCATGCCCAGCCTTTTCCATGGTGTTTTGTAGTAAACTCTTTCTCCCAGCTTTTTTCTGGGAAGCTTGTTGGCTGGCAGAATTATTAGCTTTAGAAAGCTTTCCTTGGTAACCATTTTGTTATTTCTCTATCATTGATTACTATTTTGTTTTTATTTGCTCTTGGGTGTATTCATAAGTTTTCTTTCCCTTGAAACCTTGATAAATCTTTCTCTTAAAACCTTTCCTGTTTTACTATATGTCACATTTGCTATCACCCCAGTAGTGCTATAAATTCTGCATTGAGTTCGGCATTAGGACATTAGCCCTCAATATTCTTTAGGGCAAATCTCTTTAAGTTGTGTTAATCATGACTAAATAGTATTGCAGCATGAGATTTTTATCTAGCAGGTAACATAGCAGTCATGAAGTCCTGAACTCTGTGCAACATACTATTTCTTAATTTTGGGGGCTTTTTTTTTGTTGTTGTTTTGCGGTGGTGAAGATTGAGGCCAGCACCCCCTGGAAGAGCTATATCCCCAGCTCCTCTTTAACTTATGAGGCAGGGTCTCACTAAATTCCCCAGGCTAGGCTTGAACTTTTGATCCTCTTGCCTTAGCCTCCCATAGTATTGGAATTAGAAGCTTGTACCATCATGCCCAGCTATTTCTTAGCTTTCGTAGAAGAGTTGTTTCTCTGGTTGTAATGTGAACATACGTAGCCTTCTGCTCCACTTTTGGCAAAAAAAGAATATTTTTTCTAGTAGAATGATCTTTGCTGACCATCATTAACATTTCCTGAATATTTAACTAACTGCCAGGTATTGTCCCAAGTGATGTTGTTTTATATGATTGTCAGATGGTTATATTTCATCTTTATGGTGTAGAGAGCTGTCTTTTGTGAGATTATACAATTTAAATGGGGGCTGGGGATTTAGCTCAGCGGCAAAAGCGCCTGCCTGGCAAGCGCAAGGTCGTGAGTTCGGTTCCCGGTACCGGAGAAAAACCAAAAAAAAAAAAGTTTAAATGTTGTAGAATTGGGATTGTTTGTTTTTGAGACAGGATCTCAAAACAAACTAGGTAGTTCAGACTGGCCTTGAACTCGCTTATATAGCCCAGGCTGGCCTCAAACTCACAGTGACCTTCCTGCTTCAGCCTCCTGAGTGCTGGGATTACAGGCCTGTGCCACCACTTCTGGCCTCTACCTTCTCCCTCTTTCTTCTACCTCCATTTTTCCTTCCTCCCTCCTTTTTTCTTTCCTCCCCCTTTTCTTCCTCCCCTCCCCCTTCTTCCTGCCCCTGTTCTTCCCTTGTTCCACTGCTGTTTTAGTATATAATACTTGAAACAAAGAACTAGGTGTAGGGGTAACACACTTGGAATCATTAAGATAGTAGGTAGTGAGGGTCTTGTTTGTACTCAGGATCTGAACCAGACTGAATATGACTTCCACACATAGTAGGAAATATTAATTTACAACCTGTGATTAACCATATGCAAATCATGTAGGAATTGAAGCAGGCATTTTCATGAGCCAACATCAATTAATTGATCACCCTGGGATATCCTAAATTCATTATTAGGTCACATGACTGGGATGCAGTAGTAGAAATGCCAGTTGAGAAAATTTAAAGTATAATGGAAGTGAGGAGACCCTGCCCAGCAGAGATTCTCCTTGTTGGCTTTTGGGACTGTAAGTGTAAGTTGTAGTCCATCCTTTTAGGGTAAATACAGCCACACCCCTAGTACCTATAGCTGTTTCATAAGTGAGGTAACTAAGGTACAGGTAGAATCTTTGCTTTTTTTCTTTCTCTGTTTCCTTTAACTGACTAGGTGTGAATTCTAGTCAGATGAATTTGGGGACCCACTGCTCTTTTTTTTTTAGCTTGGAGCTGTGGTGTTTAGACTTTTAAAGTCTTGCCAAGTTAAAAATGCTTTAATCTGTTTGCTTATTATAATAGTTCATATCATAACGTAACTTACTAAAGAGCACCTTCATTCTGAACCCAGGTGTAGTGTTAACAGTGGTGGGCAACTTGGTTGTAAACAGAATCTCTTGGTCTTTGCTAACCCTACCAGTATAGAAGATACCAAGTTAGACATTTCAGAGTAGACAGTTGGTTGTAATGTGAACATACATAGTCTGTCAGTCTATGCTTTAGAAGCATAAATGGGGAAACAACATGTTCCAGTTTCTTCCTTTTTTTTTTTTCTGGTACCGGGAATCGAACTCACGACCTTGCGCTTGCTAGGCAGGTGCTGTGCCGCTGAGCTAAATCCCCAGCCCCTCCAGTTTCTTTTGGCATAATGCATTACGTGCTTTTTTCAGAGTTAGTGACTGTGTCAAGATAGGTATAACCCTTGTAATAGCTCTTTGGAACTCTAATATAAGGATTGGCTATTATTTATGACTCAAGTTGAAAATGTTTAACTCTCCTTTAATAAAATTCCAATTGGACACGTGTTTCAGCAGATATATTTCAGTATCATTTTTGAGCCTTTTTCTTGGTTGGCAGTGTGCATCCTTGGTGTTTCTTATCACCAGCTTCATCAGAGAGTTTTAAGGATTAGATTTCTGCCACATTGAAGTTGTTATCTGTACAACTTTATTATGGTTCTGCTGCCTACCCTGTGTGGTAGAGACTAACTGTAGCTTATTCCAGAGAAGATGAAGAGATCATTTGGATTATAGTAGGATGTTTAGTTTTTTTAAAGGATATTCAGCCAGTATTTATTTGAGCCAGTCTTTCAAAGTCAAGGCATGTGTTTTGTTTTTGTATTTGTGTTCAACTTTGACTTCAATCTAAATTCATATATTAATGTCTGAATGTCACTGTTTTGAGTCACTTTTGTGACTTTAGAAAATAGAAATAGGAAAAACAAATCTTTTTGGAGTTTGGTGAAGGTTCACTTGAGTGTCTGGATTTTGTTGTCAAAAGAGTGGTAAGAGTTCATGTTTCTGGAGCTAATGATGCACCAGGGTCCTAGTACCTGTCAGTCCCCTCAGGTGCCATTTATATTGAAAGCAGAATATAATGAAATTTTGTTCTTTTTTATTACTTTAAGCACACAGCTTCCATTTATTTCCTTTCAAACAACAAACTACATCTATACATATCCTACATTATTTTTTCTCATGAGGAAATCGTGACTTCTTCCAGTTCCCTCCATCTGTTGGTAAATCCAAGAACACCTTCCTGCTTCTTCTAACAGTTATTCTCCTTTCAATAGCTCTGATAAGTTGTTTGTCAGTGTCTCTTCCTCTAGGCCTGGAATATATTACTAAATTGAGAAGACTTTGGGGTGAGGATCTAGTATAAGATTTTCTGTTTTTAAAAAAGAGAATTAATGACTAGCACAAATCAATATATTCTTTTTTCTTTTTTTGTCTTTTTGAGACAGCGTCTCGCTATGCAATTCAGGCTGGCTTTGAGCTCACTTTGTAGCCCAGGCTGGTCTTGAACTCACAATGATCCTTCTGCCTCAGCCTCCCGAGTGCTGGGATTACAAGTGTGCACCACCACGCCTGGCTAAAGTCAATATATTCTTTTAAGTTAGTATTTTACAGTAGATCTGTTGTGTTAGATGTAGTTTTAGGGACCCCCTGGGATAAGTCTTACTAGTCTAAACTTTCCTTCTCTTTCTTATGCTGTTTTTAGGCCCAGCTGTGGTCCCTCACCAGTATTACGGAGTTACTCCCTGGGGAGTCTATCCTGCAAGTCTCTTCCAGCAGCAAGCTGCTGCTGCTGCAGCAGCAACTAATTCTGCTAATCAGCAGACCACCCCACAGACTCAGCAAGGACAGCAGCAGGTAAATATGAATAATATTTGCTCTTAATACAGGATATTGGTCTTCGTGTAGGCAAACACTGAATGTATGAGTTCTCAATTGTGTATGTGTGTATCTGAGTTCAGTCTCAGACTGGATTGTTGTGGAATAGGTTTTAAGTAAGTATCAGTCAGACTCCTTGGTCAGTGCAACTAGGTGAGATAACGATATTAATTCAGTTTTGTTTGAGAAAAGGGTTCAGAGGGTTCTCCATTTAACATTACAAAGCTAACACATAACGAAAACAGATCCTTGACTGATAATGAGATTTTCGTTCAACCATACATACTGTAATCGTGTACTGAACACCATTTTTAGATCACTTCAGGGATTTCCAAATAGCCTGCCACCCAAACGAGAGGCACGTTTTTTTAAAATTTGATTTTTATTTACAAGTCCTGTTCTTTATAAATCTTACATCTGTCGTATCAGTGTTAATTTATAGTAGTTTTTTGCTGAGCGTGGTGGTGCATGCCTGTAATCCTAGCACTTGGGAGGCTGAGGCAAGAGGGTTGCTGTGAGTTCAAGGTTGGCCTAGGCTACATAGCAAGTTCAAGGCCAGTTTAAACTACATAGCGAGACCTTGTCTCCAAAAAAAAAAAATATATATATATATAAGAGGTTTTAAATTGAGTTGGGAAACCATAGTTAACTGCTAGTTAACTAAATACTAAATATCATTTTCTTGTAGTAGAGAATATTCTTTTCTTGATGACTTAGAATAATATTGTCACAAGTTGTGGTGAACTGGGAAGGGAAATATTAACCTAGAATTTTTACATTAAAAAAATCCCAATGTTAGTATGCTTGGTATATGTTATTCTATCCTTATCATTTAATTTCTTTTATAAATTTTTGTTTATATATATAATATTTTTGGAGACAGGGTCTCACTATAGTTTAGGGTGACTTTGAGCTCACTATGTAGCTGAGGTTAGCCTCAAACTTGCAGCTCAAATCTTCTTGCCTCAGCCTCCTGAGTGCCTGGATTACTGGTGTGTGTCATCACATCTGGCTAATTTTTTACAAAATTAGAATTGCTCTGTCCAGTTGGTTTTGTCTCCCTATTTTCATATAGTTTTGTATTATTTAGTGTTGTTTTTGATACCATCCATTTAAATACATTAGAGGACATCCCATACTTTGATCTGTGATGTTTGATATTTAAGTTAGCAATATTTTGGAGTTTGTTTTGAAACAGTATCTTGCTATGTAGTCCAGGCTGACCATAAACTCACTATATAGCCCAGACTGGCCTTGAACTCATGGCAGTCCTCATGCCTCGGCCTCCCAAGTGGTGAGGTTACATGCATGCACCACCGTGCCAGCTTTGGTGTTAAAAATACTCATTAACATCCTTTTCATAAGCCCATAAATGTTTCCTTGGAATAAGTTCATAGTAAGGAAATTTTTCTATCCAATCTCTTTGCCTCTTCCATCCATGTGGGTTTTTTTTTTGTTTTGTTTTGTTTTGTTTTTCTCCGGTACCGGGAACCGAACTCATGACCTTGCGCTTGCCAGGCAGGCGCTTTTGCCGCTGAGCTAAATCCCCAGCCCCCATCCATGTGTTTTAAAGTAGGTACTCTTCTCTTATAAATCTGTTTAGAGTATTTAGGTCAAAAACAAAAACACCTTTTACGGTGCGGGGGGTGAATCCAGGACCTTACAGAAATGTTTCATAGTATTTTGATATTTTTGATTTGGTATTCCTTATGGATTATGTATTGGATATCACGCATTGTTTTTGTAGCCATTTTTACTATTCCCAGCAGATTGCAAAATGAAATGTTAAATTTTCAGCATTTACAGATTAGAAAAAGAGACACTGGGTAAATTGTCCACATATCTCTTACTGCTGGAATTACCGTGTTCATTTTACGTTCATTTAATAAATGATTATTAGTGTTTTTTCACTTACATTTTTTTTTAAACCAAATGATTCCAGCAACAATTTCTATACAATTTCTTGTCTATATATCTAACTTTAATGAATAGTAAGGTGATAGTGAAAATTATCTGATAAGAGCTTTGTGTTTCGAAACATTCCAGAACACCTTGTTGGAAAGTGATAATTTTAGCATTGCTGTATGGGTTTGAAGGTTTTACTTGCTGGAATATATGTGGAGTCTTCAGATCCTTTAGAGTAGAATGATAAGCATCTTGAACCTATGCTCATTAATAAAGCAAACCATCAGTCGCAGCATTGATGTTCTGCACTGAACTTGACTAATGCTCATCTCCATTTAGATGAATGTATTTGTGAGATTTATATAAGGAGAACTGGAAACACCTAAATCAAACCTGGTGAGCTTTTTGGTTTTGATTGAATAGGAATAATAATGGTAAAGGGTAGAGAAAATGTCTCATTCCATGTAAAAAGAATATAGCTTCGTGTGGGCGTTTTAGACTCTTTTAACTAAGTATATGGGAAACCACCCCTTGTTCATCCTATCCAAACTACTCTGCCCCATGCCTTTCTCCCCTTTACCCACTTTTTATCAGAACACTGACTTTATGTAGTGACTGTGTGTTGTCTTTCTTATTCATTTAAATAAAGAGCTGAGTGGAAGGAGTTTGCCTCTCTTGTGTATTGCTCTGCCTGTAGTATCACCACAGCATAGGAATCAACTTTTGATTATTGAGGGAACTATCCCTTTTGTATACTTTTCAGTATTTTAGAAAGATATATTTAATATCGTTAGAAATTTCACTGTATGATAACACTAATTGAATTGTTATCCTAACAGCCATAGCACATGAAAGCATTATAAAGAAAATGTTTAGAAAGAGTCAACTTTAGTAGATGGTGGATCTTAGATACTTTCTTTGGGAGGGGGGTTTTGAGACAGACTCTCGCTATGTGGCCTACTGTGGGCCTTGAATTTGCAGAGGTTCTCCAGCCTCAGCCTTTAGAGGCTGGCATGCACCACCACAGCCCACTGAGATACTTTTAATGAGAATAAAGTAGTTGGATTTATTTCTGTCTCATATTCCCAGGTTCTCCGTGGAGGAGCCAGTCAGCGTCCTTTGACTCCAAATCAGAACCAGCAGGGACAGCAAACAGATCCACTAGTGGCAGCTGCAGCAGTGAATTCTGCTCTTGCTTTTGGACAAGGTCTAGCTGCAGGCATGCCAGGTAAGACTGTGTTCTGATGCTTTTAGGAGGGAGTCAGCTTGTTTGGGGCAGTGCTGAGGTGAATGGGCAGTGCTTTCAAAGAGCCTATATTCATTGTGATTTGAGGACTGGCAAGGAAAATAAACACTTGCCCTCTCTTAGACCATAGTTCATTGATGAGAGCATTGTTCTGAGCCAGTTTTAAATCTTACATGTTGGAGATAATGTGGTTTTCTTTTGTGGAGACCTCTTTTCTCCCTTAGGATCAAGAATGGGTAGAATGGCCAGCCTATTTTTGCATCATTCCAAAGGCTTTAGTTAGTATGTATGTATGTATGTGTATTTTTTCCACATAGCATCTCACTATGTAGTTTAGGCTGGCCTTGAGCTCACTGTGGGGCCCAGGCTGGCCTTGAAATCATGGGGATCCACTTGTCTCAGTCTTCTGAGTGCTGGGATTATAGGCATGTCCTGTCACACCCAGTTATGCCTATATATTTGAAACATAAGGTTAAGAAGAAATTCCTGGTGTTCTTTGTAGGGCCATCCTTTGCACGTCTGGGATTTCTTCCAAATAGTAAAGGGGTTTTTTAGCTGTCTACCTCTAAGTTATAAATGTACATGTACCATAAACATAATTTTGGTTTGGCTCACTGTCATGTACTTTGCAGATCTTTATTGACTGTGGAGTATAACCAAATTAACTAATCTATTCATGAATTCAGTAATAATGTTAACTTCATTTATTTTGTTAATCAAGTGTTTTTTATTAGGGTGTCATTTCTAATTATTATGGCTAGAATTAGGAGAGATTGCAGCTTACCTAGTATTGAAGCCTGTCCGGTTTTTTTTTTTCCTGCTAACTTGCAGAATATTTGTGTTTAGAATCTTACGTGAAAATATGATTGCTGCAACCGTTGTGACTTTCGTTACTTGTGTAGCCAAGAAAACAATATATTGTCCATATCTGATTACTGTTGATAGTCTTGGTGGTAGGGAAAAGCACAGATATTCCCTACCAGACCATGTTGCTTTTCTAACAATTGGAAGAGGATACATAACAGTTCTTAATTGTGTACCAGACACCATGCTAAATGCTTTACATTCGTATTTTACTTAGTCTTTTCAAGGGCTTTTTCAGGCAAGTGGTAGTAGTATTCTCTTCCTTTTATAGATTCGGAAATGGCTGCTCAGATACTCAGGAACGTTCAGCTAGTTGCTTAGACCCACTATATATTTCTAGGCCTCTCTGGACTCACAGCTAAGTTTGTGACTATTTGCAATATGCTAGTGGACTGGGAGACATTTGTTTAGTACAGTAGACATCCTTTCCCTATCCATTGGAGTTCTAAGACACCAGATGCCTGAAACTATGGATAGGAGTGACCACTGCATATACATACTATGTTTTTTCCCGTACGAGAAAGTTTAATTTATAAATTAGGCACAGTAAGAGATTAACAGAATACCTCAGTGTAGATTTTAGTAACTTTAGCATATGAGTTTGTTTTTTAAGTCAAGAACTTTTACTTTTTCACTTAGCACTTAATGGTGTCTGTGGCATATCGAGATCTCTAGCATCACTACTTTGGGACCCTTACTAAATAAATAAGGGTTTCTTATGCAGAAGCACTGCAGGGCCAGAGTTGATCTAATCACTGAGACAGTCTGATAACCAAGATGACTACCAAGTGACTGACAGGTGGCTAGTATTTATAGCACAGATATGCCAGACAAAGGGACTATTTATACTCCCAGCAGATGGAACAGAATAGTGTGGACTTTCTCATGCTACTCAGAATGGCATGCAGTTTAAAACATATGAATTGTTTGTTTTTGGATTTTCTGTTTAGTATTGTTGCATGGTTGTCTACTGTGGGCAACGGAAAATGTGGAACGTGAAGCTGTGGATAGGGGAGGATGATCTTACATGTTTTTATGTGTTGGCTTGATATTCCTAGGTTATCCTGTTTTGGCACCTGCTGCTTACTATGACCAAACTGGTGCCCTTGTGGTGAATGCTGGAGCCAGAAATGGTCTTGGAGCTCCTGTTCGGCTAGTAGCTCCGGCCCCAGTCATCATTAGTTCCTCAGCCGCCCAAGCAGGTGAGGTGAATCTTACTCCTGTCAGAGATCTAAAGGGGTGGGACTAATGTGACATTGTCAAAAGTAGGGGGAAATATACTATATTTGGTGATCTCAGTGTGGCATAGCCACCCTGTAATACTTCAGATACAGAAACAGGAGCAACATTTGATCTCTGGATTCTGAGTCTCTTGAGGGAAATGTCATCAGGTTAGAAGCAAGGACTGGCTCCACTGGGAGCATAAGAAGTTGGATTACTCACATAGAGTGGCACTGTTGAAAGAATTCCAAGGCAAAAGTCACAAGTCATTGTTTTTCACATAGTTTCTTGGGTGTGGGTATTATTTTGGCTTAGGGGCAGAGATGGAGGAAGTGAGCAAAAGTAGTAAGAATTGGCAGAGTAATATATTTGGTTGGGAAAGTGGTACTTTTTAAATTAAGATTTACATTTTTTTTTAACAATTAGGGATCGGAGAGAGAATATCTAGAAGAGAGAGCAGCCTACTAACATAAGAGTTTGAGGGACTTTGGCATGTGGAAGACATTGTTTAAAAAATAGAGCTCACCATGGATATGTGTGGAATTTGAGGCTTTAGGAAGTAGTACTGTTTAATGGATACATTTGATGTTTGTACTCTTTTTAAGCTACAGAAACTTTAAATTAACTGCCAACATAGTGAGCTTTCTCCCATGATATTTTTAACTTAAAATTGAAAGTAGAAGTAGAAGCTTTGAGATCAAAGATTTTTATAGTTCTTTACAAGGTCTGTTTTTGCCTTGAAAAGATAGCATTAAAAGGTTTTTTAAAAAAATGCATAGAGATGTGGTTTAGAAACGTGACCTAGACCCCTTTTATAGCCAAACCGTTTGCTTTCTTTTTCATAGCTGTTGCAGCAGCTGCAGCTTCAGCAAATGGAGCAGCCGGTGGTCTTGCTGGAACAACAAATGGACCATTTCGCCCTTTAGGAACCCAGCAGCCTCAGCCCCAGCCCCAGCAGCAACCTAATAACAACCTGGCATCCAGCTCTTTCTATGGCAACAACTCTCTGAGCAGCAACTCACAGAGCAGCTCCCTCTTCTCCCAGGGCTCTGCCCAGCCTGCCAACACATCCTTGGGATTTGGAAGCAGCAGTTCTCTTGGTCCCACCCTGGGATCAGCCCTTGGAGGGTTTGGAACAGCAGGTAGAAATCAGACTGATGTGCTGTTAAAACTGATCTTTAATTATTTTTTTACAATCTTTCTCTGACAATGTGTGGAACCCTGGACATACACCACAGGCAGGTCTGGGCTGAGCCCCGTGGGAATCCAGCCAGCCCACATAATCCTTAAGATAATGGACTACTGAAATCAAGTTACACAGTTGGGGCCTGTATCAGGTCCATGCTCATGTTGCTACTTATTTCTACTCACACAGTCAGTTTGTTTCAGGGACTTGAAAACCAGGGCAGACTTTTACAGGCACTGGGATAAATGCGGAGGGGACTATAGAAGTGTGGATGTTAAAAATTGAGGGAGGAGCACTTAGTGAAGGTCGCAGGGCTCAATGCTCCATATCTGAGACTGTGCCCTGTGCTAGTTTGCAGACTATAAGGAGTTAGGAGTTTTCCCCAGTCTTTTGAAGAACACTAAGGTAGGCATTGTGGAAAATTGGGAGGAAGGACGTTAATTAGACCATAATATTTTTAATGTTTTTATGGGAGAAAACAGCAGGAGTTGTAGTTGTTGAACAATGGGAAATTGCAGTGGCTATAATACAATGTGATCTCAAAGCAGAAGGGCATGTTTGCGAGAAAATACCCTAATTGGAATCTGAGGCTAGTAGTAACTAGATTGAGCCCACTGAGAAACAGGCTTTCCAATGTAAGTCTTGTGTTGTGGGGCAGCACCCCATTTATAGATCTTTTTTTCTGCATTCTATTTTTCTGTTAGAACCTTTGGGTTGATGAAAGGCATTCTTTCTAGTCCATTTTCTTTCACCTTTTCCCATAGTTCATGTGGCCGTCAGAGCTTTTAAAGCCCACCCCTGTCCCATAATATACAACACCAAAGGAAGGTAAATTTGGCATATATGTGTGATGGTTTGAACAAAAAGTTTCATGTTAACCTGAGCCATGTCCTCTTTATTACATTATCTACCCTGTAGAACTGCTACATTAACAGTTAGGCTGTCTCTGCTGACAAATTTGCGGTGGTAAGGAGTCTGGATCAAAGTACTAGGGACAGGTCACTGGGCTTGTTCTTCGAAGAACAGGCCTGTTCTTATCTGCATTGTTTTAATTCCATTTTAGTTGCAAACTCCAACACTGGCAGTGGCTCCCGCCGTGACTCCCTGACTGGCAGCAGTGACCTTTATAAGAGGACATCGAGCAGCTTGGCCCCCATTGGACACAGTTTTTATAACGGCCTTAGCTTTTCCTCCTCTCCTGGACCCGTGGGCATGCCTCTCCCTAGTCAGGGGCCAGGACATTCACAGACACCACCTCCTTCCCTCTCTTCACATGGATCCTCTTCAAGCTTAAATCTGGGTAAGAACCATTACTCTAACACCACCTTGAACTCTAGAAATCTCTTGCCACCGATGACATTACAAGTACTTTGCATAAGCAGAGGATGATCCCTTTTTCCTAGAAGTGTCCTGGGTGTTCTGTGCCTTCTGTAAATACTTCATGTTGTTCAGGCTGTACCTACAGCTAGTAATGCAGTCTGTGATTGATTAGCATTTGGGTACCCTGTATACTCACTTCAGCTTTAGTATGCACCTTCTGTTCTTTGGCTGCCTGTGGTGTTCTTTCATCATCAACACAGTACAGGTTCATTGTAGTGAAGTTAGAGAACACGGACAGAAAAAAATACTCACTTAGTATCAACACCTGAAATACCACCACAATTAATATTTTGCTTTATTTCTTGAAGGTTCCTTCCCATATATATGTATGGTTAATATGTTACTTTTTCACATAAATCAGTTTATTTAAAATTTTTTGCCAGATTCTTAAGTATTTATAAATATACTTTAAATGGCACAGCATGCTAATGAGTAGCTATATATTTCCTTATTATATATTTAGGCTGTTTTATGTATAGGATTTAAAAATAGTTCTTAATCTAGATCCTAGGAAATGAGGAAGAGAAAAGAAGGTTCCAGGCAGCAAGCTATAAGAATGAAAATTAGTCTTGCAATTTGGGTGGCAAATCTCAATCTTTCAGGAAGTGGGAGATGATTTGTTATGACAGACACATGGTGCGTGCTTCTGTCCAGGCATTTATCAAGTTTGGATTTGAGAGTACTTCAACAGGGTAAGTTGAGGCCTAGAAGTGGTGTGACCACATATTTTGCAAGTGAAAAGAGTGCTGATCATTTTGTGTTGGTAGAGCTAGAGCAGGACTGTCACAGCAAATTAGCATGGATGGCTGCTTCACCTAGAAAATTCTGTTTTTAACCAGCAAGTTTAAAGGTGGCATTACAGATTCAGCAATGAGGACTAACTAAAAATGAATAGCATACTTTATTTGGAAAGACAAAGCCTGGAAATGATTTACAAACATGAAAGGGAGTCTGAATTGTGTAGGATAATGAAGTTATTCTGGAGCTCAGAGTTGTGTCTTTGAGTTTGAAAGTAAATATATTTGCATGTATATGTTTTCTGAAGTTTAGAAAAGTTGCAGAGATATATCGTGATTGCCAGGTTAAAGGATGGGTAGAGGGTGGGATATGTTGTAAAACTTTCCTAGAGCTAGAATGCGTGGCTTTACAGTCAGGGCTTGAGTGCAAAATAAGAAGGGAGGTGAAAGTCCCAGTGTGATACATGGATAGAAGGGAAGGATGATTGTTTATTGACTTTAACATTTATCTGCTAGTGTGTTAATGGGCTTGGGACTTTTACACACAGGGTTGGAAGGTGTAGGCATTATCCCTGTGTTATACATGTGCAGAATCTGTATCTCAGAACCTAAATTTTGTATTCCTTAGGTGGATTCAGATTTGAGCAGTTTTGATTCCAAAGCATGCTGTTTCAATGTATGTTATTTCACCGCATAATGTGCCAAGGATATCTTTTGAACTGGTACATTATCAGATCCAGAAATACTGCCTTTTAATTTCTTCATTTAAAATTTGAGCTATGTCACCTCATACTATACTGTACTAAATAAACTAAATCTGCAAAGTTTGATTTATTTAGTAATTAAAGGAGCCAGATAGTAAATATTTTAGGTTTTGTGGCCAGATTTACAAAAAATAAGTGGTAAGGCAGATTAATTCTTGAGGCTGTCGTTTTTCAACTTTGAACTAAATACTGCGGCTCCTTGGCATATGAAAGTGGGTCTGGAAATAGTACTTGCATGCATAATGCCTTTCATTTTTCCGGTGTATCAGCAATTGAATGAAACATAGGAAATAATTATTAGTGTTTTAATTCTTGTAATGACTTCTACCTTTATAGGTTTATGTTTAACAATTTTCTTTTAAAAAACATTGGTTTTGGGGCAGTGCCTGCCTGGCAAGCACAAGATCCTGAGTTTGATTCCCTCGTCACCGCCCCCTCCCCCAGTAATTTTATTTTATTTTTTTGTTTTGTTTTGTTTTTTTGGTTTTTCTCCGGTACCAGGAACCGAACTCACGACCTTGCGCTTGCCAGGTAGGCGCTTTGCCGCTGAGCTAAATCCCCAGCCCCCCAGTAATTTTAATTAATTGTATTTGTATACATTTGCATTGAACTTATGTTCCTCACGTGGTGTACATATCATACATGCATTCCTTAGAAAATTCATGTCCGGGTCAATAGGGTTTTTCCTCAGCTTAGTCTGCTGCTTTGAGAAAGGGGTTGTTTTTTTCTCTTTCTTAAAAAAATAGGTGTATGATAATTGCTTTGTAACACTGTCTAGAAAAAGGCTTTAAATCTTTCTTGTGGTGCAAGATACCTAACAAAAGTATATAGAGCCACAGCTAGTCTAGCTTCTCTTGTTAATATGTCTTCACTGCAGCTACCAGCCCTCAGTCATGAGCAGCCAGTGCATGCATTTGATAGCCAATGTGTTAAGTCCTGGAATAATTTCCCTCCATGTGGAAACTTAAGCTCAGCATGGTTTGAAGTATAGATTTTAAATAGCACAGGGGGCTAAGAGGTACTGGAATGTATACACTGACCTGTCTCATTGTTGTACCAATGTGGATTTTTCCCCCATTGCATCATTGTTGCACTTTTCCCAGTCAGCAGTCAGGCAATATGTTAGAATATTTCTTTAAAAAAATCAGTGACCAGGCTGAGATGTGGCTTAGTGGTAGAGCTCTTGCCTTGCATGCACAAGGCCCTGAGTTTGATTCCCAGCACAATAAGGATAAAATAAACATCAAAAAACAAACTTCAGTGACCTGCTTAGTAATTTCTCCCTTTATTCATCAAGCATTTGAGTGCCCACTTAAGAATCTTCAGTGGCCTTTCATTACCGATTGTTTGAAGTCCTGACATAGGAAAAAAAAAAAAACTCTACCAAGTTACAAAACACAAAAATTTGCCCATTTTAGGTATACTGTTCAGTGGATTTTAGTAACAAAACGTTGTGCAGCAGTTACCATAAGCCCATTTTGGAATACTTTCATCCCTTCGGTGGGACCTCCTCCTGTCTAATTACAGTTAATCCCCATTCTCATTTTGACCTGCATGTTCTGGACATACAATATATGGTCTCTTCTGTACAGTGTTATTTTTTGCTTTTTGGTGTTTTTTGAGACAAGGTCTTGCAGTATAGTCCAGGCCAGCCTTGAACTCACTGTGGAGCCCAGATTGGCCCCATTCATGATCTTCCTCCCTAAGTCTCCCTCCTCAAGGCCAGGTTACAGACATGTCCTAGCACATCCAACTTGGGTGTTTTTGCTTTTTGCATTTTAAAAAAATTTGTCCATGACATATTGTGCACCCACAAATTGTTCCTTTTTGAATTCTCTTCCATTTTATGTACATGCCACGATTTTGCCCTTGCACTTAATAGCCAATGGACAGTTGTTGTGTCCAGCAGCGTATGAAGGTTCCAATTTCCGTACTTTCCTATCAACATTCATTTCTGTCTTTTTTTTTTTCTTCCTGGTACTAGGAATCGAACTCATGACCTCGGACTTGCCAGGCAGGTGCTGTGCCGCTGAGTTAAATTCCCAGCCCCCCATTCGTTTCTGTCTTAACACATTCCTGCTGGCTTGAATCACTGATGGTGCATGCATAACTATCGTACTACTGTTGGTACAAGTGGGACAGTCATGCATGGGACAGTCATGCACGTTCCAGTGGTGGTTCAAGCCAGTCAGCAGTCAAATTATGGCCATGTGAACATATTAATAGAACTATTGAACTATTGGAGGTGGGCATGGTGGCACATGCCTATAATCCCAGCACTTGCAAGCCTGGGCCAGGAAGATTGCCGCGAGTTTAAGACCAGCCTGAATTACATATTGAGACCTTGTCTCAAGAAAACCAAAAAACAAAACATCACACATAAACCCCTGAAAAACACTCTTGGGTGTGAAATGGTATCTTATTGTGGTTTTATTTCCATTTGCCTGATAACTGATGATCCAGACTCTAGAGCATCTTTTAATATGCTTATTCATTTCTTTGAAATGTCTGCCTGCTTTTTTGCCTTTTAAAAAATTACCTTTTTATTATCGAGTTGTTAGATAGATCTTTGTATATTCTTGATATGAGTCTTATATTAGCTATGTTTTATCTACAGTTTTTTCATTTTTAAGATATCTTATAAATTGTGACAGATTTTAATTTTGATGAGGTTCAACTTATTGTGCTTTTGATAGTATCTAAGAAATCTTTGCTTGATAAGTTTTAAAAGATTTTTCTCCTTTTATCCTAGAAAATTCTATTGTTTTAGCTCTTACATTCAAATCATCTTGTTTTGAATTAATTTGTGTATTTCATTAGCTGTTTTGTTTTTTACCTGTGAATATTTGCTTATCCCAGCATCATTTTCTTCAGCAATATTTTTTAACTTTCAGTGTGTAGGATTTACATTTCCTTGTTAAATTTATTTCTAAGCATTTAATTTTTTGATGCTGTTGTGAATGGAATTGGGTTCTAGTTTTATTTTAGGATTTTATTGTTTACTGATAGATACACAGTCCAGTTTTGCATGTTGATCTGGTATCTTATAAACCTCACTGTTACTAGTTCTGATGATTTTGTGTGAATTGCTTTGGATTTTGCATATATAAGATTAAATATAATTTTTCAATCTAGATGCCTCGTTTTCTTGCCTGACTGCATTGGTAGAACCTCTAGTACTGTGTTGAATAGATGGGAGCACATTTCCTTGCCTTGTTCCTAATCTTGGTAAAGTGTTCATCTCTCACATTTGGGTGTGATCACAGTTTTTTCTTAGTAGATGCCAGTCATTAGGGTGAGGGAATTTTCTCCTGTTCCTAGATTGCAGAGTATTTGTCCTGAATAGGTTTTGGACATTGCAATTTTTAAAAAGTTATTAATAATTGTGTAATTTTTACCCTTTATCCTGTGAATATGGTACTCTACATTACACTAGTTGAATTTTAGATGTTAATCCAACCTTGCATTCTAAGGATAAATCCCATCTGGTCATGTTCTATTTAGTTGAATACTTTCGTTGTGGATTTTTGCGTCTATATTCATGAAGAATATTTTGTTTTCCTTTCTTGTGATTGTGTGGATTGGTGTCATGGTGGTAATTGAGCTTTTGGAAATGCATTTCTGCCCTCTAGTTTCTGGAAGTTTGTGGCATGTTGACATTATTTTGTTCCATGTTTGCAAAATTCACCCATGAAGCCATCTTAGTTTACTTGTGCTTAAGATTTGAAGTTACTTACTTAGTATCTTAGCTTCTTATAGTCTTACAGGTTCAAGTTTTGTATTTTTTGAGTCAGTTTTGGTAATTTGTGGCTTTTTAGGAATTTACTCATCTAAGTTGTTTGAGTTGTTAGCATAATTTTTAAAAAGTGAGGTTTCTTCTTCCTTGATCTCTGCCTCCCATCTCCCACATAAACATGCAGGCTTGGTAGTTCATGTAAACTTTGCGACCGTGAGCAAGATGGATGTTACAAATATTTATTTGGCTTAAAATATGTGTTATGTTTTTCAGTTTCACTTTTTGTCTTTCAGTACTGGAGAGTGAACCTAGGGCCTTCACACTGAGCTACATCTCTAGTTTTCTTTTACGTTGTATTTTGAGGCATGCTCTTGCTATGTCACTGATTTGCCCAGGCTAGGCTTGAACTTAAGATGTTTCTGCCTCATTCTCCCAGAGTGTTCAAATTACAGGAATGTACCCCCATACCTGGCCTCCAACTGACATTATTATTTTCATAATTATTAATAGGTAGTATGCTTATTAACAGGTATAACTTACGTAAAGGGTTAGGTGAAGCCTGATCCAAGTGTAGTAAACTCTAGGTCTACCTCAAAAAGAAAAAGTAGAAGGGATGATGTGGATGTGAATATCCCCCAAATCTGATTCTTCATGTTTTCATATATCTGTCTAGTACCTGTCCTCTCCCTATTTCCTGGTATGCTTTACTGTTTTGTTGATCTCCCTCCATGTCCCCCTCCTGTGTCCTCTCCCTCTTCCTCTTTTCCCTTCCCTCTTCCTCTTTTCCCTTCCCTCCTCTTTTCTCTTCCCCTCCCTGCGCTTTCTTCTTTCCTTCTTTCTATATGGCAATGCTGGGGATTTCAACCCAGGCCTTGTGCATGCTAGGTAAGTGCTGTACCACTGAGCTATAGCCCCTGGCCCATGTTATGTTATGTTATGTTATGTTATGTTATGTTATGTTATGTTATGTTATGTTATTTTGAGACAGGTTCTCCCTAAGTTGCCCGGGCTGGCTTTGAACTTGCAGTCTTCCTGCCTTGGGCTTCCATGTAGCTGGAACTCTTAGTAACCAGTTCATGCTTACAGTTTTCTGTATAATCCTGTTTGTGCCATTTAAAACTCTTTAAGATCAAAAAGTCGCAGATACAATTTATTTTAAGGCATGATTGACACCCTCCAGGCTTTTCATGTGCTCTGAAAGAAAAGTATTGGTTTTTCATTTGTACAAGGTTGAAAGAAAGCTCAAAAACATAATCTACCCAGGACAAAAACAGTGTAATGCTTTAGTTTAATTATTGTTATAAAATACCTGTGTTCCTAAAATTCTTTTTGTCTTATGTTCAAGGTTGCCTGCGTCCTTAGTCTCTTAGGATAAGAAAAGCACAGACACAAAATGCCTTTCTTTGTCCTTGTTCAAACTAAAGTGGTATTGCTTAAGTTACTAGTGAGAAATCTGTACTAAGTGCAGGTTGCCTCTGTGTGTGTGTGTGTGTGTACACATGAGCCTTTAGTTAGATACATCCGCATTCTACACAGAATCTCTAGAAGTGACTTTATCAGCTATAAAAATAAGCATGTGCAAATCAGTACACTCTGGACACATTATTATCATGCACCAATAATATTCTTACTCCTGTCTTTAATTCAGGGCTACCTGTGTGGTGTTAGTGATTGGATTGGGAAGAGCTTAATTTTAAAACATTTTGATGAACACTGTTGACTCTTCCTGTATTACATGCGGAGCTGGGTATTGGGGGCCTTGGGAATTTTTCTTGAAAGATGGCAAGATAGGGCTATACAAGATAGGACTTTGCTTATGAGGCATGTGTAAGATCTGTGAGTACCAAAGACAAATAAATTACACACACCAAGCAGTTGGTATACTAAATGGCCACTGGCAGAAAGCCCTTTAGTAGAATTGTATGTTTAAAAAAAACGAAACTGGAACACAAAATTGTTTTAAAGAAGACATTTAAGCACTTAGTTTCTGTGGAAAGTTGTTACAGGACACAGTCTTATGAGTTCCTCCATTGGAAAAATACTGTAGAAAACAGGGAACTAATGAGAGGCTGCTTTTTAAAGCCTCATGAGAAATGTTTCTTCTGAAGAGTTGCACATTCAAGTACCTCCAGGGCTATAATGGTTTGGATCCCAGTACATGCAGTTGTATGAGCTATGAGGAACTGGGAAAAATATTTCTTCACATTCTTCATCTTAGTGAAATCCGATCACTGAATATTGATGGTCTTTTCGTGAGGTATCTTTTCAGAAAACAACCAGGCATTGGTTTAATGTTTATAGAAATACTGCTTAGCCCACACAGATAGTCTGTGAATTGTCATTTTGCCACTTACAGTTTAGTATGTGGGAAAGTTTATTTTCCCTTTGAGGGATTTGTGTATTTTTTCAATAATAAAAGCTCAGAGAGAGAGAGAGGGCGGGCATATAGATGTATTTGTGCCTATGTTTATCACTGTCTAGAATCTGTGGAGATCAGAGGCATAAAGTCAAAACAAGGGTAAGTGGGGCTGGGGATTTAGCTCAGCGGCAAAGCGCCTGCCTGGCAAGCGCAAGGTCGTGAGTTCGGTTTCCGGTGCCGGAAAAAAACCAAAACAAACAAACAAACAAACAAACAAAAAACAAAAAAAAAAAACAAGGGTAAGTGTATAGACTAATATTACAGGCATATTAACCATTTCCCCTCCTAGCCTTTTGTTATAGATTAGTGTATTTTTTGGCCACAATAATAGAAAATCTAACTATTATTAGCTTTAAAAGTAAGTGAATTTATTGGGTCATATGACTTGAAATATAGTTATAGGACAGTGTTCAGAATTGGTTTATCTCATCATTCAACATTGTCGCCAAGAACTTGGCTATTGCACCTTATCTTCTGCCTCAGTTAGTGATTATGTTCTTAAGATATCTTTAAATTTTTTTAAGGGGCCAGGGATATAGCTCAGCAGCACAGCGCCTTGCTTATTAGCAAGTGCAAGGTTCTTAGTTTGATTTCCAGTACAAAAAAAAAAAATACATCTATTTTAGAGCTGAGCATGGTAGCACACACCTGTAATCCCAGCACTCCAGAGGCTGAGGCAGGAGGGTCGTAAGGAGTTCGAGACCAGCCTGGGCTACAAAGTGAGCTCAAGGCCAGCCTGAACTGCATAGTGAGACCCTGTCTCAAAAAGATAAAAAAAAAATTTGTTTTAAAACTGTGCGTGTGTTTGTGGCATTCCCTTTTAGGCATGCTAGTTGCTGTTGCCACGCTCTTCTAATACCTGCTATACCATCTCTGACTATCTCTTAATCTCTCACAGGGGAAAAAGAGTGGTTTCTGAAATGGAATTTAAAAAACTCAGTCATAATGATTACTATTTATGTATGTATGTATGTATGTATTTATTTGGGGTTTCCAGGAATCAAACTTGGACCTTGCGCTTCCAGGCAGGTACTGTGCCACTGAGCTATATCCCCAGCCCTTTTTGTTTTACTTTAAAATAAATCTGCTTTCTTCCTTTCTTGGATTAGAAAATATTTTCACATTCAACAAGAACAGCAGTGTCCCAGAGAAGAAGAAAACTTGATGTAACAGAGTCTGAATAATGGTTTCGTATAATTGCAGGGGTCCTAACCCTGGAGTCAAAAGCCTGGTTCTGAATTCTGGCCAAGACAGTTATGAGTATTGTGTCTTTGGATGAGCATTTCATCTCTCTGGGTCAAATTTCTTATTACATAAATGGGAATTTAAAAACTCCTTCATAAAAAAGTTCAATGAGAATTCCTTGGAAAGTGTATGGAAAAACTTAGAGTATAGAGGTAGACATAGGACAGATGCTTAGTAAATATTTAAGAGAATTTAACATAAAGCCATTTCCTTTTGGTTCTGTCACTTTCACTAAGACCCAGATCTTTGTAGCTGGGCCTTGGACATCTGTGGAGAAATCCAAGCCAGGTATCTTTCTGTAGTTACCATTAAACTCCAAACCAGACATTCAGTAAAACTGGTGAAGAAGTTAACAAGCAGGTCAGGCGAATGAGCTTGCTCCGGGTTCTGAATTGTTATCTATCTAAACATCTAAGCTCTTTGTAGCTTGTGTGGTTTTTCTTTACTTTTGTTGTTGTTTAAAAGGAGAGGGAGCGGAGCCCTGTGTTGCACGCCTATAGTTCCAGCACTTGGGAGGCTGAGGCAGGAGGGTTACTGGTAGTTTGAGGCCAGCCTGAACTGTACAGCAAGACCCTGTCTCAAAAAATAAAAAATTTAAATTAAAAATAAATAAAAGGAGGGAGAAAAACAGTTGTGAGGGCTGGAGAGTGTAGCTCATTAGTGGAGTACTTACCTAGTTTGCTAGGGGCGATAGCTTCCATCCCCAGCACTGCCCCACCCCTCAGAAGGCTTCATGACCTTCCTGTAGTACAGTCTAAATAATAAGAGCCATTATTTAAACATTTATTTTAAAAGGTACTTGTTAAATTTATGCTCCTTTCTCTGTGCGGCTGGCTGGGAGTTGAACCCAGGGCCTTGCATGTTAGACACATGCTCTACCACTGAGCTATACTCCCAGCCCTGCTTTACTTACTTGATAAGCCTTTGGTCATGTCTCTCTACCTTACCTATCTAGGGACTCTATTTTTCCATTGTCACCAGTCAGAACATCAGTGTCAGTGGCATGCAGGTTGATGCTACTGTAGTCATTTCTGGCTCTGACAATAGAAGTTGTTAAGCACTTCTTGTTTGGGATGAAGAATTTGAAAGCTACATTACATAGTGTGTCTTCCTTTTTCTACCCCTTATCTTTGGCCTTAGATACCTTAGCAGTTTTCATATCTCTGTTTATGAGCAAAATTATTCCTTCAGAGAAAGCTTTTTTGGGGTTTCTTATGTATAAATAGACTGATAGGGATTTTTAAGGGTGGGTTTCAGGTGGAAGTAAAGGTTATTTAAGAAGGGAGGGAGTCTGAGTCTTTTCTGCTGGTACTCAGGGGCTGGGTTCATGCGGTAGCCACCTTACTGAGGGCCATCCTGGCAGTATTGTTGTTAGATGATGATGAGGATGATGATAATGTTTCTTTGAGGCTGGCTCTTCCCAGTGTATCGTATGCTGGCCTCAAACTCACAGGGATCCTTCTACCTCAGCCTCTCACTTGGAATATAATAGGCGTGCACCACGATTCCTAGGTTATTGCTCCATTCTTGCTAGCAGTCTGTCGTCAATGGGAAAAAAGCACCCTCCCCCTAACCTTTGTGTAAAAGTTTCCTTCCATTTTGGTTGTGTAAAAGTTTCTTTATAAAAGTTGTAGCATTAATAGAATTGAATCTTAAAAGCAACAGAACTTTAAAAAAAATCAGAGATGATGGAGCATTTATGTGTAGGATGCTTTTTCCTATCTTACATAATGTTAAGAATAGTCTTAAGTTCTTCTGTTCTGTAACCAACAGGAGGACTCACAAATGGCAGTGGAAGATACATCTCTGCTGCTCCCGGTGCTGAAGCCAAGTACCGCAGTGCAAGCAGTGCCTCCAGCCTCTTCAGCCCCAGCAGCACCCTTTTCTCCTCCTCTCGTTTGCGATACGGAATGTCTGATGTTATGCCCTCTGGCAGGAGCAGACTTTTGGAAGATTTTCGAAATAATCGGTACCCTAATTTACAACTGCGTGAGATTGCTGGACATATAATGGAATTTTCCCAAGACCAGCATGGGTCCAGGTGAGGACTTGGCTTTGGCACTTAAGGTAACTGAAATCTTAATGCCTTAAACTCCATGCCTCACATAGGCATATACTAAAACAAATTGAAATGGTATAATTCAAAGTATACCTGTAGTATGCTGCCTGTTATTTATTCCAGAAGGACATGGATAACAAGGGTCACCAGATAAAGAAGTGTTTGGACAGAGCCTTTATTTTATTTTTTTTTTTGGTTTTTCTCTGGTACCAGGAACTGAACTCACAACCTTGCGCTTGCCAGGCAGGCGCTTTTGCCGCTGAGCTAAATCCCCAGCCCCTGGACAGAGCCTTTAGTAGTGTAGATCGCTTCGAACAACCCTTTTAGCTTTCTGGGTTTCTAGTCCATAAGACTTGTCCCTACAGTGCTAACATGAAAGCGTATGCATACTTTTAAGCAATATAAAGAATCCTTTGCTAAGAGAGGAGTCTTGTCTTTTTTTTTTTTTTTTTTTGTATCGGGGATTGAACTCAGGATCTTGTACTTGGTGGGCAGGAGCTTATGCCACTGAGCTATATCCCCAGCCCTAGGAGAAGTGTCTTCAAATGTAAGTTTGGACCTCAGCTGTGTAAGAGTAAGGCGGCAGATCTTCCACTTACAGTGGTGAGGGTGGCAGCTGCCATAGCAGATCAGACTAGGCTTAGTCTACCTCTTTGGCTGCTCTCAGGACTTTCCTAGAGATGAAGCATAGTTAAATGGCATCACCCATCCTTCTTTGCCACCCCTTTCTGTTTCCATTTGCTTTCCCCCACTCTCCCTGTACCCACTGAAACAACTTACAGTAACCTCCCTTCACTTTAAGTTCTGGTGGCCTGCTGCTGCACAAGTGCTTCTCATATTTGGAATCAGTAGGTGATTCAGAGACAGCGTGATTTTCCTGAGGTAAACAAGGCAAACTGTTTAGCTGCTACTTAAGAAAATAATGAATATTGCTGTTTCTGGATATGAGTTAAAGAATATAGTAAGACTCTAGCTTTAGCTATTGCTATAGGGCTGGCTTCTAAAAGCAAAAGTCAAGAAGTGCTGTCAACTTTGTGTGTGTGCCCTACAATAAAGAAATGTGGTCAGGCGTGGTGGTGCTTGCCTGTAATCTCAGGACTCAGGAGGCTGAGGGGGAGGATTGCCCTGAGTTTGAGGCCAGCCTGGGCTACATAAGTGAGTTCCAGGCCGGCCTGAACTACATAGCAAGACTCTCTCCCCCTACCTCACCAAGAAAAGAAAAAAGAAAAAGAAATGTGTTAAAGGTTTTAAAAGTTCAGCTACTTGGGATAATTCCCTCTTTAGGAAATTCTTTGAGTGAGCTTGTGACTCATTTAAACAATACTCAGTTTGTTGTTTGCACATATGAATGCATAGTTCACAACCGATAAAGTGTGACTTACTAATTTCCCAGTCTTTAAATGCTGTAATTGTTCCTTTTACTTTTTGCTTCAGATTCATTCAGCTAAAACTAGAGCGTGCTACAGCAGCTGAACGTCAGCTTGTCTTCAATGAAATCCTCCAGGCTGCTTACCAGCTAATGGTGGATGTGTTTGGAAATTATGTCATTCAGAAGTTCTTTGAAGTAAGTCTTTGTTCTTTCTATTCTTTGACTTTAGAGAATATCCGGAGTGTTTTGCTTTTCACTGGCTTTTTAAAAGAACAATTCTGATTCCATTCCAGCCCTTACAATAAAGTGTGTGTGGTCTTTCTGAAGAGCTTTTTAGTTTTTTCCAGCTGATTAGCAGTGGTTTGTTCATTCGGTTTAAATACCCAAGCAGGTCATGCTAGTCTATTCTGGAAATGTGGTTTGAGAACTGTCTCCGTTTAAGACTCAGCACGTTTATTTATGATTGTCACAATGGTTTCATTAAACACATCACTTTTGGAAGAAGTAATTGTTTTTTTCTTAGCAGGATTACAATTAGTATAAAAAAATGAAAAAAGGAATTAAAGATTCCTAGAGAATTGTCTTTAAACACCAACTCCAGTATTTTTCTTCAGAAACTAGTTTCATTAAATGCTTCTTGGAAGATCCTTTGGCCATTACTTTTTACTTCATCTCTTAATTTGAGTATTCTCGTTGTTAACATTGTCTTTGGAAAGAAAATATGAAAATGTTGGTTTAATGTCTTTGTCTTCTAATGAGTTAAGGTTTCAGAGAAGCAGTTTTTTGCACACCATTGTTGGCAACTTGCAAGTTCTGAATCTCGAGTGGTACTTAGTCACTTTGTCATTTCTGGGACAAAATACCCGACCCCCACAACTTGAAGGAAGGGAGCTTTATTTTGGTTCCCAAGATAATACACAGTGTATTAACCATTGTTATGCCCCTATCATAGTTTCATCCTTTTATGGTCACCTAGCTCCAGGGAGAAATGGCATGGTGGAAGGGCCTGGATAGAGGGAAGCTGCTCCTGTCATGACAGCCAGGAAGCTGTTCCCCCCATGGGGGTGCAGAGAGGCAGGTGGAGAGAAAGGGAAAGAGAGAGTGAAGAAAAGCTAGGATGGCAGGTAGCCATGTCACCTGTTGGGTAAAGCTCTCAGTTAGTTACCCACTTCTTCTGACCATATAACACCTCCCAGCATGAACTCACCAGTGGGCTGATCCACCAGTGAGCGCCGACATGTTCTGTTCACCGCTGCAAAGCCCCATCTCTGCATGCAAGAGGTTTGGGAGAGGACATCCAGATACAGACCACAACAGGCACAAGCTATTGAAATTAAGAATCTGTTATAGGAATAAACCTTAGAACTCTGAATACTACCTGCCACCAAACTTTGTAAAGTTCTTGTATCTTTTTTTGTTTGTTTGGTTTTTGTCCTGTTTTGCACTGTGTAGTTCAGAGTGGCCTTGAACTCACTATGGAGCTCAGGCTGGCCTCCAACTTGCGGTAGTACATCCTCAGCCTCCCTAGTGGTGGGATTACAGGTGTACACCATCACACCCATTTTATTTTTCTGTATGAAGATTAAAAAATGTCTTCTACTGGGCATGGTGGCACATGCCTGTAATCCTGGCTCTTTGGGAAGCTCAGGAAGGAGACTACAAGTTTGAGGCCAGTCTGGGCAATTATAAGTCCATGTCTCAGATTTAAAAAAATAAATAAATGGGGATATAGCACAGTGGTAGTCTGTTTTCTTAATGTGCATGAGGTCCTGGATTCAGTCTTCAGTATGAGGAAAAAAAAAAGGCTTCCTACTCACAGGCTTTATCACCTCCATTTTTCTTATGAAGCCTTAAGTTCTAAGTATACACTAAAAAAACGAGTCTAAACGTGTCTGTTATACTGTTGGTACTAGAAAGTTTCTATTCCGCCATTTTTCCAGGGATACAAAAATAGAGGGCCACAGCTCTACAGGGTGGCGCAGATTGGAGTGGCTTAACATGCAAGTAGATTATAGTCCTGTGGTTTGGGGAAAGCTCAAAACTTCCCTGGGTGTTAGTGCCCTTTTCTAGAAAATGAGGGGGTTGGACAGGCTGAGAATTCATAAATTCTTCTCTAGTTTCATGATTAAGCTGTTTAAAGGAAAATAAAAAAAAGGCAAGGGTAGAAAATCATTCTCAATGCTAACAGCAAAAAATGTATGAAAAGCTGTTCAACATCACTGGTCATTTGAGAAACGCAAATTAAAACAACATTGAGATTCCATCTCACCCTGGAAAGAATGGCTCTTATCAAGAAATCAACCAATAATAAATGCTGGAGGGACTGTGGGGAAAAAGGAACCCTTCTGCAGTGGTGGTGGGAGTGTAGACTGGTACAACCACTGTGAAAATCAATGTGGAGATTCCTCAAAAAACTAGGCGTGGAGGTCCCATTTGACCCAGCTATTTATTCCCTTTCTGGGTATCTTCCCAGAAGAATTAAAAACATTATACCACATGATATATGTGCAGCTATGTTTACAGCAGCACAATTTGTAATAGCTAGACCTTGCAAACAACCCAAATGCCCATCAACCAAGGAATGGGTAAAAAAGATGTGGTATTTTTATATAATGGAGTACTACTCAGCCATAAAGATAAACTCGAAGCTTTTATAGGTAAATGGGTGCACTTGAGACCATACTCATAGGTAAAATAAATCAGACGCAAATGTGTAAACATATTGTCTCCCCAGTGTGAGAAGCTGAAAGAGTAAATAAGATCCAAAATGTACAATAGATATTGAAAAATGGGAAGAAACTTCAGAAGGAAAGGGAAACTGGTTTAGGGGAATGGTGAAAAGAAGGAAGGGAAAAGCAAAAGGAAAAAAAAAATATATGAATGATAGTTAAAGTTTGTGCTAATATTGTTTGGACAATTAAATGCTGATGTCTTGTACTCTGAGTAATTTAAAGATAATACACAATGTATTAACCATTGTTATGCCCCTATCATATTCTTTTGAAATTTTATTTTTTGTTCTATTTTGTTACTGTTTTTAAGATTTCAAAAAAGGGAAAAAAAAATCATTCTCAGTCTAATTTTTTTTTCCTTTTTTAAGGTTTTAAAAAAGGAAAAAAAAATCATTCTCAGTCTAATTTGTTTTGTTTTGTTTTTCTTCTGGTACCGGGAATCGAACTCACAACTTTGTGCTTGCCACGCAGGCACTGTGCCGCTGAGCTAAATCCCCAGGCCCTTTTAGTCTAATTTTAATGCCTACCCTTGGCTTTTGATTCTGTTAACATTTTCCCTCTCAAGTCTGTTGGCTCATGTAAATAATAACAATTCTTGAAAAGATACAGTGTTTGGCTTAAACTTCACGTAGAAGAAAGAGCATGTTAGCCAGGAGTTCATGGTACCTCAAGTGCTGTAATTTGCTGCAAGAAGTCCTTCCTTGTATCTTTCCCAGTCATTGTGTGAAGCCCTTAAAATGTGTTTCCCATGCAGTATCCATTTTAGAATAAATACATGTGCTCTTATAATTAATGGAGTGTAGATTCATTTAATAGTATCAAATAATGACAGCTTTGAGGATTAAATATTTACTGAGCAGAAACTGCTAGAATTGTATCTGAGAAAAAAAATTTTAACATTAAAAGGAGTTTCTCATAATCGGACTGAGGACTACTGGCTTGAAGAAACAAAGGATCTTTAAATAAAAGGTTTAGTTAATCATAGGTAACAGGGCTAAAGGAGATTATGTCAATGGTTGGTGCAGAATAATGAAAGCTTTGCTTTCTCTGGTTTTTTCCTTCTGCCTAAGTAATGGTGTTCACCCACACATTATGTCTAGTTTGGCAGCCATGAACAGAAGCTGGCTTTGGCGGAACGAATTCGAGGCCATGTCCTGTCATTGGCACTACAGATGTATGGCTGCAGAGTTATACAGAAAGCTCTTGAATTTATTCCCTCAGACCAGCAGGTAATTGTAAGTTTCCCCTTTAACTTTTCTCTTGGTGTTTGATGTTTCTCTGTGGTACGTGCAATGACTCCTATAAATCTGTCAGTCTTTGGTTTTCTTTCACAGTGTTACATTAGTACTCATGGCTACTGTTCTGTGCATGGCAAGCATGAAGTATGCAATTAATTTTGTAAATTTATAGTGGATCAAGCCTCTTGTGTTAAAAAACAGTAGATTCCAACACCCTTCTCTTTGACTATTAGAACTTAGCCTTTAGTAGATGCAGTTACACAATGTGGTGCTTTTCTTACCAATAATTGAAATAAAATATTAATGTTACCGTTTTCTTCAACCTAAACTGAGCATCACAGCAAACAAAAGCCTTCATCCAACCTGTGTTCCACTCCGTCTTGTTTACTGTGTTATCATGTACTAACCAAATTGGTGCTCTGTGCCAGGTGCTGGGCAGCACAGAGTCGACTGGGACCCATCTGGCCTGCTGCCTGCAGTCCGGTGGGAAGGGCGGTGGAAGGCAGTGGTACCCACCTGAGAGAGGCTCCTTGGCCTGCCCAGTGCTCCCGAGGGGAGGCTTTGCAAAGGACAGGGCTAAGGAGTCAGACAGAGGAAAGGGACGGAAATCTGAACTACTAGGTGCTGCAAGTGGAGAGCTGATGGAGAAATCCCCTGAAGAGGCGTTGGGCTTCAGGACTACTCACAGAGCGGGTCCACCCTTCACTACACGGACAGCCTTGAGCCTCGGGTGCTTCTGACCTCAGCCCTCAGTCTGGGGCTCTGAGCTCCCTCAGCCCTTCTCAGTGGAGGGGTCGCCATTGTCTGGCAGTGATGACCCACTTGCCCTCACTGAGAACACAGTTCGATAATGAGAATCTCCGTTATGGACTCAGGTTCTGAGCCAGGCGAGATGCGCACCACCTCCAGTTCAAATGCAACCCAGCCGTGCAAACCACCGGCCTCTGGTGTAGGCGCTGGCAGAGATGGCAGCTGGGGGAGTCCAGAGCCCTTCAGGCTGAGTTTCATAGTGTGTGTGTGAAGATGCTGGTGAAGGCAGAGGCAAAGTTGGGACAGCATATTTGGGGTTCCTTCGTGTAGTGTTCTGTGCTAGAGATGTGGCATTGTTTTTTTTTTTTTTTTTTTTTTTTTTAAGCTGGTGTTTTTAAGAAGTTGAATGCAAATGTGGGACTGTTTTGAGGTTTCATCTAATGCCTGTAGGTCATTATTAATTTTAGTTTTCCTAGATAATTGAATCTTTTCTCTTTAATTTTTTTTTCCTTTTTTGGTAGCAGGGAGTGAACCTAGGGCCTTAGATATGCTAGGCAAAGGCAGGCACTCTTCCACTAAGCTACATTTTCAGTCCTTCTTGTTTCTTTTAAACATGGGAGGTTTTGCCCCATGTGGCCTCTTGACCACTTACTAAAAGAATGCAGAAGGATGATACTTGTTAAGTATCACCTCCGCAACACACACACACACACACCCCACCACCACCACCACCACCGTTTTCTCCCATAAAGATGGTAAATTGTTGATTTTTGTTTCTGACTTTGCAAATTTTACTCCTTTCAGATTGGATAGATATAGTATAGAAGTTTTTTAGTTTGTTGTTTGGTTTTTGTTAACCGCCCCCCTCTCCAATTTGTTTTTTCTCTCTCACGTATTTTTGTGTCTTTTTTTGTCTTCTGGTCATGTTTCTCTTCTGCTGTTCTGTTCTAGGTTTGAATTCCTTCCTGCTATGGATACTGTGCTGTGTTTTAGATGCAAGTGTATTTAAAATAATAAAATTATGATGAAATTAGCTTAGTTTTAAAACAGTTTTTACCTCTTTCAGATCAAGAAAATATTTAGGGAAGCCATCTTTCTTTTTTGGTGGGGGGCGCGTTTTTCCTGTACTGGGAATCGAACAGGGAAGCCCTCTTTCTTTTGTTCACAAGTTACCTTTATCTTTATGATGTATCAGCATCATTCATTATTAATCATTCCTATAGTTACATTTCTGGAGTAAACTGTTCTCTGTGCTATTTGATTAGATGTTTCCCTTTCCTTTTTGGCATTTGATTAGTAAACTTTCCTTTGTATTCTATCATTGTAATCTTGAATTTCTTTAATTGGATATTTTAGTTGCTTTGACATACTTAGTATCTCAGGGACTGAAGCTATTTTGTCATTTTAAAGTGCCTGTTGTCATCTAACAGAAATACAGTCACTGCAGTAAGCAGAAATTGGAGGCAGGAAGGAAAGGGCACAGCAATGTATAGTCAGTTCTGCTCAGATTTCTGAGGCAATGAGTTTTGAGGAAGGGCTTCAGACAGAATCTGTCTCTTTCTATACCTTTGTTGCCTTCACCCAGTCACATACCCATTCTCACATTCACCCATCCATACTCCGCGTCTGGCTGTTGTCTGTATTCCCTTGTTTGGACTAAGAAAGCATTCTGTCAACTTTACAGTCATCATAAATGCTGAGGCCACACCCTGGGCTAGAATTCTTATTCTGTTGATTTCTCTTATGGTTTGTTGTTTGGTTTTTGTTAACCTCCCCCTCTCCAATTTGTTTTTTCTCTCTTACGTATTTTTGTGTCTTTTTTTGTCTTCTGGTCATGTTTCTCTTCTGCTGTTCTGTTCTAGGTTTGAATTCCTTCCTGCTATGGATACTGTTTGGGGTTCCTTTTTCTTCCGTTTTTTCTTTTGAGACATGATTTTCTCTTGTTGTCCAGGCTAGTTTTGAAGTCTGGCGCTAGGCCTCTGTGGGGCGGAACTACAGGTGTGTACTACCATACCTAGTTGTATCCACAGTTTAAATATATGGCTTAATTCTTCTCAGGCTCAGTGTCTAAATATATGTGCGTGGAAAGGCTGTGTAGGATATTACATAATTGACAGTTGGTTTGCCAACAAACACTCGTACCACACACTGAAGCCAGATTGCTTGGGTTTGAATCTTGGCAGTGTGGGTCGAGATTTTGAACAAAGTTTTCAATTTTTTTTTCGTGCTTTGCTTCTTCATGTGTAATAGTGCCCAATGCATAGGTCTGTCAGGAAAAATCTGTGGGTAAAAACGTGGTAAGCACAGCAATGCCAGTTTAGGGTCCACTGTAGATTAATGCTTGTTATTATTAATAACAAACCATAACAGGGTTGTCAAAATAAAATTCCGAAGTACATGTGAAATCTTTTAATATAGTTTGTTTCAAATAGATTGCTTTCTGTTTAAAGTGGTCTGCATTTTAAAAAATGTGCCTGCTGGCCTGAACCACTGGCAGTACCTTCATGACTGTCCCAACAGGCGGCTTGTACCACTGGTGCTGCATACAAATACTACTTTTATTGGTCTTTTTACTAACAAAGTTACTAAAAAGCCGCCTGATGCGACAGTCACATATTTACCACCAGTGATTCAAGCTGACCCGTAGTAAGACAAATGCATTATGGCCCTGTCATGAATGTGTTAAAGCTCTAAGAAGTTGTTCTCACGTTAGAGATCTTTTGTGGTACTGGTTATCCTTACAGTAACTTTTACTGCATAGTAGACTTGTAAACACATGGGAAAACTTGAGGGCTCATTTGTTGCCACACTGTCATATCATCACAGTTGCACTGTTCCCCTTACATTGTTCCTGAATTCCACTCAGTGCCTTGATGTCTCATAAGGAGACTAGACTGTCCAGGTATTTGCTTGGTGTGATTCTGTTGTTGCTTTCTTTCCTTGTATCCAATAGAATGAGATGGTTCGGGAACTAGATGGCCATGTCCTCAAGTGTGTCAAAGACCAGAACGGCAATCATGTGGTTCAGAAATGCATTGAATGTGTGCAGCCCCAGTCTTTGCAGTTTATCATTGATGCATTTAAAGGGCAGGTAAGTGACTCAGCAAAGAAAGAAAGGAAACAAATTAATGAGTGTCTCTGTTGTGAGCAGCAAACAGAATAGGATTTGTGGCATGTTCCCAGTATGGTTTGTCTGTCAGCCTGCAGCAAAAAGCAGCCCTTCAAAGTGGCTCTGTGTCACCAGCTTTCCTTTAATTATCTTTGGACCTTCTCTCCATCATTAAGGCAGATGTCTGCTCGTGTTGGAATGAAACACTGTCATCAGAATTTTTAAGATGAAATCTCATATTTGATGAGTAATATTTTTCTTTAGTTAAGTATTATCCCAATATTTATTTATTGATTCATTGCTTTCTTTTTGAGACAGAGTGTTAGTATGTAGTTCAGGCTGACCTATAACTTTTATATATATAGCTGGCCTTGAACACACAGTGATCTTCCTGCCTTACCCTTGCAAGTGCTGGGATTACAGATGTGTGCCACCATGGCTGGCTGTTCTAATATTTAAAGGGTATTTTAAAAATTCAGGTTATTTGTAGAAGTAAACTTGTAGGTCATACATGAATATATCTTTAATATAAGTAGATGCCTCTTACCTGAAATTTTTTGGAGGGGATATATGATTCACATTGGTTTGAAATGCATTAAGTAGCCACATAACCAGAGATAACTTCTAATTTCTCTATTTACTTGCATGTCAAAAGTCTGTTCTTAGCACCAGCTTCTAAGTTGTTACTTTTACCTTGGTTTTTCCTAAATTGCCTCTAAATTATTACTTTCTTTTGCCAAAAATAACACCCTCAGACTTTTCTAAGTTAGTGGGACAGGAGAGTAAAACATACCGCCCTTTGGGTATGTGATAAAATTTTTTTAAAGAAAGGAGAATGAGACAAATCCTGTAGATTTTTACTTGTAAAAATCAGGTGTAGTTTATCAGGAACATGTATGATTAAGCCTAGATTGGTAAATGGTTTTGACTTTTTTAGGTTTTGCAATTTCTTCTGTTACTGCAGTGATTAAGTAGGGTACAGTTAGCATTTAGGGGTCTTGAAAGACGAGACTCCATGTGGGGCAGGGTATGGGGAGACCCTGAATATGCGTGCCTGTGTGTATTTGTTTTGAACACAGCACCAGGAGGATGGAACCCAGGGCCTGACACGTGCTGATTGAGTGCCCTACCACTAAGTTGTATCTGGAGAGAATACTGATTGTCAAGATGCAAGTGCCAAACATTTGATATCTATAGTATATAAAGAACCTCTGTAATCAAAGAAAGGAATACAATGTAATAAGAAAAATGAGCTCAAAACATGAATTAAGATTTCACAGAAGAAATGCTGCCAGTAGACATGGAAAAGTTGATTCCATTAGTGATGAGAAAAATACAAAAAGAGGCCCTAATGACTGAGTGTTTCCGACCCTTCAGTTGGTGTGTGCTGTGGGAATGCAGGGTCTAGCAAACTGCCAGTAGGAATGCATACTGACACAGCCACTTTGGAAAATAATTTATTATCATCTTTCAAATTTCAGCGTTTATATTTCCAGTGATCTAATACTTCTGGCCTAGATTCATGACTAGTGTTCATCTGCACAGTGTATATGCCTTAAGACCTATGTAGACATGTTTAAGATAGAATTGTTCCACTTATGGGAAAAGACTTAGCACTGTGGATGTCCATGAGCTGAATATTGGATTTCTAAAATACTAATATTCAGCCAACAGGATCCTACATATCTGTGCAGGGTAACCTGCAGTGTTACCACAGTCTTGTAAGTGAATGTTGAATGACATTGCCAACATTGCTGTAGGCTATGAATGTAGCATTTTTATAAAGCTAAACTCAAGAAGCGTACAGTATATTATCAGTGGTAAGCATAAAAAGCTACATATGTAAAAATCATACATAAAGCTGTAAGTGCAGTGACTGACATTTGATGGGGAAGCATTCAGTATTGTGTTAGCTGTTGTTACTGCTCCTGTCATTGTTATTGATTACAGATCTGAGTTGTGTATCCTTTAGCTTGGGTGGGCAGGATCAAGATTGAATGTCTGACCTAAAGCCCATGCAAGGGCTGGGGATGTGGCTCAGTGGCAGAGTTCTTGCCTTGCATGCACAAGGCCCTGAGTTCAATCCCCAGCACTACAAGGGGGAAAAGGCCCATTCACTCTTCTGTTACTCAAAACTCAGTAAAACACCCCAATATTGACTTAAGAATATTGTACGCGGTTGGTGTGTTTATGGGAGAGCAGTTAGGATTTTCTCCTAACCCTCCTTGCTTGCACTGGATAAGCAGTCCATGATTGAGCACCCACCTCCCTTCTGTTTTTAAAAAACTCCCATCTTTTAGAGAAGCTGTTGAATGACAGTCTTGGTTCTTAACTGCATTTTTTTGTGACTTTGTTTCTTTCTGGGCTTGGAAAAGCCCTTCATTCTGAATTAATGAAAATGAAATAAATTTCCAAAATAATTAAGATGGATTTATTTACATGCAAGAGACATACACCTGTTGTTATTTGTACAGAGAACTTAAAACCATTAGGCTTATTTGTGAAAATCAATGAGATAGTGTGTATAAATGCTTTTGAAGCAGTGAAAGTGGCAAGTGTCATTTTTTGGCTTTCTTTATATGTTGTCTGCCCTAGGTATTTGCCTTATCCACGCATCCTTATGGCTGCCGAGTGATTCAGAGAATCCTGGAGCACTGTCTTCCTGACCAGACTCTCCCTATTTTAGAGGAGCTTCACCAGCACACAGAGCAACTTGTACAGGTAGTGGGGTTGCCAGTAGAGGAGCTGCTTCCACCAGTGGGCTTCAGTGCGCCCTGGTAGACCCTGTGCTGGTGTGTTTTGTCAGCATAGTTCCAGAAATTTGTAATACCCTTGAGTCTTTTGGGTATGTTTTTAATGGCAGCCTGGTTTGTGTTTCATGACTGTGAGCTGTGAGTAGAACCTGGACCTCAGAGAGTTAGAGATGACTTCTGGAGCTGTTGTGGATTTTGTCCCATTTGGGAGACCGTTTCCTCTTGTTCTCAATCTCATCATTGGCAGACCAACTAAGTGTGTCAATTGGTTGCTTCTTTCAGGCTTGATACTTTACTCTCATTCTGCCTGTTTTGGACATAAGTCTTTCCAGTTTTTAATCTATTACAGAAAGGTGCAGCAAACCATCTGAACATTGCTAATGACTATTCTCAGAACACTGCCACTTTTAAAATTACAGGCCTACTTTTTTGTTGTTGTTCTTTTTGAGATAGGGTCTCATTATGTAATCCAGGTTGGCCTTGAGTTCACTAAGTAGTCCAGGCTGATTTTGAAATTGCAGTGATCCTCCTTCCTGCCTCTCCCTCCCGAGTGCTGGGATTACTGGCATGTGCCACCATGCCCAGCTAGGCCAACTCTTTTGTATACAGTAATTAATGAAGAATTCAACCAGAACTTCTAGATAGATAGATGAAAAGATAGTCCCTTGTGTAGTAATAATATGTACCTGTTTTATAATGATAGGCGAAATTGTTATTATTTATTTTAAAATTCTGTAGTTTTAGTGTTCAGATAAGCTATCATACTGAACAAGAAAGACTGACATTACTTAGATGTAATACTTAAATAAGCCACAGAACTGGTTTTTATGTACATTTTACTTCTCATCTTTCTCAAACAGGATCAGTACGGAAATTATGTAATCCAGCATGTATTAGAGCACGGTCGTCCTGAGGATAAAAGCAAAATTGTAGCGGAAATCCGAGGCAATGTACTTGTATTAAGTCAGCACAAATTTGCAAGGTATGTGCTTTGAGTTCCATGGCTTCTTTTCCAGAAGAGAGGATTGAGTAATAGTCCAGCTATAGAAAAAATGAATGATAATCGTTTTAATGTTTTTAGAAGCATATGTAGCTTTAAAAGTTGAGTAGTTTTACAAAGTCAGGGCTGCATGAAGTCCCTTAAGTGAGTATCTCATTGTCCTACAATCAGCCACTATGAAATCTGGGGCCTATGTTTTCAAAAAAAGCACTGTGGTACACTGGGTATTTCATGAACTGAATTGTTTGGAATTGTGGAATGTTTATCACTCAGGTTCTGCCTGAGCCTGAAAGACAGGCAATTTATAGAATCTCCATAAACCTCAGCATTCTCAGAGTCTCATCTCGAGTTTCATAGTGTCCAGGCTCAAGAGTGAAGCATGCTAGCTGTTCCCAACTTGTGAAAGATGTTTCCGGTGACTTAGAAGTAGCAGAGGCTGGAGAGGAAGTCATGGGGTTAGTGGGATAGTCTTTAGGTAGAGTGTGGCTGTCCTGCTGTTTATATAGCATGGTGCTTTACATTTTTTGAATATGTTCTTTTCTGGTTCTTAGGATAAATTGCAGGGCAGGTAGTATTTACTTAACTTTCAAGTTTATTAATGTTCATGGCTCTTTGTTTTGTTTTTGGTCTCATTTCCCCTCCCCTCCCCTCCTCTCCTCACTGCCTTCAGGGTTTTGTTACACAGTTTAGGCTGGCCTTGAACTCACTTTGTACACCAGGCTGGCCTCAGACTTGCAGTGATCCTCTTGCCTTAGCCTCCTGAGTGCTGGGATTACAGGCAATCCCAGAACTTCTAGATAGATAGATGAAAAGATAGTCCCTTGTGGTGGCACAATGTGCCACCACACCTGGCCTTAATATTCACTTTTAATTTATAAAGTCTTATGACATTGTAACATGAAAAATAGAGAAAAGAAATAAAAGTACCCAAAGTGTGGTGATTTGGTGTATAAGGAGGAATGTTTAATAGAACTATTCACCTATATGGTAGGTTGCCCTAGAAAGTAGGTACTTCTGAATCAGAGATTCCTAAGCTTCAGTTAAATGACTATCTTGGGGGCTGGAGATTTAGCTCAGTGGCACAGCGCCTGTCTGGCAAAGCGCAAGGTCGTGAGTTCAATTCCCGGTACCGGGGGGCTGAGCGGGAATGACTATCTTGCAGGCTACAGCAGAAGGTATCCTGTACTGGTTAGGTATGGACTTTCTAAGGGCTTTTCCTTGTTTTTTTTTTTTTTTTTTTTTTTTTTTTTTATTTTGGATATAGGGT
>NW_004955452.1:9478105-9492547 GCF_000276665.1 Chinchilla lanigera | reverse complement strand
TTTTTGAGATAGGGTCTGTGTAGCCCAGGCTGACCTTGAACTCACCCTGATACCGTTTCAACCTCCCGAATGCTAGTATTACAGGCATGTGCTACCATGCCCAGCTCTTGAGGGTTGTGTGATTCAGGGTAGCTCTTTTCCCCTGCATGAATTCTTTGCTTGTGAAGCCTTCAACCCTGCTCTGCATCCCACTCCAAATCCTTCTGAGCCAGATGTGGGGCTTGGCTGCAGCAGCACACATGCATACAGTGTGTATTGTTCTTCGGCATCGTGCAGCCTCATTTCCACAGAGGCACAGATGCAGGGTGGTGCTGTCTGATAGAACTAAACAGCAATGAGAAATCACTCTTGGGTGGTAAATAGCCATTATTTGTGGCAGCATATAATTTAATCAGTCTCTACAGTCCCCATGGATTACGGGAAAACGGTGTTTTAATGGAACCACACTCTTTTCCTTTCCTGAGATGATATATTTGTGAAATGTTCACCACTGCTGACAGACCTAAGGGTCCTGTTCTTACATTCCTGATAAGCAGCCTGTGATAGTTTACCAGAGGTGCTGTGGCCTGGGGCTATAGTTCCTTCACTAAGTCTGAGCACTTCTTCTAAGTACCACACTGCTGGTAGCAGGAGACAGGCATCAGTGAGACTTATTCTTGCCTTCTGTGAGCTCACAGAGGTGAGGAGAGGATGGATAGGTTGGGGTTAGACGTCACTGACTGTTGGACACTTCAGGTAGTGGAGGTGGACATTCTTTAAGAGCTGACAGTGGGTAGATTCATTCTCCACAAATGCTAGCTCTTTCTTGCTGCACAGGGGATCCTCTTCTAAGGCTTTCCCTGGATCTGTCTCATTACAGCAACGTTGTGGAAAAGTGTGTCACGCATGCCTCACGTACAGAGCGCGCTGTGCTCATTGACGAGGTATGCACCATGAACGACGGTCCCCACAGTGCCTTATACACCATGATGAAGGACCAGTATGCCAACTATGTGGTCCAGAAGATGATTGACGTGGCAGAGCCAGGCCAGCGGAAGATCGTCATGCATAAGGTGGGTGAGCAGAGTCTTAAGCAGAGAGAAGGGGTGCAAGGCTTTGGGTTCATTTCCAAAACACAAGGGAAGGTGGATACCTGTGCCTCTGTCTATCTATCTGTGTGTCCACCCTGCCTCCTTCTGTCCCTTCCTTCCACTCCCATTCCCATTCCTGGCTGTCACTGAACTGTACCCCATCCCAAGTCCTTTTCTTTTTATGCAATCATTACTCTCCTCATGTTTGCCACTCTGTGAGTGGCTTAAGCTCAGTTTTTGTGAGTTGTTTCCCTCCCTAGTCTTTAAGAGATCGGCTTACCAGCCCAGCAGGTGAGCCTGGTCCCATTGTTCCTTTCCCGCTCCAGTCTCTTGTTTACTCATTCTGACAACATATACTGAGCACGTACTTGCCCAGGGTTAGTGCATAGCCCGGCACAGGCCCGAATCTTGGCAGCACAGAGTCAACTGACACCCCGTCGCTGCCTGCTGCCTGCTGCCTGCAGTCCGGTGGGAAGGGCGGTGGAAGGCAGTGGTACCCACATGAGAGAGGCTCCTTGGCCTGCCCAGTGCTCCCGAGGGAAGGCTTTGCAAAGGACAGGGCTAAGGAGTCAGACAGAGGAAAGGGACGGAAATCTGAACTACTAGGTGCTGCAAGTGGAGAGCTGATGGAGAAATCCCCTGAAGAGGCGTTGGGCTTCAGGACTACTCACAGAGCGGGTCCACCCTTCACTACACGGACAGCCTTGAGCCTCGGGTGCTTCTGACCTCAGCCCTCAGTCTGGGGCTCTGAGCTCCCTCAGCCCTTCTCAGTGGAGGGGTCGCCATTGTCTGGCAGTGATGACCCACTTGCCCTCACTGAGAACACAGTTCGATAATGAGAATCTCCGTTATGGACTCAGGTTCTGAGCCAGGCGAGATGCGCACCACCTCCAGTTCAAATGCAACCCAGCCGTGCAAACCACCGGCCTCTGGTGTAGGCGCTGGCAGAGATGGCAGCTGGGGGAGTCCAGAGCCCTTCAGGCTGAGTTTCATAGTGTGTGTGTGAAGATGCTGGTGAAGGCAGAGGCAAAGTTGGAGATATGTAGAATTTAAAACTAAAAACATGTCCTGTCATTCATTCATTAAACACCAAGTGTGCACTCTACAGCAGGCCCTTTTCTCAGCGGGGTTATATTGGTGAATACCACATGGCACACAGATTGGTACCATAATTCCAGGGAACAGTGGAGTTGTAGGTGGGTCATGTAAGAATATATGGTTGGGGCAGGGTGTCTCTTGTAATGTGTGGGTACAGAAAAGGCTCCTCAGGGGAGGGGTCTTTAAATAACCTGTCCAGGAAGAGAGAGTTTGATATGCACAGACTTGGAGGCTGGAGAAAAGGCTGTTTTTGAAGAAGTTCAGCAAGTTCAATAGGGCAGAACTGTGACAACACTGCTTCCACATTCCAGATATTGTCCTGGTCAGTCTTCCTTCATTTTTTTTTTTCCCAGATAAAATGGGGGTAGTCACCGGCTTGTAATAATTATCATTTCTGTTGTGACTGTTAGCTTTCTGTGATCTCCTGTGAGATGGAGGGTGGGGTCAGGTGGTGAACCCACAGTTCATGGTTCCCAGAAAACCCCCATTACCTAGGAGAGCCCTGGATACAGTGCGTGAAGCCAGAGGCTCAGTGCACGTCCTTTTAGGGTGGCATATGCAGCTGACCAGTGAGGTATCTGTGTGCTGTCCTGAGAGTGGCCCATCACCAGCCTCTGAGCCCTTGCATCCTGTGTCAGTGCTCAGGGGAAGAGCTGTTTTCCTCCTCTGACAGGTCAGGAAAACTGCAGCTCAGGAGACTTGCTGAACCAGTGGAAGGTATCGCCGTGAGGGCACACATGTGCGTGCACACAGTTGATCTGCAGGTGTGTGCCAGAGCGGAGGCCAGCATAACCCAGTTTGTCTTTCCTTCCCAGATCCGGCCCCACATCGCTACTCTTCGCAAGTACACCTATGGCAAGCACATCCTGGCCAAGCTGGAGAAATACTACATGAAGAATGGAGTCGATTTGGGGCCTATCTGCGGCCCTCCTAATGGCATCATCTGAGCAGCGCACCCCATCCCCGTTCCCACTGACCTCACTGGCCCCTGGCAGGTCAACCAGCAACCTGAAACGTCCTAGTGTAGAACCTGAAATGGGCAATGGTTGCTCTGGGATTGCTCCCTCCTCCTAAAAGGAATCAAATCAACCAGTGGAAAAGCCTTTGTAAATTTAATTTTATTACACATAACATGTACTAATTATTTTTTTTAATTGACTAATTGCCCTGCTGTTTTACTGGTGTATAGGATACTTGTACATAGGTAACCAATGTACATGGGAGGCCACATATTTTGTTCAATGTTGTATCTATATTCCATGTATGGAAACTTTCAGGGTGGTTGGTTTAACAAAAAAGTTTTTTAAAAAAAAAAGAAAAAAAGGTTTTTAACTCATTTGCCTCATTGGCAAGTTTTGCAAATAGCCCTTCCCCCTTCCTCATTTTAGTAAAAAACAAAAACAAACAAACAAACAAAAAAAACCTGGGAAGTTTGAATTTTAGTTAAATGACCCCAAACTGGCATTTAACACTGTTTATAAAAGTATATATATATATATAGATATATATATAAAATGAAAAAGTTCCAGAGTTGCTAAAACTTCAGCTTATGACATTATGTTTCTGAAACTTTTGAAAACTCCTTTTGGAGACTCGAGTGTACTGAAGAAGATGGTGCGGTCCGTTTTTCGAGGAGGTGCGAGCACCCAGAGGTCTGGCAGGGCCGGGTGTGTGACTGTTTACTGCCTACTGGATTTTTTTTCTGTTAACATTGAAAGGCAAAATCTGATTATTTAGCATGAGAAAAAAAAATCCAACTCTGCTTTTGGTCTTGCTTCTATAAATATATAGTGTATACTTGGTGTAGACTTTGCATATATACAAATTTGTAGTATTTTCTTGTTTTGATGTCTAATCTGTATCTATAATGTACCCTAGTAGTCGAACATACTTTTGATTGTACAATTGTACATTTGTATACCTGTAATGTAAATGTGGAGAAGTTTGAATCAACATAAACACGTTTTTTGGTAAGAAAAGAGAATTAGCCAGCCCTGTGCATTCAGTGTATATTCTCACCTTTTATGGTCGTAGCCTATAGTGTTGTATATTGTAAATTGTAATTTCAACCAGAAGTAAATTTTTTTCTTTTGAAGGAATAAATGTTCTTTATACAGCCTAGTTAATGTTTAAAAAGAAAAGAATAGCTTGGTTTTATTTGTCAGCTAGTCAGAAAGTAGTGAGATCCTTTCTAAATGTTACCTGGATGATTCAGTTACACTAGTGTTTTTTTCTTTTAACCCTAAAAAGTAATGTTTTGCTTATTTTGTGACAGTCAAAAGGACGTGTAAAAGTTCAGCCCTGCCCCAGCTTTCCTCACAATCAGAGCCCCGCTCACCTTGTAAAGTGTGAATTGCCCTTTTTGTACAGAAGATGAACTGTATTTTGCATTTTGTCTACTTGTAAGTGAATGTAACATACTGTCAATTTTCCTTGTTTGAATATAGAATTGTAACACTACACGGTGTACATTTCCAGAGCCTTGTGTATATTTCCAATGAACTTTTTTGCAAGCACACTTGTAACCATATGTGTATAATTAACAAACCTGTGTATGCTTATGCCTGGGCAACTATTTTTTGTAACTCTTGTGTAGATTGTCTCTAAACAATGTGTGATCTTTATTTTGAAAAATACAGAACTTTGGAATCTGAATTTGTGCCTTTTTATCTGCTTGTTTTATGAGGGAGATCAGAGGGCAGAGTTGAGCAGGAGTGTCAAGCAGATGGCTCTTTTTTGTTTTGTTTTTTGACACAGGGTCTTGCTCTGTAGTTCAGGCTGGCCTTGAACTCACGGCGATCCTCCTGCCTCTCAGCCTCCCAAGTGCTGGGATTATGTGCATGTGCCACCATGCCCAGCTAAACTGATGGCTCTTAAGCCCAGTTGGACCCAAAGATGTTGGGTTCAGCCTGTCCCTGCTTTCACAATCAAGATCATTTACATGAAAACCTAGATTTCCAGCTTCTGTTGGAAACAGCACTCGAGTCTTTGGGCAGAGTCTGTCTTCAGGCCTGCGTCTTGTGTTCTGACCCACCCTTCAAGAATGCTCTTCTTCCTTTGCTCTTTTGTGCTGGCCTCTGGCGTGTGTGAGCAAGCCCTGTGGTTTAACTGGAACTGTCTGAGTTGCAGATGTCTCCAAAGACCAGGCAGTGGGCCAGGTGTCTGGACTGCTGCAGTGCCTGCCTGGGCCGCTGCCCTGCCCACTCCTTTCCTGTGTGTGAGCTGCTGCTGCCTGCATTGTGCAGCCATCCTGCCCTTCAGGCCGGCCTGTGATGTCCCGGGATCCTAGCTGACCCGTATTACCATGATGGGTGACCTCTCCCTGCTTGTAGTGCAGGAGGCTCCGGCTCACCAAGTGCCTGTCACTTTCATGCCACATCTTTCCTTCACCACCTTTGCTCCAGAAACAGCTTTGGCAAAAGCTGTCACTGAAAGTTGGGTTGGTGTTCATGGGCTGGACCAGCAGGGCCAGGTGGGAGGCCACCTGGAGGAGAGGTGGCTGGGGTGTACAGGTTTTCAGTTCAGGACCGGATTGTGCTCAGGCAGCTTGAGGAGAGCCTGCCCAGCGGGTTTGTTTTCTTACATCCGCCTGCTGTCAGGACCCGGAGAGAGTGAGGTGCAGGTGCGTGAGCCCTTCCGTGTGCGAGGTGGGCCAGTGCCTATGAGCTTTGGTGAAACAGCAATTGGTAAGCAGGTGTCCAGGGCCAGCACGTAGGAGGTGCTGGCCTGGTGGCTTCTCTCTTCCTGCCTGTTCATGCTGTGCTCTCAGGTTTTTCTTCCTTAGTCTCTATCAGTATTTGTTTTGTTTTAATTTAGTGGTAATAAAGCAGAGACCTAGGTTAGAAGTGTGATTACTGCCACCCTCTTTGAGGCTTCTGGGAGGCTTCTGAGGATTAAATTTGACTTAATCCCAACTGCTGTTTTTCACCTGGGTACTCCTGAAACTCAGTTACCTTAAAATGGGAAATACTGGGCCAGGGATAGAGCTCAGTGGCACAAGCACCTGCCTGGCAAGTGCAAGGTCCCGAGTTCAACTCCTAGTACCAAAAAAAAAAAAGGGAAATATTAATACCTATGTGCAAGACTGGTTGTGAGGGTTAAATTATGTAAGTTTGAATAGTGCCCAGCACACAACACCCCCATATGCCAAGTAACACCCCCTCCTTTTGCACTGGAGATTGAAACCCTGCCAAGACCTTCCATCAAGTTCCATCCTCATCCCCCCTGCTTTTTTTTTGAGACAAGGTCTTGCTAGGTAGTTCAAGCTGTCCTTCAGCTCAGTATATAACCCATGCTGGCCTTGAATTTGTGTCAATCCTCCTGCCTCAGCCTCTCAAGTGCTGGGATTACAGGCATATGCCACCATGCCCACCTCTTTTTAGTTTACCTCCTTTTAGAGATGGGGTGTAAGTTGTTCAGTTTGCCAGACAGGGCTTAAGTCCTCCTGCCTTAGCCTTCTGAGTAGCTGAGAGTAGAGGTGTACCACTTTTTTTGGCGGGGGGTGGGGAGCTTTATTTCAGTAAGTTTGCCAACCAGGGGAAACAAGATGCGGTCTTGGTACAAAATGAAAATGCTTTGCTTTTCCCTTCCTGTAACCTGTCCAACAGTTGTTCACAAGTTTTGGTGAAGAAAGCAATCCTTGGTTTTTATGGAAGCAAATCTGATGTCATTAACTGCAAGCCTATGCTGCCCAGACAGTTTCCAGGTGGGCTCCCAACTGTTCTTGTAGCAGCCCTTCCTGCAAGGAAGGTGATTCTCCCTGTTAGAGATCTGGAACCGAGATTTTGGGCTCTGGTGCAAGTCTGGGTCAGCTCTGGGCCTGTGGCTTCCCCCTCAGCTCTTCACATGAACCCCCTTCCTGCTTCAGGTCCAGGTTCCACTGAGCAGGCTGTGTTCTGGGCTCTGCATTAGGCTACCACTGCTTGCTGCTGCTACCTGGCCTGCTCCAAGGATGCTTGACTGGGTACCTAGACTCCTGGTCTCTTCCAGCATCCTGCTGGGGCATCCCTCATGCAGTTATCCCTCATGCAGTTACCTGGTCACAGTCTTCGCAGTTTGCAGAGCAATGTTCACCATGGTGATTCCTTTGGTCCTCATTGAAAGCCCTAGGAAATGAGGTAGATATTTCAACCCATTGTACAGATGAGAAGTTCGAGACCCAAGCTTCATGTGAGCCATAACCAAGTGAGGATTTTTTCTGAGGTCTCCTGAACCCCAGTCCAGTACTCTGTCCATGCCATCTTGCTCTTGGTACCTCCCATCAGCCCCAGCAATGGTTGCTTTATCTTTTGTGGGGGTTGCAGAAGGGTTAAGTAGGGCCCAGGCGAGTGAAGCATTTTCAGGGAGGAAAGCTGTGATTTCATGTACTTACGGGCTGTAGCCACACGAGGGTGCTGCCGCCTAGAGCAAATGTTGTGGAGGCCCCAGGACACAGTGGTCCAATGTCAGGGCTGGGGTGCTTGCCCCTGGCTTGAGGGGCTCAGGAGCAGTCAGGAGTCCCCCCCGCCACCCCGCCAGAGAGCAGGCCTCTGGCATGTGCCCTGAAACTGCTTTCCCTTTTCTTCACTCCTTCCTGCCCTGAAGTGTCCCCAGCATACAGGGCTGCTAGGCGCTTGTCCTGGCTAGGGGTAGGAGGATGTGGTCAGGCATAGGCCCAAGCTTCTTCATGGACTTGCTCTGTGACCTCTGGCAAACCTCTGACTTCTCTAGGGCTCAGTTCCCAACCGTGCCTTGGAGTAGTAACTTAAGCCAGGTCTGCTGCTCTTGCAGGGCTGGTACGGTGCAGCGCAGGAGACCAGCCTCAATCCTCTTTAAGTGTAGCCCAGGACCAGGTCCTCCTCCTGGGACCACATCCCTGGCTTAGGCACCAAGCTCTCAGCCCAAACCTCCAGGTCTTCCTGTGGCCAACAGCTTCAAATCCCAGCTCCACCTCACCCTCTGTGGCTGTTGTAAATCACATGTTTTCTTCCTCCTCTTTTTTTTCCCAGCTAAAATGCGGTAACAATACTTCTACAGCACAGGTCATGTTGAAGTCCTTGTTAGAGGCCTGGGCCCACAGCCACAAAGAGGGGTTGGGGTTCACATTACTAGTGTCGTCCTGCCTCTGACGTCCCTTGTTGTTTGTTCCAGGAGGACTAGTGTATTCTCCAAGCTGGGACGCCAAGTGCAGCTCCGCGGAGGAGGACGCTGTGTGCTGGTGTCCTCACCCTGTGGAGTCCCTGCCTACATGGAAACAATAAGATACCGTGGAAGTGTGGCATGCGGCTTCTCAGGCTAGGTCTTGTACCACTGCAACCTCTGCCTCCTCTAAGGGGAAGCCAGTCGCCATGTCTTGGAGACAGAGAAGCAGCCCAATGGCAAAGCAGGCATAGGGAGGCACCGAATCCTGCTGGCACTAAGGTTAACATACCGGTGACAACTGCCACCCTGGAAGCAGAGCCTTCAGATACCTAGAGCCTCGGAAAGGTCCTCACCCACAGGCTGCTCCCACCTTCCTGACCCACAGAATCTACCAGATGGCAAAAACATGCCATTGGTGAAGCTCTGGGTTTGGGTAACTTGTCATGCAGCAAGATACAACTAACACAGTGCGAGGCGGGTGTGGCAGGACTGTCCCTGCAGCCGGGGAGGCCCACAGTGCATGGTGTTCTGGTCTGGGGCCAGCCCTGCTCTCCGTCTGGGGCCTGGGTGAGCCTGACCTGCCCTAGCTGCCCTGGCCTGGACTCCAGGACACTCCCCAGCACCCCTCCCACAGCCCCAGCCCCAGGGGTGCCTCAGCCTCTGTCTCTGAGTCCCAGGCAAAGAATGACTTAAAAATAGTGGCCAGCCGGCGGTGGCTATGGGGCTTGCCCTGTGCCGGGCACTCTCCTGGGCCCCCTGGTTTGCCTCCCTCTAGCCAAGAGGTCCATCACTGACAAGCTTGCCAGGGAGGCCCTGCGAAGCTGCAGACCTAGGACTCCACTCCTGGCCTCCCCTCCGAGGTGCTGCCAAGTCCCCTGCCCTGCCCTCACCAGGGTGACGGAGTGCCCACTCAGACAGAGAGGTGGGACAAGGGGCAGAGCAGGGGCTGGTCCTTCTGGTATGTGGCTTCCTATTCACCGCCTGCCTCTGGCTCTTGCGCACCAGCTCCCAGCTCTGCAGGGCCGGATCCGCAGTAGGCCTAGAGCGCGGCTTGAGAGCTGAAAGGCTTGAGCACCAAGCTCCCAGAACCTTGAAAAGGCAGAAGAAACCCCCACCCAAGACGTGTTAAACAGCTCAGTGACAGCTGTGCTTGGAGGGAGTGACCGAGGGGCCGGAAGCCTCAGCCTGGGGGTGGCAGGGGGGCATCCTGCCCTTCAGCTTGGCAGCTGGGCTGCTTTAGCCCCAAGATGTGAGAAGGAAGACGTATTTTTAGGGAGTTTTTTTTCTTCTTCTTCCAGGAAAATGACTCCAAAATGCACAGTTTCTTCCCAGGATTGAGGGTGTGTTAGGGTTCTGCGGCTGGGGCAGCACCCGATTCCTCCTCCCACTCCTGTCCCTGCCCATACCGGCTGCTCCTGGCCCAGGTTCTCACAGCTTCCCTGGTCCTGTGACCTTGGACCAGTTAGCGAGAGTCTAGACTGGAGGAGTCCGACCCCGAGAATGTCTGCAAAGCACAGGGCAGCCGCCGGGATAGACGGGTGGGAGAAAGTGAAGTCCCCTGGTTCTAGCCCTGGTTCTGCTGCAGGCAGACTGTGTGGCCTCGGGCCAGCCTTCGCCTTTTTGGGCCTTGCTCCTCATCTGTGGGACAGGAAGGTGAAGCGAGTGGGTGGGGAGCAAGACAAGGCTGTGCCCCAGGAGGTTGCAGAGAAGCAGCTCCCAGAATGGGCTCAGCCTCGCCTGTCCCCACACACCATGTCAGGACGGGCCTCAGGCTGGGTGGGGGCCACTTCAGAGCCAGAGCACCTGCTTCCCCAAGGCCTGCCTGTCACAGGCCGGTGGAGATGTCCCCACCACAAGGAGGCCTTCCCAGATTCTTCTCCCTGCCTACGCCTCCTCCCGCCGTGCCGGCCTTAGACTTCCGCTCGGGGGCAGCAGCACTGTAAAGGAGGGTGGCTGAGGCAGCAGGGGCCTCACCTCATCCTGGAGGTTGCATCTGTGGTTCCCTCATGGTGTCAGCTTCAGGCTCCACACAGCCAGGTCCCACCCAGCTCTCTGGCCATCCAACCTGAAGTTCCAGAGCACCCCTTCTCCTCAAGCGGACCCTTTCTTGGGACTCTGGCCAGACCTGGCCTGGAGATGGGAGCGTCTACAGCCACAGCCCCTGTCCCCTGGCCACATCGGCCCCTCCTACGGGGACAGCCAGGCCTTGCCCAGTGGCTCAGAGTCCATCAGCTCAAATCCCCCTCGCTTTTGCCTCTCTTACCCCCACTGCCCCTGAGGCCTTGAGTCATGTTTGGGGTCCACAGCATGTCACTAGGAGAGGCCCAAGTTCCAATCCTGGCCCCATGCCTTGTGGCCGCGTGCCCTGGGGGTGCCACCAGCCCCTTGCCTTGCCCTGCCTAGCACCGAGGTCCAGCACAGCTCTGTGAGACTCTCACACTGACCGGCTGCCTTGGCTGGGCCGAGAGCTCCCCCACCCGTGCAGAGGAGCGCGCACCTTCCTGCTCCTCCCCAGACCCCTGCGCAGCTCTGCAGATCCTCCCAGCAACTGCTGCCTGGGCTACATGTCCACTCACGCGGGCACCGGGTGGCCTTGGAGTCTCCCCACATTCCCCCAACTGGATTTCTGGATCCTTCAGAGCTGGAGCCCTCCTGCCAGGACCCCGTTTCGATTCCTGAGTTTTGGGTGTCTCTGCCCTCTCAGGGCTGCTCCCTCCTGACTGCTCCCAGAAGTGAGCCTAGACTCCGGCTCCCATCCTGACTCCAGGTGACAGAGGAAGAAAGCTGTGGTGGGAGGATGTGGGGTTGGGGGTTGGGCGAGGGGAAGCAGGGACCTGCGGTTGCCTTGGGCTGAGAAGGGGCTTGCGTTTGGGGGCTCTGTTAGCATCACAAAGCCCTCCTGTGCCTTGGGGAAGCCAGAGTTCTGTCATGCTGCCTGGCCCATGTCTTGGCTGGTGTGTGGTCAGGGCAAGTTACTGGACTTCACTGGGCCTTAGACTCCCCGACTGTGAAACGGGGACAAGGCAGCGAGAGGCGCACACAGCGCTGCCTGCGCACCAGGCTCTCCTGGAAGCACTGGCTCATCGGTCTTCACCGAAGCAATGCTGGGGCCAGCTGTTTGTTGCTCCCCCGAGTCCCAGGCCCGCGGTAGAAGCAACTGTTGCCCCTGGTACAGAGGGAATGCTGGGCTCTGAAGAACCGGTCGGTTTAGCCAACTGTCTGGGGACAGATGGAGTCAGGTGACAGGTGCTGAGCACCCACTCTTCTGTGCTGGCAGGGGCGAAACCCTGAATGCGGTGTCACAGGCCTCCCTGAGGTGCCCAGAGGCTTCAGTGAGCCCTCTGTTGTCTTGTTAAAGCCAGGAGGCCTGGCCAAGGGCAGAGGACGAAGGTCATTCTAGGGTGGGCGCAGGAAGCCACAGCTGCTAGGTGTGAGATGGTGGTTATGTGGGTGCCAGACTGCATCTCAGGATGTCCTCAGGTTGGTGTGTGGGTCCCACAGTGACTCTTTAAGTCAGTCATCAAACACTTCCCAGAATACCTCTAGTCCTTGCATTATGGTGTAACCTTTAAAAGAGATAATATGAAAGTAGAAGGAAGACTATTAAGAAGAGGGAGGTTGTGGGAGGGAAATGAGGATAGTGGGGGTGAAAATGATCCAAGCATGTTATTTGCATGTGCGGATACGGCTCAACAAAACACACTAGTTTATAGAAAGAATACACCCTTGGGAGGGGTACCAGGGTCAAGATCTTGGTTCTCGCTTCTTACCTGTGGAGATGTGGATTCCTCTCCTAACTTTTGAGCGCTTCAGGTTTTGTCCACTGGGGATCCCGATGTGGACCCTGAGGATACGGAGGGCAAGCCAGACTGAAGACATGATGGGGGCGTGGGGGCACCCCAAAGGCGTCCAGACGGCCGTCTGCAGGAGAAGGTGCGTCCTGAGTCCTGAGGGCGGAGAGCGCTGGGAGGGCTGTGCGGAGGGAGGGCAGCGTCAAACGTGCGCGTGGCCGCGGCAGGGCGAGGGAGCCTGGAGCAGGCTGCCGCGGGCTCCACTGCAGGAAGGCACAGAGGGTGACCGCGCAGGCGCACCGAGTGCTTGAGCATAGGGAGCGGACGCATCCTCGAAGCCCAGGGAGACCCGGAGCAGGTGAGGCGCGGGATGAGACCCTCCAGGTCCAGACCTGGCGGTTCTGCCTGCAACCAGTGTCTCTGACTAGCAGCAGGTGGCGCTCCTGGCCTGGCCAAAGATTCTCCACCCCCTGCTCAGCCCCCTGGGCGTCGGGGAAGTAGGCCTGTTGCTTCCCAAGTCTGCGAGCAGCCAGCGACTTTTGAAGAAGGGCCATGCTCACTACCTGCCTTGCGCATGGAGGCCATCCTTATGGTGTCCCTGCTAGATAGCTCTCTGAGCTTTGCTCACCTTCCAGGACAGGGTGCTCACTACCTATTACAATACCCCTGCAGGCTGTGGCTGACTTCTGCTGTCCCAAAGTCCTTGTATGCACCAACTGACATCTGGCTCTTACAACTGCGCTCCAACCCTGTGTCCCTCTGGGAGCTCCTCAGAACCAGTCTGTCCCCTGGGGTCTGCTCAGCCTTTCCGCAAGGTAACTTTATTCCCATATCTGTGTCCCTCCCTTTGTAGTATCATCCCAGCCACCTCTGTCAAACCCAGAGGGTGCCAGGGTCACACACTATATCCATATTACAGTTGGGAAACAGGCTCAGAGAGGTCAAGTTATGCTAATGTAACACAGCATATAAATGGTAGCGGTGGGATTCAAACAACCTAGAGTCCCAGCTCTTTACTTCCAAACTGTGCTACCTCAACTAAAACCAGGTACCATCCTGCTGGTCCCGCTAGCCTTTCCTCTCCTCTCCTATCTATCTATCTATCTATCTATCTATCTATCTATCTATCAGCTATCTATCCGGGTGCTCACGGGTCCAAATTCCAAAAGATTTGGGATGGGATTTCCAAAGGCTGAGATCTCAGAGTTCCTAGGGATTTCTGAACAGCACAGTTGTGAGGTCTCCCCAGCTCCCTCCACAATGCCTGCCAGACGGCAGTGAGGCTGGCTTTACATGGGCTTCAGCGCTGGGCTCTTCTCAGTGAGCCCCGCCAGTACAGCTCCATCCTAGGTTATGCTCACCTTTGTCACCTGAGCCTTCTCCCGCGGCACTGCGGGCCAAATCAGGCTCCCCTGACACGCGCAGACCAGGGCTGTGCCCCCAGGCCCGGCGCCCCTCTTGCCTGTCCCCTGTCTGCACCACTTGTCCTTTTGCTCTGGTTTCAACTGAGCTGGCTGTGGAGTCACAGGGACTAGAGAGGAAAGTGTCTAAAGGCAGGCGTCTAGCTCGCCACCATCAGCTAGTAAGTAACCTTTCCTGTCCTCAGCTCAGTTCCTTCATCGAAGTGTAGGCACTGGCAACACCAACCCCCTGGGGTTCCCAAGAGCACGCTGGGGTGACTGAGGAAAGCCCTTGGCCGATGGCGTGGGTTTAATACTCACTCCTCCCCATCTACCTCCAAACCCCTGGGTGTGGGTGAGTTGAGGGCCATAAGAAACGCATCACTGGCTCTGCAAATTTGTATGGAGCACCCACTGCACGCCAGGATGCGCCGGTGCTAGGACACAGGGGACACTGGGGATTAACCGCAGTAACCCCTGCCCTCTTGGAGCTTAGGTGCCAGTGGGGGATGCCAAATAAGTAGGCACAATGCAAAGCGTGTCCGGTGGAGGAAGAGGCAGAGAGACTGGGTAATCAAATGCCGGGCCTGGGAGCTGCCACCAGAGCCCTGGAGGGGATGGGGGGGCGGGGGGGGGGGCTCCTCTGCATCCGGGGAATCGGAGTCTCAGAGAACCCGGGGGCTAGCCTGGGGAAGCAAGTGTACTTCAGGTCTGCCACCGCGTCGTCCGCAGATCCACGGTATCAGGGTCTATCCCATGCTGCCTGGGGAAACTGAGGCCCTGAGAGGGCCAGGCCTAGCCTGAGGTCAGCAGCCCTTCCACATCCTGGAGACCGAAGGGGGGGCTTGGGATGACGTCGGGCCCATTCCGCAGGCCGGCTGGGGGCGTGAGGGCGGCGATGGGAGCCCCGGAGGAGGCTCCTGTGATACCCACGCGACCCCCCGGCCCGGGCCCGGGCGGGCG
>NW_004955452.1:9388930-9477205 GCF_000276665.1 Chinchilla lanigera | reverse complement strand
GCTGGCGCGCGGCTGGGGGGCGCTGGCGCCCGCAGGCTGGGTGTGCTGGGGGCCCCACCTCGTGGGTGTGCCCGCACCGGGCCACTCGCAGGGCATCGCGGCCGAGGACCCTGCTTGGGGAGGGTATGCACCTGGCTTCTCCCAGGGTCGCTTCCCCCCAAGCCACACGCAGGGCAGTGGACGCTTTGAAAGGGGATGCAGAGGGCGGTTTGGTGAAGGTGACCTGAGGGGAGAACGAGGGTGACCCTGTGTGTGTGCTCCCGCCTCGGTGAGGGCCTGGGCCTGGGGGGGTGTGAAGGTTTGCCTACCAAGTGCGTGGGTGCCACCATCCCCCCATGTGTGGGTGGGTGAAGGGGACCCATTGTGCGTGGCGTGTACCAGTGCCTGGCTGGGCCACCGTGGCCACGACCATGTGTGCCTGCAGGGGAGTGGGGTGCGAGTGGGAAAGATCCCTGGTGGGCGTGTGCTGGACTCGTGGGAGTGCTCGTGTAGTGCACAGTTACCTTGGACACGGGGTAGGGACCCTGGAGGGGGCCACGTGTGTGCGGGTAGAGGTGGTGTGTATGAGGTGACCCCTGAATTTCCCTTTGAGTGACCACAGCGGCTGTGGATTGAGCGTGGCCCCGGCTCCTTCGGGGAGTGGGAGGAAGAGGGTGGAGGAACCATGACCTCGCTGTGAGGGACGCAGGTCCCAGTGAGTGCTTTGTGGGCTCCTGTCCAGACCCTGGCGTGGGTGGGCGGGGGTTTCTAGTTCCAGCCTCCTCAGCTCGTTCTAGGAGCAGTGCTGTTCCCCATCCCCCGGGGCTGAAAAGGAGCTGGGCCTGTCAGGCATTGCCAGGTGCCCACGCTGCCCCTGCCTGTCCTTTTCCTCTTAGAGCCCGAGTGGCAGGAGGCAGGAGGACAGGCAGGGCTCCAAGGGGCGGACAGGTTCCCAGTCAGCCTCATGGTGTGGGGCTGTGGGCTGGGGGTGTGGGTGTAAGGAGCCTGGTGGTCCCACCCTCATGCTTGTTCTCCAGGTGGGGTGAAGACAGAGGTCTCTGTGAGGGGACAGAGACCCTACCCATCCTAGCAGCACTTTCTCAGAGCTTTGTAAAAATCCTTAAAACTAAAGACTTGGGAATCACAGTCTTGGGTTCAAATCACCCGCTACCACCGCCCCTTTCTGGTGTGATCTTGGGCACGTGGTGCCACTTCTCAGAGCCTGGGACCTCCCTCTGTGAAATGGGGTTAGTGACAGTTTCCTCCGAGGGAGCAGGTTACATGCGATGTGCAGGGAATATTGGATGGAAGAGTGACGGGAAATGGGCTCAGGACAAAATGCTGGAGACTTGGAGGACCCATGGGCATCAGAGCTGTGCGGCCCTGGGCAAGTCACTGGCTGTGCTGAACCACTGTCCCCCATCCATAAAGCAAGGCCAGCAATCACCCGCCCACACGAGGTGGTGAAAGGAATTAAACAGAACTTTTAAGGGCCTGGCGGACAGTAGGGCCTCAGCAGGGCAGGGTGGCCCTGAAACTGGGGAGGAGGTAGGGCTCAGACCCAGTGGTGGGTGGCAGATCAAACAATCCCCCCACCCCAGGGAAGGGGCTGGATTTCAGGGAGAGGAGAGACTGTAGGGGTGGGGCACCGTGTCCCTCCGGCTGCCCCTCTTCCCAGGGCTCCCGCTGTGAGGAAGGCCAGCGGCAGCCCTCTGTGCTCCTGTGGCCTGGGAAGCAGAGGTTGATGGGTGGGGCTGGTTGCCAGCAGAGGAGAGGGTGACGCCTGCCGAGCGAGCGCACAGGGACTGAGGCTGTGCTGGCGCCCAGCCAGGTTCTGCAGGAGTGACCTCTGTGGTGGGTCCTCTAAGGACATAGGGGGTGAGTGGTGGCTGGCTCAGGGCAGTGGAGAGACAGGATGACCTGGGTCTGCCCACCAGCCTGAGGAGGAGGGGATGGCAGGGCTCATTCATGCTGTGGATGGGCTCTTGGGGTGTGTGTGTGTGTGTGTGTGTGTGTGTGTGTGTGAGAGAGAGAGAGAGAGAGAGAGTGTGTGTGTGTGTGTGTGTCCATCTATCCTGGTGTCTCCTTGGGGAGTCCTGTCTCCTGAGAGACCAGGTGACTTCTTGAGAGACATCTGCCTTTAGGAGCACCTCAGCTGCTATATATAAGTCACTTACCAGAATGGCTTGGAGTGTGGGGGGAGCCTGAAAATTTTAGCTTTTGAAATATGTTCTTTTTAAAAGCCTAGATTTGGAAAAGATCTTAGGTGTCGCTCATTTGAGTGCTTTCAGTGATGGGAGGCCACTAATTTGTGGCCATGTGACCTTGTGAAAGCTATTTAACATCTCTCCTTTAGCTTCCACCTGTATGAAACGGGGTAGGTGGAGTGAAAGGGGAAAGCTTTTAGCACAGTGCCTGACAGATGCTAAAGCTGCACAAATGTTGCTGTCTTGTTCTTCACTGAGCTGCCGTCTGCGGTTGGGCGGGGGCAGAGGTGGGCAGTGGAAAGCAGGCTCCTGCCCCCGCCCCACCTCCCTGTTTCAGCATCGAGGACCCCCTGATTTTGCTGCTGCCCTCCACTTTGGTTGACTCTGAGCCATGGGTCCTGACTGTAAAAATGAAAGTGCAGGCTCCCTAGGCTGTTCCAGGCCAGGCCCTTGGGTGAGCAGAACCCTCTCCACCAGCTGGGGGACCTCGCAGGAACCCCAAAGGGGTGTGCAGCCTCTTAGCTCCCAGGGACGGATGACTGCTGATCCTGTGGTGTGTCTCAAATTCCTCTCAGAGCAACAGGGACAGTCACAGTGTCTGCTCAGGGATGTGGCAGGAACCGAGCCCCTTGGGGACTCTGAGCTCCTGAGAGACAGGGCCTTTCTAAGAGGGACTCTGAGGGGCTCAGGAAAGGCTTCTTGGAGCAGGAGGCCTTTGAGCTGAGCGCTGAGAGTGGTCACCACGGGCCAGTAAGCAAGGTGTAGCCTGCTCTGGCCCTCAGCCCTGCTCCCTGTCAACTGGGGACACGCACTTCACATCGGGAGGCAACCTGTCATCACGCCCAGGACACCCCTGTTCTGCTTCTCTGAGGGCTTAATGACTCACATAGCAGCTACTACCCCGAGCTCACCTGCTAAGCGCACCTGTGGCTTGGTATTTAGTCTTTATGATATCCAATGAAGCAGGACTTAAACTGACCTGTTTTACAGAGGAAACTGGAGCACGGAGAAGTTAAGTGACTTGTTCAGAGTCACACAGCCACGAAGTAGGACAGCTGGGTTGAGCCAGGGCCTGGCAGGCTAATGGGAGGGGCCGCAGTCTTAATTCTATGCCTTCTTGCTGTGTGATCTTCCCAATGTACTTCACCACCTCTTTGGCCTCCCTACCCCCAAATTATGCCCATATTTGCTTCTGTTTAATAAGTGTCTCTCTTCCCAGGTGAGTGCCGTATCTTTTTCTTCTTTAATTCTCGCATAGTCACAGAGTTGCCAGTGGGGGAGGGGACGTGCTTTACTATCTGAATCAGGACCCACTCCGAGGGCGCCGGGGAGGGCCTGGAGGCGCTCTGCAAACTGTGAAGGGCTGCGGACCACATCATGTGTATGCGAGGGGCTTGTGTCAGGGTCTGTGCTCAGGCACAGGAGAGGGGAAATGTCTGGAATCTCAGGATGAGAGGGGTCTAAGAGGCCACCATTCCCTTGGTGCCACCTGAGTCGGGGTCCCCCTGCTGAGGTGACCAGGCCTAACCCTGCCCCCACTCTCCCGTGCTGACCCCGCTGCACTTCAGATTCTCCAGCCCCGCAGTGAGTGAGCTGGTGGGGCTGACGTGGCAGGGTCCCCTAGCAGCACGAGTGGTGTCACAGTGCTTTCTTGGTAGACCAGGGAGCTTCCTAGGGTGCACCTTCACTGAGCCCGGGGACCTCTTGGAGCCTGGCTGGAAACGAAATGCTTCACGTGGTGAAGGAAAGAAGGAAGGAGTGGAGGAAGGGTGCAGGAAGGAAGCCAGGGCTGTGGGTGTGGAGGGGACGGTGAGGCTGGCACGGGCCTGTGGGGTTCAGGGCGGGTGCCGTGGGCTGGGAGGCGCCAGGGGGCTGTGAGGGGCTGGCCTGTGGTCTGAGCGCCCTGGCGCTGCCACCACCACGTCTGGCCGGGACAGAGGAGCTGTGGCTCTGGGCTTCAGCCCAGCTTCTGAGAGCCCTGTGATTTTGTGTCCGGGGGCAGGGAGGCCAGAGCTCGGAGCTTCCTGAAGCCTGTCCCATTGCTCCCATGTCCCGTCCAGACCCCACGGGGATGGGAGTGGTCTCGGCTGCTCCTGGACCACCTGGCTTGTCTTGCCAGCCCCTTCAGACCTCTGTCCCTCACAGCACTCTGCCCCATCCTGGGGACATCAGGCTGGCTCCCAATAAACATGTTTTGACGGAGCCTCCACCCCCTTCCTTGGCTCCCAGCTTCCCAAGGGGCCGGGTAGCCTTCACTTCCGGCCCCCTCCCTCCAGAGCAGGCCCTGGCCAGAGGGGCAGCCGGTCCCCTCCCCCACACCAGGCCCAGTCTGAGAGCCAAACAGGAAGCTGTGATTACAGGGGGAGTCTGAGCAGTCATGGCTGAGGGCCCAGCTGTGGGATTGGGGGTGTTACAAATGCTCTAGCCTCTTTCCTACCTGGCTGCTGAGGGTGGAGGGCCAGGAACACCTATGCTGGCCTTTTTTTACCAAGTGGAGTGGATTCTACAGCACCCATTGCCTGAACTAGCTGAAGCTTGCCTTCTTCCCACTCCTGGGTCCTCTTAGGCCTTGGTGCTGTGTCTGGAGCTCACCAAATCTGAGGGTGCAGCTTGAAGCAGGAGTGGGGAGCCAACTAATCCAGCAAGTTTACTTAACCTCTCTGAGCCTCAGTTTTCTCTCCTTTAAAATGGGGCCTCAAGGTTGTTTTGGAATCAGTAATATGAAGTAATAAACTAAATGAAATAATTAGGGAGTGGGATGTGGCTAAAGATGTTGGTTTCTTCCACTCACCTGCCTTGGCTTTTGCTTTTTCCTGTGTCTTTCTTGGTCTTACTGAGAAATTGCTCTTTGGGGACAGGGGTAGGGTTTTCCTTCGGAGAGTGTGGGGACCAAGTCTGGATGATTAGGGATGACCCAAAGCTGAGCTCTGGGCTGGGACTATGCTGAGAGGGAGGGCTTAGGCCTCCAGCTGGAGCCAGCAGGCCTCAGGCCAGATAGGAGGACGCACTTTCCAGGGTCTCGTGGTGCTATGTTGGCAGGGAGCTTGATTCTCCTGAGCTGTTGAGCAGCCTGCTGTCCAGACTAAGGGGAAGGGGGCTGGAGTTGCTGCTCCTTGGTCCTTCCTGTCCCGGGCTCCAGGGAGATGGCAGGAACCTAGGCTTGGTAGCACCATGGGTGCTAGGTGTTGTCCGCCCAGGCCCTGCCTCAGAGGGTGGTGCTGATGTTGACAAAGGTCTCTGCAGGGACGCTTTGAGAGAGGGTCAGCCCCTCAGCCTGCCATCCCACAGGTGATGGTCCGCTCTCGCCCAGGAATCAGGGCTGGTTCTGCAGCCCCAGGGGTCTCCCAGAGCCTTCTGGCCACCTTTGGAAGCTGGCAGCCTTCCTGGCGTGCAGAGGCAGATTCAGAGATGTCAAGCCAGCTGCCAAAGCTCACACAGCCAGGAAGAGGTAGAGCTAGGGTCCAGGTGCCTTCTCCCCTCCTGTGGCATTCTCTCTGCCCCCTCGCTGGTCTTTTCTGGCATGAATGAGCCTGGCGACAACACAGACTGAGACCTTCGTCCTGGCTCTGGGGTGGTCTGTGGGCCTCTGTGCTGTCTCGGCAGTATTGCTTCACTCTGGGGTCGAACTGCACCAGATCCCCAGAGCATTCTGCCCTGTCTACCCACACTGGCAGGTAGGCCCCCGGTCCAGCAGCCCAGACTTTATTGAGAGTAATTTAGAATCAATCAGCAGTGGGATCTGGGAAGTCTAATTGCAGCAAACTGATTGCCAATTCGATCGCTGGCACCAGGCGGGTGTGGGTGCTCCTCGGCACTGGCCTGGGAATCCTGGGGGGTTGGGGAGTGAGTAAGCAGGGCTCCCCGAGAGCTGGTGCTCTTGGAGCAGGGGAGCCATCGCTCTGGGTCCCTGGTGGAGCCCATGTTCCGGTCCCCTCTCCGGGGCCTGCACAGGGGTGGGAACCAGTCTCCTCCCATCGCTCACCACCACATGTTTGCTGCCCTTGCTTGGCTGCCCCTGGGGTCTGCAGCTGCTGCCTGCCCTCCAGGTGCTCCTCACGTCATGGAGACAGACCTGCACAGTGAGGACAACGGCCAGGACACCCAGTGTTCACGCTGTGCCAGGTGCCGATCTCATTGTACCACGTGCCCCAGGTTATTCCCCACCAGATCCTACGGGGACCTGAGGGCCAGGAGGTCAGGAGTGTGTCCCAGGTGAGTTCTTGCTCACTGGTATCAGGTGGTGGAACAGAGCTCTTGCCTGGGGCCTGCTTCTTGACTGACTGCTGGGCTCACTCCGCAGTCCCTTATTGAGCACCTGCTGTTACTGGGCCCTCTGGGTCTTTCCGGGCTGTGCTAGCCGGGGAAGTGTGTTTGCAGCAGGTGTGTGGTGCAAAGGGAGAGAGGGGGTTCCCCTTCTCCCCTTCTGGGGGCGGGGCCCCAGCTTTGCCCTAGAAGTGGAGTGAACTTGGCAGGTGATCCTTGACTCGGCTCTTCTACTCCTCCGTGAAGTGCGGCTGCTGATTCCTGACTCACAGCCTGTGGTGGAGTAGTGTGGGAGGGGTAGAGCTAGTTAGCTAGTTGGCAGCTAGTTAAAAGGGAGGTGCTGCTGGATGGGTACTTTTAATAACTATACTTTTCCCTGGATTGTTGCATCTCAGAGGTGAACCTGGCCCTAGCTTGTCAAGTGATAACCTTTTCCCACCTCTTCAACTTCTGTATCTGGGAAGCGGAGAGGAGGTTTGGAGTGACCCAGGGTCCTCACAGGCTTCACATTTGAGGAACTGTCAGCAGGACCAGAGAGGTGGGGGCTGACCTTGAGTGGCCCAGTGTGGGATGAAAGCAGGCTGGCTCCCTTTGCATGGCCTATGTGGGGTTCCTCTTGGGCCAGGGTGGCAGGGGCCCTTTCTTTGCCCATCACGCTGAGGACCACCTCCGTTTCTGACCCCTGATGTGTGATCGGTGAAGTCCAGGCCATCTGGGGCCTGGGTCGTGAGTCTGGTTTCTGGGGCAAAGGAGGAGGTGTGGGAAGCAAGACCAGTGCCTGTGCCCTGTCCCCACCCTGCTGCCAGTCTCGGGCCAGTGTCCTGATGCCGCCTCTGAGTCTGGGCCGTGCTGGGCTCCATTTCTGACCTCGGGAAGCTCCCAGTGAGGGGGTCAAGGAAGTGATGGCTTGGTCCTGACTCCGTGGAGGAGGTGACCTTAGGCCAGGATGGGTGGCCGCACGTGGATGAGCAGTGGAACCTGGCGGGGGAGCGAAGATGCAGATGTGGGGAGAGTCCTGGCGTATTAGGGAACTAAAGTGTGCCTGAAAGCAGCAGCTCCCAGCTGGGGAGCAGGGCACATGTGGAGAGGGAAGTGCATCTCCTTTTAGGGCACAAGGGGTCCTGCTGTGGGGAGTGCTTTTTCTGATGAGTGTGTCATTTTGCATATTTAATAGCTGTATACTCAGCACTTCATGGGAGCCTCCTTGCCTGTGACCTAGAGCATTCTGGGGCTGCGAAGTTTCCACATGGAAGCCCCTGGTGCATGGAGGCAACCCCAGCGGCTCCTGGGTGGGACCATGAGACCAAAGCGTTTGTGTTCTGTCCTGCAGGGGGATGCAGAGGGGGCTACAGATACTCTGCTGAATGCCTCGTGTGTGAAAATTCACTTAACCCCTACAAGAGCACCACAAGGGAGATAGCAGTATTATCTCTATTTTACAGAAGAGAGAATGGAACTACAGAGAGGTGAAGTAACTTGTCCAAGGTCACAGAGCTTGTAGGTAGCACAGGTGGGGTTAGAACCCAAATAGTGTGGCCCCCCTGGGTCCTACCTAGGGGATAGGCGCTGTGTCCTGCCACCTCGTGTATAGGAAACTGTAGAGTACCGCGCCCCTGAGAGGAGGAACGTGAGGCCAGACAGGTCTCATGGGGTACTTGAGCTTGAGTGGCCGCTGTAGGGGAGGCCTTAACCCCACTCTGGGGCTCTTGGCTTCTGTCTGTTCTCTGCCACTCATTTTCTGTCCGTATTGAGTCTGGACGGAGGCTGGTCCAGGCGAGGGGAAGATCAGAGGACTGGAGGTCATTTCTGCTTGAAGGGCCTTGGAAATACTCTTGTTGACGTTGTCCGTCGGAACCGGGATGGAGGCATTGATCTCAAGGCACAGTGTCTTCTGAGATCCTGTTGTTCGGCCTTCTTATTTCACGTGTGAAGAAGCTGAAGCTCAGAGAGGCACAAGGCCTTGCCCAAAAGCCTGGTGTCCCTTCCCTCGCCCTCACCCATAGCAAGTTGGTGGCTGAGCTGGGACTAAAAATTCCATCTCCTGGGTCCCAGGTAGGGCACCACTCAGGCCTGGTGCCTGTGCCATGTTCCTGCTTTCTACCCGTCTCTCCTCTGCTCACAGTGCAGGCCCAGCTCTACCCCCTGCCTCCTAGAAGCTGTCCCTGATGGCCTCAGCGGTCCCTGTGCCTGATTCTCTATGCAGACTTCTTCCTATCATTGTATTCCATGTGCTTCTCCAGCCTCATTCCTTGGCCCTTACATCCACATGGCGGCCACCCAAGTCCCCAGACACAGAGCCTACCACTGTCTTTCTTTTCCTCATGCCTACCCATGTGCTTTCCCTTCACTATGGACTGTTTCCTTCCTTTCAGGTAAACTCCTACCCATCCTCCAGAGCCTGGCCCTGATGTCCCCTCTTCCCAGCTCCTGCATGTACTGGGCTCTTTCTTCTGTTCTTTCTTCTAGATTCCTAGATGCGGCACCTCTCTTAACGTGTTGGGATACTTTGTCAAGCCCCAGTTGTTCACATTGCTTCCTGATATATGGCTCCCCACAGGGTGACACTGTTACCTCCCTGGAGCCCTCTCTTGCAGACATTGTTGCAGCTGCTGGTCCCCCATTACATCATCTCCCTGCTCAGCCTCACACATGCTACTTTGTTTCATCCCTCCAAATTCTGACATTGCTACATTGTTTCTTTTCCCTGCTTTCACACATCCCCAGTCTGTTTTATTTCTAGTTCTCTCCATTGTCACACCTTGTCCTCTTTCCCCAGCCCCTGCTCACGTGACCTCAGGCTGGGGAGCAGAGGAAAGTAGAGCAGGCATGAGGGGGTGCAACCGCACAGCTTCAGCAGGCTGGGGAGGTGTCGGGTAGGGAAGGGGTCTGTCTGGGCGCCTGTGCTGTCTTTCTGGAGGGCGGCCTCTCAGCCTGTGGAGGCTGAGGCTTGGGTACATGGAGGTCTCCCAGTGACTCCTCAGCTCCCTCCTGCCCACTGCTGCCTCTTCCCCAGCTTTGTCTTTAGCTCCTTGCCCTCCTGCCTGGCTCCCCTTCTCTGCTTCCTCCTGCCCCATCCCAGGGGCCTCTGTCTTCCTCCCTCCCTCCCTGGCTGTGACTCAGGGGTCTCAAGGGCTGGGGGGTAGTTGGAGCTGGCCTAGGGGGCGCCTCTTTAGTGTCTCCTCCTGTGGGCCCAGAAGTCCCAACTTCCTTACCCTTGCCCTGCCTTGCTCCCCAGGAGTGGATTTTCAGACAAAGGGCTGTAGGAATCAGCCCTACCTTTGCTCTGAGATGAGGAAACTGAACCCAAAGACAGAGTGTGGCTGAGTGGACTACACAGCAGTGTGTGTGTGTGTGTGTGTGTGTGTGTGTGTATGTGTGTCTCTCTCCCTCTCTCCTTCTCCTGTGTGTCCCCTGGGAGCTGAGCCTGTACTTAGTGGAGTCCTGTCTTCATGTGAGGTGGGGAACAATCTCAGACCCAGAGGGGCCTGCAGTCCTGTGTCCGGGCTGTGGCCGAGCTGGTACTCCTTTTCCAAATGTAGTTGCAATTGTGTTCATGAGGACACAAGTCCGGGTGAGGACTGGGCGGTGTCGCACGCTCATGTGAGTGGTTGTGTTGCTAGGCACCTGTGTGGATGTGTGGAGGCCCCAGTGTCTGTGTAGGAGAGGGTGTTTGCAGCTTGCACTGGGGGATCCGAGTCCCCAGCTGCTGTCCCACCTCTCACCCGGCCACAGGGCCTGCAGGCAGCTGTAGTTCTGGGAGGGATCTGAACTACCAGGAACGTGTTCGTCCTTAATCCCGGTTCTTAATCCCAGGGTCTAGAGAGCCCAGGCCAGAGGGGCAGCCGGTCATCTGGCCTCCTTAGAGGTGATTAAGGCAAGGGCGGGGGTGTGCGGGCAGAGGGACGAAGAGCTTTGTCTGCCTAACCTCCAGACACTTTCCAGCCCTAACCCCCAAACCCAGCCTTGGTTCCTTCGGGATTTGGTTCTATGTAATTTACTAAAGGGGTGTGGACGTGCTGGGGACAGAAGAGAGGGTGTGGCTGTGTGTTCCAGAGGAAAGGAAAGTGACAGTTGGGGTGAGAGAGGCCAGCAGAGGCGGGTCCACACTTAACCGCACCTGATGCCGACCCTGGGGGAACTCTTTAGACTGGAGAGCCCTGGTGTATGAGGAGGGACATTTCTGATGAAGCAGAAACATGAGGTCCAACCAGGAAGTACCGAATTTGGGACCTGAGCAGGAGCACCAGGGACAAGGCTGGGATGGGGACCTTCCACAGGGAAGTGAGGCCTGAGCTGGCCGTGGAAGGTGTTGACTCTTGGGGTGCATGGGGGCATTGTGGGTTGTCACCAGAGAGGGGGTGCTGCTGGCATTTACAAAGCAGGGGCCGTGGCTGCTGCAGGTCATCATGCCCAGGACACTCCTGCCGGAGAACCGTCCTGCCCAGGTGTCGGGGGTGCTGTTGATTGGCGCTGCTGGGGTGAGGTGCAGTGAAGAGGGAGGTGTCAGTGTGGACTGCAGCTCCAAGGTGACTGTCCCTGGCATGCTGTGGGAGGGAGGAGCACCCTATTCTACTCCAGGCACCCAGAGTGTGCAGGTGGAGGCTCCACTCTGTCCTCTGCCCCCAACACCCCATGTTGGTGTGGACATACGTATCCAGGGGACAGCTGTGAAGAATGGTGACAAGAGGGTGCTTTGGGCGTCAGCCTCACATGGGCTCTACTTGGGTCTTGGTCTGTCAACTGGGTAACCTTGGGCCGGTCACTGTACCTGTGTTTGTCCTCTGAGCCTGTATTGTATTGACCACTCTATGCAGTGGTCCCCATGGCTTTCTAGGGAGTTGTGAGGTTTGGGGTTTAGGGGGCCCAGGGTCTAGCACACTGCAGTGCCCACGAGCTGTGACTGGCGTGGCAGTGTGGGGCCATGCTAGTGAGAGATGGCTGTCATCACCGTCATTGTGTGGGAGCTTAGGGCAAAGACCGTCCTGGCCACAAACCCTTGCTCTGTGCAGTGTTGAGTCTGATTTTTCAAGCCCAGTGCTTCTTTCATAAACCTGGCTTCCGCAGAGCTGACCCCTGGGCCAGCCCATCTGAAATTCACTCATCCACCAGGCTGGGGCAGGGGGCAGCCTGGGTTGAGGGTTGGTTTTGCCTTGGTCTTGCCTTGATGTGGTTCCATAGGGAAGGGGTCAAAAACTGGTTTGAGATTGGTGAGGGTCTGATGTCAGAGGCTGGCCTTCCAGCTGGGCCTGGGGCAGGCCTGGGAGAGATTCCTGGTGGAGGGATGTGTTGGCCTTGTCCCATGGGGGCAGGGCATTCAAGTCTCTGAGGACACAGTGGGCATGTGACTCTGAGCCCCGTGGGTGAACCTGTGCTGTGGGCTGCAGAACGTGGACACACAGTCTTCAGGAGGCAGCTGGGTGTGTGGGAGAGGCCCTGGAGCGCTGGGTTTTCTTTGGCTCCTTGCACTGATCTTTGGGGCGGAAGGGTCTTTGTGGAGTTCTTGGCCTCCTCTCCCCGATCCATGTGGCCTCTGCATTGCAGTCTGAGCTGTGAGGCTGTGAGGTCACCTCCTGTCTTCTCCATGACAATATGGGGAACTTGGCCAGGGAGGGAGAGACTTGGCCAAGTGGTGGGACCCGGGAGGAAGGTGTTAGCCTTCACACCTGAGCCAGCCAGTGGGGGAGGGAAGGGGACCCAAGCACCTGCCAGACGAAGGCCTGGCAGCTCAGGCCTAGGCCCAGCTCCCAGACAGACGGGTCTGCGTGCAGAGAATGAGAACGGAAACCAGCCTGGGGCTTGGCAGCTGCCAGCTGGCCTGGGTGGCAGCTGGTGCCTGGGAGCCAAGTGGAGGTGGGGCAGGGGGTAAGAGGTGGGCCCTGGACCCAGTCAGTACAAGGGTGTCTGTCCTGAAGGTTGCCCTAGACAGCCACAGGGGAACAGGGTAGGAGGACCTGCATTTGAGCCCTCTGCCCCCTCCTTGGCAGGGACTACCTTCCCGAGGCAGCCAGCGGGCAGCCACGTGGGCATCCCTGAGCCCCTGAGGGCCGCGGCTGAGAAACAGGTCTGGGTTGGGGATGGCAGCCAGCTCCTGTCTGGCGGTGCCGCCCTTCCTCGGGGTTCCCGTCAAGACGGGGCTGAGGCTGTCCCTTCAGCGGCCCCACCTGGCCGCGTGGCCTTTGGCAAGCACAGAGGAGGCTGTTGCCGAGCTGGGTCTCGCCCCCCGCCCCCAGGGCTGTGGAGAGAATGATCGCCCGTCCCAAGGTGGGGGTCCTGGCCCTCGGGTGAGGGGAGTTTGAGTCTGGCAACGGGGCAAGGCAAAGGAGTCAGCATAAGGAGCACTGGGAGCTCTGGAGGATCTGGATTTAAGCCCAGGCTCTGCTGTGTGACCCTGGGCCAGTTTCTCCCGCTTTCTGAGCTTCAGTCTCACAGTATTTCTTTTTCTCTGTCTTCTCTCCTGTCCCCTGCCCTCCGCTGCCGCCCCCAGTGCTAGGGATTGAACTCAGGGCCTTTGCACTGAACTACATCCCCAGCCTTTTTATGGAGACGTAACTCACATTCCATACAATCCGCCCACCAAAAATGTATACACTACCCCCTCTTGGCGGTGGCTTCACTTTCTATGACTTCAGTTACTTACGGTCAGCAGCAGCTTAAAAATATAAAGTGGAAAATTCCAGAAATAAACAATTCATAAAATTTAAATTAGGCGTTATTCTGAGTAGTTGATGAAATCTTGAGTTGTCCTGCTCTGTCCTGCCTCGCATGAGAATCGCCTGTGTTGTGTGTGCTGCCCACCTGCGGGTCACAGAGTAGCATCTCAGCTCTCTCTCTGCACCTGTGTTCAAGTGACCCCGCTTACTGAATAACGGCCCCAAAGCCCAAGAGTGGTGACGCAGAGCAGGTGCCAGGCAGAGACCACAGGAGGACAAAGCAAGCCTGTTGCTGCGTGGCAGTGCTGCAGGGCCCAGAGGAAAACATGAGGTGTACGCAGTGTGTGCCATCCGAGGTTTCAGGCACCCCCTGGGATCTTGGAAGGTATCCCCTATGTGCAGAGCAGGCTGCTCTAACTCAGTGCTTTCTGATTTATTTACACAGTTGTGCAGCCATCACCCATTTTAGACCATTTCTCTCACTCTGAAAAGAAACCCTGTACCTATTAGCAGACACTGTGTTCCTCCTGAGCGGCCCAGCCCCAGGCAGTCACTTGTCTCTGTCTGTGATTTGCCTGTCCTGGACATTTGATTCAAGTGAAATCATACAAAGTGTGGTCTTTTATGATAGATTTCTTTTACTTAACATAGTGTATTTAAGGGTTCTCTACATTGTAGCAGGCATCAGGACTTCATTACTTTTTTTATTTTTGGTCATTTTTGAGACAGGGTCTCGCTATGCAGTTCAGGCTGACCTTGAGCTCACTTTGTAGCCCAGGCTGGTCTTGAACTCGCAATGATCCTTCTGCCTCAGCCTCCCTAGTGCATTACTCTTTTGCTAAATAAGATTCCATTGTATGGACATACCACGTTTTATCTGCCCACTCCTCAGTTGACACCCATTTGGTTAGTTTCAACTTTTTGGTTGGTATGGATAATGTTGCACTTTATTTTTTTTTTTTTAATGCTGCACTTTAAAAAAATGTGGACATATGCTTTTATTTTTCTTGAATATATACCCTGAGAGTAGAATGACTGAGTCACATGGGACTCTATGCTTAACATTTTGGGGAAGCCTGAGCCCCATTTCTGAAGTGGCCGCACCATTCACGTTCCCACCAGTGGGGCACGAGGGTTTGGATTTCTCTGCAGCCTCGGCAGCCTGTCATTATCTCTCGCGGTGATCACGTTCACTCTTGTATCTGTTCATCCCCCACGTATTTATGGAACGTGGGCAATGAGCAGGGCGGAATGCTGACTGCAAAGCTGGGAGGGAACTGATCCCTTGAGGAGTTGTTTTGAAGATTCAATAGCACAGTGTGTAAAACACCGCCCTGGGCCTGGCACGTAGGAGGTGCTCAGCTGTGGGAGAGCATTGTCAAGGAGAAGCAGGAGTTGGTAGCAGGGCTCATGGGTCCCCCTGAGAGCAGAGGAAAAGAGACAGGAGCCTGCTGTACCCTGGTCCTCATGACCCTTGGCCTGTGTCACTGTCCCATTTACGGCTGGGGGCACTGGCAGGAGCCTCGTGTGGGTCGTGTCATTTAACCCTGCCAGTGTTAGGAGGTCAGTGCTGTTATGCTCATGTGGTAGGTGAAGAACGGAGGCTAAGAGGGCTTGTCTTCCTTGCCCAGAGTTACACAGCTGCTGAAAGCTGGTTCTGGGATTTGGACCCATGTAGTTTATCTCCAGAGACCCTGTTCAGTGTGAGCCCCTCCTGACTCACGGGACTCAGCAGATGCCTCAGGGGCCTTGCCAGCCCACCCCTCCGTCTTTTGGTCTGATTTGTTGCTCTGTGCCTCTGTTTGCCCAGTGGGCAGTGGTGGTGACGAGCCAGAGGCCTCATGGGCACAGTGAATCTGAGTATGGCTGCTTCTGCCCCTTGGAGTGGAACTGCCCACAAGCCAGTGGGCAGCTTTGGGCTGGGGGCGGGAGTGTCTCCACCTTGTGAGTTCACTCTGGTTATAAATAACTGCCAACAGCGGGGTGAGGGAAGCCATAGCCCGGCTTCTCGGAGCCCAGCCTAGACGTATGCACACCGAGTATGTGCCCGGCCTGTGCCTGGGGAAGGAACATGTGGGAGCGGGGCGGTTGCCCGGGCTGCTGCCAGGGCTGGGCCTGCCTCAGCCGACCCCAGCAGGGGCTGTGCCATTTCCTAGAGGAGGCTGCCTCGGCCCATGGGGACCCTGGGCTGGTGAGGCTCCTGGAGCCCCTCACTTGGCTACAGGGGGTCCCCAAGATCAGATGAGGGTCCCTCGGCTCTGAGGGCTGGTCCTGCGGTATTGGAGTAGATGTGGGACCGGGATCTCTGTCTGAACTCCTAGCCCATCCCCACCACGTGCTGCCATGCCCACCTGCCTGGCACCCCCTCTTACCTCACCCTGACTTCCACTGGGGTGCACAGTCACCTGGTCTTTGAGTCTGGGAGTAAGGAACCCACTTTACCTGGTATAGAGAAGATGACTGGAGCAATGTCAGCCCAGGGCCTGGTGCTCAGTGGGTGCCTGTAAATGCTGCCTGCTCCCAGTGCGGGCCGGCTTGCAAAGTGGCCGGAATTGGAGGCTCCACTGGGAGCCCCCCTAGCTGCATGTTTTGCATATAATTTGCATAGATCTTTCATGACAAAATTTGCTGGCATCAGTCTCGATTTCTCTTCCGCTCTCCAGTCCACTCAGAGTCCCCCTGGCTGGGTTTTGGAGGAATCAGAGGACCTGATCCGTTGCCCTGGTTTTAGGGGAGACTGAAGCTCAGGGCAGGGCAGCGCCTGGCCTGGCACAAGTGGGGTGGGCAGCAGGTGACATGGGCAGGGGTGACTTCGTCTCTGGTGTTTACTGGATGAACACTGACGGAGGCTGACTCTTGAGTCCTGGGAACAGGGATGTGACCACACAGACCCCTTCACTGCCCGCAGGAGCTGGGGAGCGGGGAGACAGATGTTAAACAGGGAAACAGACATTAGTTTTAGGCGGTGGTGAGCTGTGAGGGGCAGCCCTGGTGCTGACACCAGTGGGGTATGTGGGGAGGGGCTTGGGGGGATCTGATGATCAGGGCAGTGAGCTTGGACTGGGGACACTGGTGTCCTCACACCTGCTAAGTGCCCATTAGCTGCTAGGCGCATTGCAGCTGGCATCTGGATGTCTTGGGGGTCATCAGTCCCATTTTGTAGGAAGGCAAACTGAGGCCCCACAAAGTGGAGGGACTGGACCAGGCACCAGTTAGGGAGTGGGAAGCCAGGGCTGGAGCACACGGGTTATGCCACGGAGACTTCTAGTTCGTCGGCAAGGATGGTGTGGAGCTCGGAGACTCAGTCCAGAGGCTCCTGCTGGTGAGTCTTCAGGGTGCTGGGTGGGTCTGCTCACCTGCTCTGGGCCGCCTATCACGTTAGCATGCCTAGTCAGTCAGCCAGTCAGTCTGTCTGTGTGTCTGTCTGTGTGTCTGTACAGGTTGCTGGGTGACTTCTGACATGACGTCCCCTTCGAGGTGCTTTCTGGAGGGGGAGACTGAGGAGGCCAGGCGTAGGCCGCTTTGTAGTACAAAGAGGGTGGTCATGGGGCTCAGCTGATCGTGGGTTTAAATCCTGGTCCCATTGCTGTGTAACTCTGGGTCAGTGGCTTCACCCCTCTGAACTTTGGTTTGCCCATCTGTGAAGTGGGAAAGCAGATCCCTCACCAGGAAGATGTGCGGAGGAGTGGGGTGATGAGAACATAGGAGGCCTTGACCATCATCCATGTGGAGGGGCAGATCGGCCCAGGTCTGTCCAGAAAAATGGCCAGTGGGATGAGTTATGTCACAGACTCCGACCCCACCTGCTCCCTCAGAGGTTCAGGAGTCCCTGGGCCCAGGATTTGGCGGGCTCACTGGTGGCTCAGGAGTGTCAGTCTCCTTGTCCGTGAGTGAGGCCAGTGGTGCCTACTGCCTGGGTGGCCTAGGGGCTCAGTGAGATCTGGTGGGGGGCACCGAGGGAGCAGTGCGAGCTGCCGCAGGAGGGGAGAGCACAGTGGAGGTAGGGAGTCCCAGAAGGACTCCCCCAGCTGGGTCGGGGCCATGGCTGGGCGTGTAGGTGACACAGACAGGCCCGAGGAGGGGTCTCGGGAGTGATGGGAGCACACCTGTCTTGTGGGTGTAGGTCTCCAAGTGCTGGCAGGGTGCTTGGCACACAGCAGGTGCTGATGAGCCGTCACGTAGGTGCTGGTGGGGCAAGGTGTCCTCGAAGGAGCCTGGGTTCCAGAACCTTCTGTGGGAGGAGCAGGAGGGGCAGGTCTGGAGAGGGGCCTCCCTGGGAGGTCCTGTTCTCAGCATAAGTGAGCAGTGTCAGTGACCTAGGCAGTGACGGGAGACAGCAGGTGGCTGGGCCAGGGGGAGCGGTGACAGAGGTGTCCCAGTGTGGAGTGAGGAGGCTCCTGGACTTCTCAGGGCCCAGGTGACGCCCTCTGTCCCATCGAGTGAGGGCTCGTCTGGTACATGTAGCCAGGAACTGGGCGGGTGGGAGAAGGCGGCCAGGCAGGCTTCTGTCCTGGGCGCCCTCCCGGGGGAGACCAGACAGACCAGTGCAGGGGAGGGATCTGCCCTGCTGGCCAGCCTGCCTGCGGGGAGACGTGGCCTGCCAGCTCCTTGGCGGCTGTGTCCTTTCGTCCCTGCTCCCTGCTCTGTAGTCAGGCTGGAGGGGCACTTCCTGGCGGTGTTCCGGCTGGGGATGGCACAGAGCAGAGGGTGGCAGCAGGAGTGTGCTGTTTCTTATCCTGAAAGTGCTGTGAGTCTATCACAGAAAATGTGGACACTCTAGACCCCCCTGTGACCTGGAGAGGCTCCTGGAACCTTCGGTGGAATTCAGCGTTTGGAAATTCACATTGGTAGGGAGTTCATTAAAACGGGAGCAGGCTCCACGTGCGTTTTGTAACCTACTTTTTAAAATGAACGGTGATAACAGTATTAACAGCCAGCACTCAAGTGCGGGCATGCCCAGCCTCCGCCGGGGCAGCTCGCCAGGTGGCTATCCTTGCCTCTGTTTAACAGGCACAGCAGGCTGGGAGAGTTAGGTGTCTGCCCAGGGCCGTAGGCGCTGAGGGGTGGACCGTCTGGCAGTCCTTCCAGCAGCCCAGCTATACTGCCTTTCCCCATACGCTTAATTATTCTTTGAAACAAGTTAAAAAAAAATAGATAAAACCTTCTGTGATCCATTCAGACTTTTTAGGGCCCCAATTAGTGCAAACATACTTGTTGACAGCTGCATACTATCCCGCGTTAAGGTTGTGCCCTCACTTATTTAACTAGTCCTCTGTTGTCGGGTGGGTGGATTCCCCCCTTTCCCTCTTATAAGTAACATGGCCCTGGATCTCCTTGACTCCAGGCCGGACTTCTAGCAAGCACAAACTGTCAAGATCAGAAAGACTTTTGCTTAGATGGCAAGCCTTGAGTTGTCATTTTACAAATGGGGCAGAGCAAGGGTGGGAGGAAGGGCCTCTGAGTGTGCCTTCTGAGCCAGGGAGCCACTGCTCTCCTGTTGGCCTGGGGGGCATGGTGGGGGAGCTCTGGGTGGATGTTGGGAGCCTGGGGGAGGCAGTGGAGGAAAGGCTGGAGCTGACAGGGGCAGGAAAGGGATCTGCTGCAGGACCTCCTTCGCAGATAAGCTGGCTGGAGTGCAGTGGCCCAAAGGGGGTTGCTGCGCTTGTGGCTGGATGGGAGGGGGCATGGTCCCTCCACCCTCTCCTGCTGTCCTGCCCCCCATGGCCAGCAGCAAGCTGGTGTGGGTGGTGCTGGGTTCCCAGCCAGGGCAGCTGTGGCCCAGCAGGGGTGGGGACTGAGGCATCCCCCTCCCCAGGCCAGGCCAGCCATTGTGCAGCCCCTTGGCTGTCCAGCTGCCCAGAGCCTGGCCCCAGCCCACATTCCTGTGGTGACGCTCTGGGTCTCCGGGGTGGAGCTGGTGAGCGTGAGGGGCACTGAGTTCTCACAGGACTGAGGGCCTTTTGGGGACGGAGCCTGCAGGGGTCCAGAGGGCTGTGCTAAGACCCCTCCTTTACTCATCCTGTTTCCAGGAGCTGGTCGTGGTCACTGTGTGTCTTTGGACAGATTGCTTTACCTCTCTGAATGTTGGTTGGTAGTCTTATTCGCTACCTCTGATCTCTCTCCTCAGGGGTGGGGGTAATGCAAGGATTTCACCACTTTGTGCTTCAGTTTCCCTATTTTTTGAGGTGAAGAGTAGGAAAATTTAGCTGGGCGTGTGGCGCACGCCTGTAATCCCAGCACTCAGGAGGCTGAGGCAGGAGGATCGTTGCGAGTTCAAGGCCAGCCTGGGCTACAAAGTGAGCTCAAGGCCAGCCTGAACTGCATAGGAAGACCTAGTCTCAAAAAAAAAAAGTAAGGAAGTTTTATTGGAGAATAGGAATGGGGAGTGGGAGTAGCTCCAGAGAGGCAGGAGGGGTCCAGAATTGGTTGCCCTTCCATTTGTTGGAAGAAGGAGTTAAACTCAGTGATCTCTCAGGCCTGGTTGAGCCTTGAAGGTGAGGCCTGATGTGGGACAGGCGCCTTGGGAATGCCCACAGACAGGACACTGAGCGCCGGCTGTCCTTTTGGTACATTGTCTTACTTGAGTCTCATAGTTGCTCTATGAAGGCTGAGTTATTTCTGTTCCCTGGTTAAGGAAGCAAGCTTAGAGAGGCCAAGCAACTCGCCCAGAGTCACCCAGCAAGTAAGCAGAGCTGGACTTGCACCCAAGACTGTCTGAACCTAACTAAGGCCGGGTCTCAGCCCCTGTTCGCATCACCTCTAGGACCGGGAGAGTGGAGCTCGAGTCTGGCTAATTAGGTGAAGGAAGCCCTGGCCAAATGAATTACTCTTGATTGTGTTCTTAGCCTTTGCAGCACGTTGAGGGTGGCTCAGGGTGCTGGGCTCCCGGCCTCCTGCCAGCTGACCTGATTTGCACGCTTGGGTCTGTCTCTGCGGCTCGCCCTTCTCCCGTCCTCCCAGTGTCTTCTTTCCTCTCGGCACTCTCCCCTGCTGTGTGGCACTGGCACTGCCCCTCAGCCTCTCTGGGCATTAACAGCCTCATCTACATTTACTCTCTCAAGAGGAGCTTGAGGATTAAGTGAGATAAAGTCTCCAGAGATGGTCCTAGAGCTATGAGCATGTAACTAAAAATAACCTGGGCTTCGTTATTTTATGCTGCTTTTACTTATTTTAGGGGCCTGCATTTGTTACCTGTGTGATCTTAATCCTCACATCAACTCAGAGCCACCCCCCTTTTATCATCTCCGTTTTACAGCGAAGACGACTGAGGTGCGGAGAGAGTGACTTGCCTGCGGACGGCGGGCGGTAAGAGGAGGCACAGGCCGATCCTGGTTCCCCTCTGTGCCACCCTGTCTGGACAGCTTGTGGCGGGCAGGGGAAGGCTGTGGAGGCTGGGCATGGGAGACCCCAGAGTTTTCGCGCAGGCTTGGAGGGGCCCAGGGTGAGGAAGGAGGCCTGGCTTTCCTGCGCATGTCCCCTGCCCTCGGAGTGGATGGGGAGTGTCTGGGAAAGGGCGAGGACCTGTCTGACCTCTAGCCCACTGAGGGCCTTCCCCACCCCCAGCCCTGGCTGTGGTCCCGGGAGAGTGAGCAGTCCGGAGGGGACCAGCCAGCTCCCCAGTGGCTCTGAAACCGGAGAGTCAGGGGTGTGGGGGTGGTGAGTGGGGACCCGCTGGTCACTGCCAGGGCAGGCTGTCCTGAGCTGGAAGCCTGAGGGGTTCTGTGGGATGAGGCTACCAGTCAGCTCCAGGCGGGGGAGACAGGCTGCGGGGAGCCCTGGCAGGGCCTTGTCTCGGGCAGGGTGCCGTATCTACCTGGTAATGTGCCTGTGCACTTGTGTACTCCCAGGAGTGTCAGTGTGTGTGTGGGGGGCTGGTGGTGGGTACGGATATGTGTGCCTGGTAGGGCAAGGACTGTTCAGGGACATGGCCACCAAGCAGGTGGCAGTGTGTGGGGGTGTTGGGAGCTCACAGTGTGTGCTGTGTGCTGGTGAGGCAGTATGGACATCAGGTGGTGTACATGGCCGCGGGTGAGTGGGGGCTGTGGTCCAAGCTGTCGGAATCCTGGCTCAGGAGGGGCAGTGGGCCTGAGTGGCTCAGATAATGTGGGGCAGAGGTGTCAGAGACCAAGGACCCGTGTTCACACTTCCGACCTAACCCAGCCTCGGCATCTGCATCCGTGGGACAGGGGTGAAGGAGGCAGCGCAAGTGCAGTACTCCCAGCATCTGGCAGGCAGGCCCTCTGCAGGTTGTCCAGAGGCTGTGGGAGCCCCCAGACCTCCATGGCTCCCCTGGGCCCAGATGCTCAGACTCCGAGCAGCCTACCTGGGACACTCCACTGGGTGTTTGCCCTGGGGTTGGTGGTGGAAGGAAGCAGTACGTCAGGCACTTCCTGGTGAGCATGCTCTTTGCTGAGGTTTATTGGAGCATCTGTGAGTTGAGGACAGGCTGTGTTGTGTGTCCGTGAGTCCCCCAGGGGTGTGTGTGTGTGCACAGCTCGAGGTGCAGAGATGGGAGGTGTGTGCTGGAGTGCATTGGGCTGTATTCCCAATAAATTCTAGTGGACGTACAGGTTGGGGTGGGCAGACAACACCTTAATTGTGTGGTATGTGTGGTATGTGTGCATGTGTGTGTTTGTATGTGTTGGAATGTGTGTGTACAGTGCCTGCCTGAGGATGTTGGGTTTTACGGTTTGTCAGTCACTTTGTGTGTGTTGGGGTGTGTGTGCACCACGCTGTCAGGTGGAAGAGGGTTCTGAGTTTACCTGGAGGGTCACAGTGAGTGTCCAGGACAAGCCAGCAGAGTCCTGGAACATTTGGATTCAGTTCTCTTTAAGGGAAGAGCATGGATAATTATGCTCATTATGCATGAAATTATGCAAATATGGAGGTCATTTAGGGGTCAAAGGCTGTTTGTCACCCTCCTCCTCAGGCGCTTTGTGACTTCTGAGTCGCTCCCTCCTGCCAGCCTGGCTATTCCCATTCCCTTCCTCTTGGTGCTCTATAGGGACCCCACAGGCCTGGGCTGTCCCCATTGTTGAGTCCCCTGGTCTCCCAGGATGGCTGGGTTATACCCACCCTCTCCACCTTGTCTAGGGGCTGCTTATTATTCGGGAAGAATGTTCTTCTGGATGCAGGCTTGGAAAATCACTGAGGTAGCCCCTTCCTTAGCTTCGTCTGATCAGCAGGATGCTAAATTAAGATGTGAGTGCTTTCTGCCTCCCACTCTTGCCTTCTCGCCTTCCCTCTGCCCCTTGCCCGCCCTGTGCCCCTCTACCTCTGGCCCCCCTCTGTCCTGTGCCTCTCTATCCCTGCCTCCACCCTCCCCCTCTGTTCCTCCAGGATCTCGCCCTCTTCTGCATCCCCCATCTCTGTGGGGAGCTGCAGCTCCTGGTCCTTACCACAGAGGAGATGGTTGTCATGGTAACGGTTGTCATGTCGATGGCTACTGAGCTAGGGATGAATAGTATCTAGGTGAGAGCTACCTGAGTGGAGGCTGATAGATTCACAGGAGGCTTGATGCTTGTCTCCGAGCCTCAGAGCTGCACAGTACCTACCCCCGCCACTTTCCTCCCATGCGGTGCCCTAAGGTATGCTCACACACTGTCTTACTATGGCTGCCTTTAGGTGAGTGTGTCAGGGTATGTCTCTGTGTTTTCTCTGTCTTTGGGTGTGTCATTTCCAGTGTCTTTGTGCCGTTGGGAGGTAGGGGGCTCTTTGGGTTTGTGCCGATCTTTCCAGAGTCAGAGTGGTAGGGCTGCTATGTGGCACGAGTCACCATGGAAACTGGAGGACTCCCTGGTTGGTTCCCACATTTACTCCTGTTTTGGGTTCCCAGGAACCACAGACCTCTCAAAATCCTTCCTCTCAGTTAATGGCCTCCTGGTCACTCCCTAGCTGCGCGAGGGACAGAAAGTGAAGGTGGCACTGGCTGTGGGGAGGAGCCCAAGCCCTAGGCCTTAGTTCCCAGGAGGCAGAAAGTCCTCTGGGACTCCAGCGTGTGGTCCTGGTGATTTGCTCTTCTGGGTGGGGACGGGAGCAGCAAAAAGCTGGACAGCGGCTGCTCTGAGCTCCTGGAATGTCTGAGGAGGAGGAAGACCCTGCAATTAGTCACAGGAGCAATTACATTAATTGCTCCACTCCATGACTCACTGGTAGAAAGTAAATACTGATTAATTCATTACTTTGTGACGTGTGTGTGTGTGTGTGTGTGTGTGTGTGTGTGTGTGTGTGGTGTTTGGTGAGAGGGGTGTCTCCTGGCTCCTTGCCCTGGCTGGGCTGTGCAGGGCTTAGAGCAGGTGGTTAAAGCCGGGGCAGGAAGCCAGGACTGAGATCCTGTCTCTGGTTCTGAATGAACTCCAGAAGGAGTACGAGAGACCGAGCAGGAAGTGCTGGTCCAGCCCCTCTCCTGCTCATATAGCTTCCATGGCTCCCATTGCCAGTCAAACATTGCAGATGCGCAGGCACTGAGCCCTCCTGGACCCTTGCATTCAACTCTCACCGAATTCTGATGCGCAGTGACCAGTTTCCAAGAGGAAGTCTGCCAAACCCTGAAACCCTTCTCTGATTGGCCCCTGCTCCAGCCTGCTGTGCCCCTCCCAGCCTCCAACTCTAACTCTGTCCTTAACAAATGCGAAACCACTCTGTGCCAGACACCTCGCTAGACGTGGACGCATGTTACCTTCATCAGGGGTCTAGTGTAGCAGGGGTGGGCACAGCCCCTGGACAGTGAACCCCAAGCAAACCGGCAGTGACAGTGTTGTGAATAAGAACCACTGGTGGGGCTGGGGATTTAGCTCAGCGGCAAAAGCGCCTGCCTGGCAAGCACAAGGTCGTGAGTTCGGTTCCCGGTACCGGAGAAAAACCAAAAAAAAAAAAAAGAAAAGAAAAAAAAAAACCACTGGTGCTCTTTAAAGTTCAAAGTAGAAGGCTTCTCAAAAGAAGTGATGTGAGACTGGGAGTTAGCTGCAGCCAGCTTGAGGTCGAAGGGATGGAGGCAGGAATGAAGGCGCTGTGGGGTAGGATGGGGACCGGAGTGCTGGGGGACACTGGAGGGTGGGCAGGGCCAGTTTCAAGGGCAGTGGCTGCACTTCCTCACCCTGGAGTCTTTGCTTTTTCTCTTTCACCTCAGCTGCCTTTCATTTCCATTTTCAGTGTTTCAGACCCAAATGCCACGTCCACATCCTTCATATCCGATCACCAGGAGTAATCTGACTTCCCTCTGAGGGCTCTCGGTGGGCAGGACTGGCTAGATAGGGCTGTAGAGCACAGCCATGCCTGTTCTGCTCTGGGCATCTGTACGCCTGCCGTGGAGGTCGCTAGCTCTGGCTGCAGCCCCACTGTTGCAGGGGGAGGGGAAAGGGGAGACTTGGACCCAGGAACTGAGGCCTGGTGAGCTCTGGACCCTTGGAGAAGAAGCCCCTCTCACCCACAGTGGCCCCTGGAGGTAGAGGTAGCATGCAGGCCCTGTGCTGGTTCTGGGCTGTTGGCCGGTGGAGGGAGCTGACCCATAGGCAGGATGGAGCCTGTTCTTTCGCCCTTCCGCTTCCCCACCAAGGAACTGCCCTCCCTGAGCCCTGAACCTACCCTCACCCATGTCTCCCTGATAGTACTAGGTGCCGTGCCTTTTTGAATTTGTGGTGCCACTTAGGATCCCAAGCAGAAGCTGAATTGTACATATCCCCTGCCCTCTGGTGGCCTGGGCAGCCAGTTCAGTTCCTCCATCTGTACATTGGGCTGAGGCCTTTTATACCCCAACCCTGTCTGGAATGCTTAATGGGCTGTTGTCCATGGTAGGCACTTGTAAGTGGGTCGATGATGCCGGCTGAGAGAGGACGGCAGCCAGTCTGTGCTAATCACCCAGTGCACGCGGGGTGTGCCAGCCTGTGAATTAGCACTCTGCACATGCACAGCTCAGTGAGGCAGGTGCTCTTTGCTTATTTCCCAAACAAGTAAACAAAGGCACAAAAGGAGGGGGTAACTTGCCCCAGCCCCCACATTTAGTAATCAAAAGAACCAAGATTCAAACTCAGTACTGGCTGGCCCCAAACCAGGTCCCAACATTCAGGGATTCTGAACAGGGATGGAGGAGCAGCCAGGGGTGTCCAGAGGTGGCCGTCAGGCAGGAGATGGGGCCGCTAGCTACCCTGTTGGCCCGTGTGGATGCCACGCAGCCCTCCAGTGTGCCTGGCATCTGTGTGCCTCCAGGCTGCTGGCCTTGGGTGTGAGGCCTGTGCTTGTCCTGCCTTTCCAGGCCCAGCGCTGGCGCAGTGAGAACTTTGAGCGGCCTGTGGACCTGGAGGGCTCCGGGGATGATGACTCCTTTCCTGAGGATGAACTGGATGACCTATACTCAGGGTCAGGCTCCGGCTGTGAGTACCCCCGTCGCCTTGTCTGTAATGGCCCGTGTGTCATGACCAGTGTGCTTTGCTGCCTCACCCCCAGGGACCCAGGCCGCCCTCTCATGGTGCAGAGGTCAGGCGGGGCTGTCTCAGGGACCCCAAAGGACAGAGCATCCTGCTTGGTAATGAAATAGGCCCAAAGGGCCTTAACACTAGGGACTCCCAGCTCTTGTCTCTGAATCTTTGTTGCTGAAGCCTTTCTGCAGCCCTCTGGCCCATATCAGAAACAGACACCCCTCAGTAATCCAGTCTTCATGGCACTGTTCCATCCATCTGGAGGAATTTGGCAGCCAGCTCTTGGTGGTCATGGCAGGTCCTCGGGAGAAGTGATTGGCCCAGCATGGCCCAAGTGGCCCCCTTAGATCCAATCAGCTGTGTCCAGGGGCGGGGCTAAGGCAGGGATGCAGGGTCTGTAGTGCCTGGGCCACTGGTTCCTGGCCCTGCCCTGGCGGAGGTGTGTCACGCCGTGGGTCAGGCTGGGCAGTGTGACATCAGGCAGCTCCATCTTGGCCTTGCTGCTGCTGTCTCTGTATGCTTCCTGGTAGGTGGGTAAAACATGCTTTCCTCTTTGGGACTCTGGGAGGGGTTGGGACAGGAAGTCAGGGTCTGCAGGGAAAGGAGCTCTGGAACTAGTAGGTGGGACTATCCCAGCAGAGGACAGAATGGCGTCTGCTGAAACCTGGGCCACATGCTGGCGGCTCCGGCCCCTAGACTCTCTCTAGCCCACTCCTTAAGCCTTACCCACCTTAGTCTTGGTGAAGACCCTTCCCTAACGATCTCCCTCCTCCCTCTGCCTGCTTCAGCCCCCAGAGCCCTGGGCTTCTCTCTTGTGCTCTCTGCACTCCCTTCATCTCATTTCCCAAGTTCCTTTGCTTACCATGGTGGCGCTGACAGAGCCAGGTGGCCCAGGCAGTTCCCCTGTAGGAAGGGCCCATTCTCCCTCTTGCCCTCCGCTGGGGCCTCTGGGTGGCCCTCACTGCCTCAGGCTTGCAGTGGGCATGCACCTGACTCTTCCCAAATGCCACGGTTCTGCTCCCTTCCACTGAAAGTGAGATTGGCAGCCAGTGGCACCCTCATTGCTGCTGCTTGGACTCCAGCTGATAGGAGCTCCAGGTGGGGTGGGCTGGAACCTCAGGAAGGCTTTCTGGAGGCAGCAGCTCCTTGGACACATTTGGGAGGTGCAGAGGAGCTGGCGAGGGTGGCCAGGCTGTGCCTTCCTGCTTTCCCTCATGTTTTCCTGGACACTTAGGCGGGGGTGGCGGTGTAGGTGGTGTCGCCTAATGGCTGCTGCTTACCTGGGGTCCTTATCCCTGCAAGTCACCCAGCTGTCTGGCTTTCTCCCTCTCCCTGTCCCCTCAGACTTCGAGCAGGAGTCGGGCATTGAGACGGCCATGCGGTTCAGCCCCGAGGTAGCCCTGGCCGTGTCCACCACACCCGCAGTGCTGCCAACTACGGACATCCAGCCTGTAGGCACCCCATTTGAGGAGCTCCCCTCCGAGCGTCCTACCCCAGAGCCTGTCACCAGTCCCCCGGTGGTGACAGAGATTCCAGAAGAGCCCAGCCAGAGAGCCACCACCGTCTCCACCACCATGGCAACCACCACTGCCACCATGGGGGCCCCAACCATGGCCACGGCACCTGCCACCGTGGCCACTGCTGCTCCCAGCACCCCTGCAGAATCCCCTTCCACGGCTACCACTGCTGTTATAAGGACCACTGGCGCACGGAGGCTTCTGCCTCTTCCACTGACCACGGCCGCCACAGCCCAGGCCACCACCCCTGCAGCCCCCTCAACCCCCACCACTGTGGCCGTCTTGGACACGGAGGCCTCAACACCCAGGCTGGTCAGCACAGCTACCTCCCGGCCGAGGACCCTTCCCAGACCAGCTACCACCCAGGAGCCCGATGTCCCTGAGAGGAGCACCTTGCCCCTGGGGACCACGGCCCCTGGACCCACAGAGGTGGCTCAGGTGAGGACCCTGGGAGAGGGTGGGGCACAAGAGGAGGTCAGGGCCAGGGGAGGAGGCTGGAGCTGGGTGGGGAGAGGACTAGGAGGTACTAGAGATGAGCCAGGCAGGGGTGATGGGCAGAGGGGATGTGCCAGGGGACCAGGGCTGGGTGCGAGCCACAGGATGGGAACGGAGTTGGAGCTGGTGGGGCAGAGTGGGATGAAAAGCCAGGAGTTGGCTCTGATATTGGGCCAGGGCGTCCACGGGGAGGGAATCGGGTGTGTGGGGGTGGGGGATGGGGAATTGGGTACAGGGGCTGCTATGGGGAGGGCCAGAGCCATGTGTTCTGGTGAAGAGCACAGGCTCAGGAGCCGGCAGTCTAGATTTGAATCCTGCTGCCACTTTTGAGCCTTGTGGTTTCAGGCCAGTCACTGACCTTTCCTATGCCTCTGTTTCCTCATTTGTGAAAAGGAAAATATAACAAAGCCCATCATAGTGTTGTGCGAATTAAGTTTCCTGACAGATCCAAAAGTGTGTAGGACAAGGCCTGGCAACAGCACACAAACTAAATACTTAGCCATGGTCATTGTGCTCACCGTCACTGTGACTGTCTCTGGCTGGAGGGTGAGTCGGTGCTGAGCAGTGTGGATGGCACCCTCGAGCTCCCTGTGGTAGGAGCCTGTCAGCGGGCCAGCCATGTTCAGGCTTCTCTCCGGCCCCTTCTGTACCCTAGTCCCACAGTCACCTGAGGGGGCACTGTGATGGGCTCCTGTCACACACAGGGTGGCAGACACACAGGGAGGGGAGGCCACTTGCTAGGGCTCCACAGCAGGGCTGGCATTGGGATGGGAACCCGAGCAGTGGGCTCCTGAGTGGGGGCGAGGCCTGGAAAGAAGAGGACGAGCCCCCCTTAGGATGAAGGGGAGCAGAAGCCTGGTCCGTGTGGCCTTGTTGGACGTGGAGGGCCCGCAGGGCTGTGGGCAGAGCTTCCTGGAGTCAGCAGCTGTCCCCATGGAACCAGGCCCTGTGCTGGCTTCCTCCAGCAGCTGGGGCAGCCCAGTGCTTTTGTGGAGGCTTCACCGAGCAGGAAGCGGAGACGGTGGGGCTCAGAGCCAGAGCCCAGGCTGCAGGTGTAGCCTCTGCCACTGCCGTCCTTGCCTGGGCACCAGACCCATAGGCAGACCAGCTGCACCCTTGCTTGATGGCTCCCACAGCCCCTGCTGTGCTCTCAGGAGTCGCCATGCTGGTTCTGCCTGCATGTGGAGGGTGACAGCATTTGTAGCCACTCGCTGGCTGCCTGGACATGGCATTGGGCTCTTGGACTCTCCTCTGCCTTGGGGCCAGGCCCAAGTACATAACAGTTGCACCCAGGGGTCCCCTAAGGATTGCTAATACGGCACAGCATGTGGCCAGGCTAAGAACAGAGGCAGCATAGTAGAGTGGTTGGAAATACAGACTCTGGAATTGCATGGATCTAGGGTTTTTTGGGGCAGGGGCAGTCCTGAGATTTGAACCCAGGGCCTTTGCACTGAGCTACATCCCCAACCTTTGTTTCTTTGTTTTCTATTCTGAGGCAGGGTCTTGCTAAGTTGCCTAGACTGAGCTGAAATTTGCAATCCTCTTTCCTCAGCCTCCCAAAATTCTGGGATTATAGATCTGCACCACCATGCTGGGCTGGTAGATCTAGATTTCAGCTCTACTTCCACTTATTAGATGTGTATCCTTGGGAACTCACTTAATGTCTCTGAACTTACTTCCTGCTCTGTAAATTGGAGGTAATAATACCTCCATGGGGACAGTGCTTTGCACGGAGTGCTGTTTTTCAGGTCTGGGGAGTACTTAGAGTGTTAGCATTCTGGAGGATGGAGTGATGGTAGGGGCTTCTGTGTGTGGCTGCCTGGGGAGCTTGGCCTTGACTTTGGGGCTCCTGCCACTTCTCTGCAGACCCCGACTCCAGAGTCCCATCTGACCACAGTCCGGGATGAGCCGGAGGTGCCAGTGAGTGGGGGGCCCAGCGGGGACTTCGAGCTGCCGGAGGAGGAGACCACACAGCCAGACACAGCCAATGAGGTGGTGGCTGTGGGAGGGGCTGCAGCCAAGCCGTCACCTCCACCTGGAACACTGCCCAAAGGCGCCCATCCAGGCCCTGGCCTCCTGGACAATGCCATTGACTCCGGCAGCTCAGCTGCTCAGCTGCCCCAGAAGAGCATCCTGGAGCGGAAGGAGGTGCTCGTAGGTGAGGATGTGCTCTGGGCAAGGGCCTGGGAGGAGCCTGGAGCGCGGCCGCCAGTCAGGCCTCCGTTTTCCTTGGGACTGAGAAGGGTGGTCGGGGCGTGGCTTCCTGGGAGCCAGATCAGAAGGGAAAGCTGGGGACGCCTTCTGGCCTGTCTGCTAACCCTCCCCTTAGTTGATCCTCACTGCCTGCCCATCTCCAGAACTTCCCTCGGTGCCTTCTGTCCCCTGCTTGGACTCTGCTCACCCCTGCTTTCTGCTGGCTGACCCCATGGGGCCCTGCTTCCTGGGTACTAACCTCTAACCCATCCTTTGGCTTGTTGTTCCTCCACTCTCGACCCCAGGCCCTGTGGACCTGCCCTGGCCACATCTGCTAAAGAGCCTTTGGGCAGGTGGTCCGTGTGCAGGCTCCCCCTTAGGAGTAGTGCCGCCTCTGCAGGCTTCTCTCCATTTGCACCTGATCGGTTCTGTTGGGCACGTCTGTGTGGACGCATGCCTTCCGTAACAGGGAAGTGCTGCTGTTTAGATGGCAGAGGGTTTTCTTTCCTAATGTTATCAAATAGAGGAGCATTTTATAGCAAGCTGGCGTCTTGCAGCTGATGCAGACCACAACTTCTTCCTCAAGGCAGGAGTGAGGAGTGGGTGTGGGGCCCACTTTGGATGGTGTGGGCGTGGCCTGGGGATAGAGCCTGTGCAAACACTCTCTTCACTCCTGCTCTGCTGGCAGATTTAGGACTCCCAGCCCTAGGCCCCACCCTCCAGTCCCTTGACCTTCCCTCATGCCTCAGGACCCTGACCTCTGCTCTTTTCCTCCATAGCTGTGATTGTGGGTGGGGTGGTAGGCGCCCTCTTTGCCGCCTTCCTGGTCACACTGCTCGTCTACCGAATGAAGAAGAAGGATGAAGGCAGCTACACACTGGAGGAGCCCAAGCAGGCGAGTGTCACATACCAGAAGCCTGACAAGCAGGAAGAGTTCTATGCCTAGTGGAGCCTCTGTGCCTCCCTGCAGCCTCAGCCGCCCTCACCCAGTCCCAGCCCAGCCTCACTGGCCCAGGCCCGGGACTGGGCCTGGCCCGGTTCTTCTCTGCCCTCCCTCCCACAGCCTGCCCAGGTGGCCAGCCTCACACATTGCCCCCTGAGGAGCAGGGAGTACTGCCGTCTGCCCCAGACTGTGCCCTTAAGAGCTCATCTCTTGTCTCCCACTAGCCTGGGGCTTTGGGACCTTACATCAGTGAAAAGGAGGAAGGAAGCTCCTGAGTGGCTGGTGGGAGAAGGGGAAGGGATGGAGCCTCAGATGGGCTGAGTCTCTGTGAAATCCCAAAGGGCTGGCTCAGTCTCCTTTCTGGGTCAGAGAGGCTGCAGGCTGGCTTCTGGGACCAACACATGGCAGACTCAGCCCTTGAAATCATCTAGACGATGAAGCCTCATTTCCTGTCACAGGGCCTCTCTTTGCCTGGGTGAGGAGGTGTCCTTTGTCACCAGCCTGTTTTGTCCTGGCCTCCTGGGGGTTGTGGGACCATTCTTCCCTCTCCCACATGTGCCCCAGGCTTTTTTCTCCCTTCCCCCAACGACATGGCTTCTGGAGAGTACAGGGGCAGCCACCAGCGAGGATGGCCACCTGATGTACCTCCTGTGAGCGGGGTCTACACTGACACAACTCACTCTGTTATATGTGTTGTCGCTTGGTCACATACAAGACAAAACAGAACAATGACAAAAGCATATCCAGTGCTGACCACCTAGCCCATTCAGACATGCCACAAACATGTCTTCCAGAGATGTGTGTCCTCACGCATTGCTTAACCAACTCTCCAGACACCTCTGTGACGCAAGTCACTAGTCACGGTCACCTGAATGGTGACGGTGTGGTCTGCTTCTCTGTGCCCCGCCCCTGCCATTGACGCACACTGCCATCACACACGTCATATCGAGCTCTCTCAGGCTCACTGGAGCAGGCAGAATTATGTTGGAACAGTCAGCCCATATTGGGTCTTGGTTGCCCTGTTAACACTCGGTCCCACATCAAGGTGCCCACCCCAGTCACATTACTACTCATCCCAGCCTCGGTCAGACGTGGCCCCACGTGGATGCAAGTTAGTCCACGCAACCCTGCGCGCACTGGGGGAAGACCGGTGGACACTTGCCTTTCCTGAAGTAAAGTGTGGTGTAGGAGGACATTGCCACCGGCCCTCCCAGGGCTTTGCACACCTGAAGGCCTGGCCTCAACCCTGACTGCTTCCCTTCCCTCTGTGCCCACAAAGGGAGGTGTTCAGGGCCAGCCCCACCCACTGAGAGCACTGGGATTTCTCCAAGGCTGGAGCAAAACGGGGTTGGGCGCTGAAATTTGGCCCCAGGCTGTGGAGGGTGCTTGGGTCTCCCTGGACCAAAGGCCCTGGGCGGGGAGGGGAGTGGTCTGACTCCTGTCTCCTGCATCCTTTTCCTGCTCTGAGTCAGGGGGCTGATCCTGCCTCCCAGGACACAAGTTTCCAAAGTGCCTGTGAGGGCTGGCCCTCCGCCCGGGCCCTCTGCATCCTCAGCCCTCACCCACCCCGGGGCCTCCCCGTGGATGCCTGCCCACCCATTTGACCAAACAAGTCTGCAGTTCTGGCTGCTGCTGCATGGGCCCACTGCTGGAAGCAGCCCATCCAGATGCCCCAGGCCTCAAGGGCAGATACTTGAGGGACTAGAACAGGTGAGAGCTGGGGGATTGTGTCACAGGCCACAAGCCTGCCTTCCTCTTCTTTGTTATCCTTGAAAGTGGGGCCATTTTATAGGTATTTTAAATGAGGGGTCACCAGTCTCCTTTGGGGGCGTGGCTTGGAGGGGGCTCTGGGAACCAAGGGGACATGGTGTAAACTGTGACTGGTTGGCCCTCCCACCCCCACCTATTACCCATAGCCCAGATCCATGTCAGGAGCCCACCCCAGTTTTAGTTCTGTTCCCTTTTGAAGATTCCCTGGCAGTGGAGCTCTGCAGGGGAGAGGTGGGGTGCTGAAGCAGCAAGGGCCAGGCTCCAGGGGTCCCTCTTCGAGACCTTGAGGCCCGCCTCAGTAGGGCCCAGAGTTGTGTGAGGAACCAGCTTGCTGGAGCCTTTGAGGAGAGGCTGGTGGGGAGGAAGCCTGGGCCCACAGGCCTGGAGCGGGAGGCTGTGCATACCCAGCCTCCCCCTCCACGGGTCCCTGGTGGGCTGCTGTCTCAGGGACGGCAGCTCTGGTGAGGCCTGGGCAGGCCAAGGCTGAGAAACCGGGGAGTGTGAAGGAGGCAGTGTTGGGCACCCAGGCCTCAGGGACATTGGTACTGGGGCAGGGGACCGGCAGTGGGCACAACTTCCATGTTCGGCTGGAGGCCAACATGAGGAGGCCTTGGCTGGCCTGGCTTCTTGTAGCTCAGGCACTGACTTTGGCCTTGGGGCTATGGACTTGATCTCCCAGCACCAGCCTCTCTTCCGTGTCCCTAGTCCTTGAGGAGGGTCTAGACCTAGGCTGAGGGCCTTGTGCTTGGAGCCCTGGGACCCTCGGCCAAGGTCCAGGTTTTATCTTCATGAAGTTTAATGGTCTGCCCAGGTCAGGTCCTTCAGGCCAGTCGTGGGTGGGGCGGGGAGCAGGGCAATCAAAGAGCCCAGCCAAGGGCGAGCTGGAGCTCTCTACAGTGCAATGGGGGTGTGGGGCGCTCCCCCCACCCCAGGTACGGTGTGAAATGTGTAGGGCTAGCCAGGTGGGCCCGCAGACACTCCAGTGCTCCTGGGAGGGTGTCTCGCAGACCCTGGCATTTCCTGGGAGCACAGCACATTCCAAACCAGAGGGGAGCCTGTTTGTCTTGAGATCTGTCCTGGGCTTTGCCCACTGGAGGGCAAGGAGGCTGAACTGAGCTGGGGGCGGGACTGAGCCCTGGCTGTGCTTACTAGAGCCCAGATTCGGTCTCTCCCGGTGGCCAGAGCCGATGGGACTTCCCCTGAAAGGCAGGTCCCCTTGGTCACTGGAAGGATGTGGCAGCAAATGGGGTTGGGCAGGCCTGTGGCAGGGGCCTTGGGAGCCGAGGCTAGACCCTTGGGGTTGGCACAGCCACCTATCAGGCCAGGCTGGGAGCAGAGCCAACTTGGCCTCCCAAGCAGGAGTGGCCTTCTTGGCTGTCCTGGCTTTCCTCCGAGAGCCGCAACCTTGGACTTGCCTCCCCGTGCCTCTAGTCTGTAAATAGAAGCCCACAAACTGTACAGATTTAGAGAGGCCGAGACTGGGCCCGGGAGTCACCATCTGAGGGCTGAAGGCCCAACATCCCCCAGGTGCCCGCCTGGCCCCAGCGTGACGAATGCATGTAAATATTTCTCGTAGGCAGCGTGGCTCCAGAGAGCCCCCTAAAGACAGTGTTCCCCCCTGGTGAGTCCTTTCCTCTGTACAGAGCCCTCCCAGCCCCCGGCCGGTGGTGGGTAGGAGTTTATCCTTCCCCCTCCCTGGCCTTCCCCGCTCTCTTTCTCCCCCATGACCTCTTTATTAACCACCCCGTCCTGAGTTCATGGCCAAAACTTTTAATAAGGAGCAGTGGAGGAAAGACAGTGGACACGGTGACCAAGGCACTGCCCCTCCGTGGGTGTGTGCCTGGCCCAGCCTGGGGAAGAAACTGGTTTTGTTTTGTTTTTTGTTTGATTTTTGTTTTTAACATTTCCCGTGCTGTGCCCATTTATAAGAGGAAATAAAATTAAGCTGAAACGATGCGCTGTTGTCAGAGTGTGATGTTAATACAGGTGACGTTTGGAAAGGGGCAGCCCTGGCCCCCCCTCAGCCTCATCCATCTTCCCCTTTAAAGGAAATTGAGAACTGAACTGGGAGAATTGACTGACAACTCCTGTGGGAACCATTACAGTAAAAGCTGCCCCTGGTTCAGAGTGTTTGGGAAACCCTGCAGCTAGTGTGGTTAAGGTGGGGTGGGGTGGGGCTGTGGTTCACCCCCAGGGGGAAGAACTCTGCTTTCAGGCCACAAAGAGAGACTCTGGGTACCACAGAATAGTGGACTCTGAGCTGCCAGGTGGGTGGCTTTGGGCCTGATGGCTGTTCTCACACTCCGATGGTGACATTTCCTAGCTCTGACTCTGGGCAAGCCTCTTGGCCTCTCTGAGCCTCAGTTTCCTCATCCATAAAATGGAACGACAATATCCCCCAAATGGAATGTGGTGGGGATTGTACAAAGAGCAGTCTATACAGGGTCTGGCAGCCAATGTGGCTCACAGGATCTTGGATGATGGAGTCGGGCCAGAACGGAACCAGGGCTAGAACTTCGGTTGCCTGGGTCATATACTGGTGCCTGGGCTTGCAGGGACATAGTCCTGGGAGGGTCCCGAGCAGCCTGGCCCCTCCGGGAATTCCAAAACCTTCTTTAGAGCCTTGGTGGGTTCTTCCTGGCCCCCACTCTGCCCAGCTCTCTTGCCAGGAGCACCCTGAGGGCTATGCTCTCTCAGTCTGTTCTGAAGTCCAGGCCCTTCTCATCTGAAACTCGCCTTGCCTGTGTGGCCTGTCTCTGGTGCTCCTGGTGCTCTTGGGCATGTGGAACTGTTCTACTCCCAGCCAAGGGACAACACCTAGGCTTGGGTATGATAGCCATGAGTGGCCCTCCTCCAAGGGAAACCTCTGTAGGCCCTGCAGATATTTCTTCTGGAAATTTCTTCCCCTGAAAATGTGATACACAGGGTACTGATGGTCAGGGTGGGTTGGAACCTAAGGCCTATGGATCTGGTCAGGGTCCTCCCCTGCCACCTCTTCCCCTTCCTCCTTGCAATAAATATTCTCTCTCTTTTTTTTTTTTTTCCAGTACCGGGAGTCAAATGTATGACCTTGCGCTTGCCAGGCAGTCGCTGTGCCGCTGAGCTACATCCCCAGGCCGCAATAAATATTCTCAAGGGTCCACTTACCTCTGACCTCTGCTTGGGGCTGGGAGGTGAGAAGTCACCAGTACAGACCCATCCCTGCCCTCCACGCCCTCCTCCCCGCCGGCCACATACAGTCTATTGGCAGCTGGACAATAATCAGCCGCCTGACTGATGGCACTGGTGTGGGGCGAAGGGGTCCTTCTTCCTCAGCTGCCACCTCCAAACTCTATCCCTCTTTGCTGCTTGGAAGTTCAGGGACAGAGCCCCAAGGCCCAGGGCCCCACTGTGGGACCTCAGACAACTTGTCACTTGGAGCGTCAGTCTGCACAGCTATAAAGTGGGGAAGAGGGGCCAGATCTGCAGAGGGCTAGGCTACGCGCCTGCTGTGATGCAAGGGGCTGGTTCACCAGGGTTCAATGCCAAGCATCTGTAGCTGTTCATCCAGGAAGCTTCTGGAAGGCCATGCTCCCCTTCCTCGGAGCTCCCTTGGCCTGTAGTGTCCCTTTCAGGGGCCCCCCGCCTTCCCCACTGAATTCCCCTTGGGAGAGCAGAAAGCATAGTCTTGGAGTCAAGCTGTGAGGCTCTGTGCTTGGGCGCCTTGCTCTACCTCTCTGGGTCTCTCTGTCCCCACTTGTGAAAGGGGACAAGAAAGTTGCCGCGTGGAGGCTAAGGCGAGGGCTCCCTGAGACACTGTACTGAAGTGATCTGGCCTGGCGCGTGGCTTCCGTGGCCATCGCAGCAGGACTGAAATTCCTCTCTTCAGTACCCGCCTTTACCAGGCAAACCTTTCTCCAGAACCCAGCTCTGCCACACACTGGCTGCGTGGTCTCGGGTGAGTTCCATCCACTCGGCGCAGTTTCCTCGCCTGTTGAGAGGCACCGTGCATCTGTTTCGCATGCATGAGGTTGGCCCTGTGCTGGGCCTAGGAAAGGTGTTCTGTGACTGTGGCCATTATTATTATTATTGGTGTTGCTGCTTTTAGGATTCACAGGGCCCAGCACTCTGACTGCTGAGTGGAGAAGTGACCCTGAACCTGGGTCGAAATCAAACTGTCAGTATCGGCTCCCATTCGACCTATGACTTCTGCTTGGGGCTTGTTAGAGCTGAGGCTCACTGCCATATGTTTGGGCTGCCCAGATGGTCTGGGTACTGCTGGGAGCTGGAGCGGTTTCTTCTGGGCCCCTTGGCCTGAGGGCAGGAGGAAGAATGGCTGATTGTTCCTGGCAGCCCAAGAGGTCACAGCCACTGGCCTAAGCTGCCCTGAGAACAGAGTGTGCTCAGCGCCCAGGCCTACGGTCTCTGCCAGCCTCGGAGTGGGCTGGGGGCCAGCCTCGGACCCGGGCTATCACTGCTGGAGCTGGGGAGGAAGGAAGCCGTGCCACATGTGTGGCGGGAGTAGAGGGCGGACGGTAAGGGGCATCTGGGCCCAGCTCTGCTGCCGTCAGCTTACTTAACCCCAGGCAGCTCTGGCCGCTGGGCCTGTTTGTAAAGGAAGAAACTGAGCTCAAAGAGCAGAGACCCAAACCTCAAAGCTGGCAGAGGGTGCAGTGGGGTTTGACCCTGGGTGTCTGCCGGGTCTCACGGTTCCCTTGCTGTCTCGTCCCTGCCTGCTGTGTGAGTGCGGACAGGTTAGGAAGCACTGCTCAGCCTCAGTGATAGCATCAGAACCATGGAAGCCGTGGGTGTAATGGGAAGCCTAAAGAAATATACTAACCCAGGACGTGCGGGATGTCTCCCAGTCGTCAGCACTGGTCCGCACACTTCATCTCATCTAATTATTGGAGATAATTTATTACCCCATTTTACACAGAAGACATTGACCTTATCAGCAAAATCTGTGCCACGGGACACTTATCAGACAATGGCCCAGTTTCTTCAATAAATAAATTGTAAGGAAGAAGAAGGAGCAGGAGGAGAAGGAGAAGGAAGGAGAAGAAGAAGAGAGAAGAAAGAGAGAGGTGGAGAGAGAAGATGTATTTTAAAAGTTATTTTGAGTTAGGGTCTCGCTATATGGCCCAGGCTGGCTCCAAACTCGTGGGCTCAAGCCATCAGCCTCCTGAACTGCAGCCTCCCAGACAGATGGGACTAGAGACACATGCCGTGGGCACTGGCTAGCGAATTTATAAACACAATTAAAAGATGTTCTCAGGCTGAGGCAGGAGGATCACTGTGTGTTCAAGGCCAGCCTAGTCTACATAGTGAGACTGTGTCTTAAAAAACAAACCAAACCAAAGCAAAAAGTTCCCAATCAATGCAGAAACCTAATATGGATCCCGATTCACACTAATTACTTTTAAAATGCCAGCTATAAGGCAAGTAGACATTTGAACATGGAGTGAATATTATTAAGAAATCTTTTTCAGTGCTTTTTGATGTGATAAGGGCCGGTGGGGAGAATACTAGGGCTTTGTGCATACTAGTAGCTTAACTAGACTACAGCCCTTTGTACAATTTTATTTTGAGGCAAGGTCTCATTAACTTGCCCAGGCTGACCTCCAGCTTAGGATCCTCCTGCCTCAGCTTTCTGAGTAGCTGGGTTTATGGTCGTGTACAACTGCTGACTCCTCCATTTTCACCTCTTCCCTTCTCCTCCCTGCCCTTTCTCCTCCCCTCTTTGCTCTCCACCTCCTCTTCCTCATTCACCTCCTCCTCTTTCTCTGCCTCTCCTCCTCTTTCAGGGATACAGACCGAAATCTTAGCAGGTAAAGTGACAGACTGTCCGGGATTGGCTTCCAAATCCTGTGGGGGCGGGGTGGAGGTGGAACAGGAAGTGAGATAGATGGGCTTGAATTGATAATTGCAGAAGCTGAGAAATGGGCACATAGGGGGTCGTTATATTAGTCTCCTACTCTAAGTTTTTAGTTAAATTCTCATAATAAAATGTTCAAGGAAAGAAGAAACTGAATCTCAGGGGCCCTGGGGATCTGCCTGAGGTCTCTCTTCCAGGAAATGAAGAGCTGGATCTTCAGACCCCAAGCCCAGGTCCCTGGCCACTCTCCTTGCTTGCATGCCTGGGGTGAGCCCCGTGATGTCATCCTGCCCCCGGCTTTTTGTCACCCGCTTCTGGACAGCCCACACTTTCAGGGCCCCTATCCCCCCCCCCCCCGTTTCTGTGGAGACTGCTTCTCATGAACGGCGCTGACGGAGTAACCCAAGTGGGATCCCGATGGTGCCGTGGCTTTGGTGCTTTCCCTATTGCAGGGAGAGTCGCAGCGGTCGTCTTCCCTCCCCAGGTGAGCTTTCTAGGGAGTCCTTGGCCTCGCTCTCATGTCAGTCCTGGGAGGTGGGCTAGTTGGGCTTACCCGTCCCGCTCTGAGGGACAGTGGCTTTGCCCCCACCCATCAAGGCTCTGGTCATGTCCAGACCTGCATCATATCTTGCTGGAAACTGTGCAAGTGACCCTCCCCAGCCATCGTGCCCTTCAGGGAAAGGGCATGGGTTGGACACGGGTTCTCCTGGGTTGTCCTTGGAGGAACCACCACACCCCCAGCTTTGGTTCCTCCTCTGTAAAGTAGGTGTAGACACTGGCTGCAGACACCGTGTGTGGGGCTGGGGCCCCGAACAGCAGGCAGGTCAAAGTGTTCGGCATAACGAGTGACACTTGGCAGGTGCAAGCTGTTACGGTACGGGACTCACGGTACCAGCAGCAAGATGGCATCATCATGGGAGCCATGTGCCGGACCTATGTTCAGCCCTTTTTCATATGTGTGAGGCATTTAAGACAGTGCCTGGCACGCAGCAAGCACGGCACGAGTGCCCACTAAATAAGTTTACATGGTGGCTCCTTTAACCTGCAGGTTAAGTCTGAGAAGTAGAGCTGGGGAGCAGAGACTCCCAGAATGCCGAGTGGTAGTGAGAGCACTGTAGACTCAGCCTGGACCCCCTGTTCACCCTCCTCCTGGTGCACTCCTGTGGGCTCAAAGCTCTACTCCAGCACCAGCCCCTCCGGGAACTCCCAGGCAGCACAGCCTGAGCAGGAGGAACTCTTGGACATGTGGAGAGGACAATCCAGGGAAGGAGGGCCAGATGGAGGCTGCTGGGTGAGGGAGTGGGGGACAGGTAGGGTGCAGAGGCAGCGCTTTAGAGGGAGGCCCTGGGTTGGCTGTTGGAAGGGCATATGCGGAAGGTCGCTGGTCCTGCTTCCTGCCCTAGGTGCTTCTGTCCTCTGAGGTCCAGCTCAGCCTCTTGCCTTCTTGAGGGCCACTGTTGGGTCACACAGCAAGTGAAAAACGATGCTGGGGTGTGTCTGCCCTGGCTTAGATCCTGGCTCTTGTACTTCCTGGTTAAGCGATCTCAGACAGGCTAGTTAGCCTCTTGTGCCTGACTCCTATGGGACTTCAATGGAGATAACTGTAATACCATTCCATAGAATTGCCGCTGTGTTCCCTAAAGTTAAAAAGTCACACATAGGAAGCACTGTGTATGGGGACAGGCAGGATCCCAGCCACCTATGATGGCTGTGCCTTGTGGTGCTTGTTCTCTCTTCTAAATTTCTCCTGTGCTTACATCTGACCCATCACAGTGTTGACAATATCTATGAGCCTTGATGGCAGATTTACTATTGCCCATGCTCCATACCTGGCCCTTTGCATACATGGCTCCCTTTGGATGTAATAACCCTGTGAGCTAGACATCATGCCCATTTTACAGACAAGAAAAACAAGACCTCTTTGAAATGTTAAAAATATCTAAAATTACCTGGCCAGCACACAACAGACTGAGGATGTGACCCCAGGGAAACTATCAGGGTCCCATATAAATCATTCTAATTCATCATTCCCTCATTCAATAGTGATGAAGGCCTACTGTGTGTGTGGTGCTCTGCTGGGTACCAGGGATTTGGAAATAAAAGCCCTCGGGGAACTCCAAGCCTACAGCAGGGAACATAGAAGCAGAATTCCAAAGCTGAGGCTGTGGCCAAGGTTGGAGGCACAGCACCGCTCCTTAGGGCTACACAGATTTGCAGAAGAATGTGTTCTATTTAATCATATGCTAACAATTACTGGGCAGATGGCCTGTACCATAAATACTGCTCTCTCTTCCCAGAGATAAGACAGACAGGTTTCTAGAGTGAGCAACAACATAAGAAGCACAGCTTTGCCGTGGTTTTCAGCCTCCCATGTACCTCTGAAGCTGTCAAAGACAAGTATTAATGGCAGGATATGGTGGTAAATCAGCCAGACCTGGTAGACAGTGCCGGCCTCTGTAGTGATGGCCGCTCCCTTCCAGCAGCCTCAGACACAAGCAGCTGACTTCTGCTTGGCGTGAGGGAGGCCAAGGGAAACAGAGGCAGGCACAGAGTCTCTTGTGAGGATGTGATGATTAATTTGGGCGTTTCTGCAACAATCAAAAATATTTGATTGTGTTTTGAGGACTATGTGGGAGTTCTCCATGAAATGAAGAGTAGAAAATACTCCCTAGAGGAAGGGACAAAAGTGTGACAAGCACCAGTGTTTGGAGAAGGACAAAGCCAAGCAGTTGCCATTTGGATTTGTGGGGCTGGTGAAGACCTGCACGTGATAGGGCCTGGAATGTCATGCTAATTGGCCGGGAGCTTACTTTATAAGCAGTTTTTGCATGTATGTGTGTGCCGTGGCGCTCTTTAAGGAGTGATATGGTCAGATCTGTGGCTTGTGAAAAGGGGCCTGGAAACCAGGAATGGTGGTATATGTCTGTAATCCCAGCACGCGGGGAGGCTGAAGCAGGAGGATTGCAAATTTGAGCCCACCCTTGGCAACTTAGCAACTTAAAGAAATCCTCTCTCAAAATAAAAAAAATAATAAAGGACCGAAGATGTAGCTCAGTGCTAAGTCTCCAGGTTCAATCCCCAGTACTGGGGGCTGGGGTGGGTGGGAAAGTGACTGTGATAGAGTGTAGGGAGGTAGCTGAGCAGTTGGTGACAGGGTGGCCAGTTCCCCAATCAAACTGGTGCTCAACTGACCCTTCCATGTGAAATATATAGGCGTCCCAGGGTGTGCAAGTGTACAAGCAGTAGAGCTGCTGCCCCGGCGCTGTCCATGGTATAGCACACACTGTAAGGTTGTGACCCCAGTGGGCTTCCTGGAGGCAGCTTGAGTGTGTGTGTGTGTGTGTGTGTGTAAGGAGCCCTCATATCTGTCTTGGGGACCAGGGCAGGACCCCAGCTGCTGTAGCCTTTCTCAGAAGGGCTGTCCAGAAGGCAGACCCCTGCCTCACCTGGCTGGGCCTTTGTGCAGGGGTTTGAGGCCAGAATTGAAGCTGGCCAGAGGCTAGGACCAGAGCTGGGAGCAGGTTTCAACGTTACACTCAAGAGTCAGGAGGTAGAAAGAGTGACAGACCACATCTGTGTCCCAGGTCACATGTGGGTTGCAGGGGGGGTAGACTGGAGAGCAAAGGAGACCCCAGAGTCCAGATCACACCTTGGCTCCCCATGCCACACAGAAGAACTTTGGAGAAAGGAACCCAAGGAGGGGTAGGGTAGCCAGGTAGGCTTTTCTGGAGAAGGTGGCACTTGTGCTGGCCTGGAAGGGTCTCTGGGGAGAATGCCAGGCAGGAAGACAGCATGGATGACGGTGGAGAGGTTGGATGGGCAGTGGCTACCAAGAGTGAGAAGACCCCTGCCTTTCTTTCCGCTCTCCCCCCCGCCTCCATTTTGTGGCCCTTCTCGGGACCTTGCAGCTGCACGGCTGGGTGTCTGGCTGGGGCAGGGGCTGGCTGGGGCAGTGGAAAGGTCATTTCATTGTGTGAGGGCCTGACCACGGAGGTAGCTCCGCAGAGCCCTTGGTCTGCCGAGTCACCCACCAGAAATCCCGGGGCTTCCGGGCCCTGCTGGCCTTGGACTCAAGGCCACGTCCTGGAGACAGGTTGTTCTGCCTCAGCTGGCCTTGATGCCACAGGAGGCTGTGGGGGTGGGGGAACAGGGTGGCCTTCAAGGCTGGCTGGGGGCTGACTAATTGAGGTTCAGTGAATCACCAAGGCATTACATCCGCTAACCCCGGGGCGCTACAGGCTGATGGGACCTTCAGTACCTGCGAGTCCTAGAATAATGGGCTCTTTTAAGATCACGGAATCTTTCATAACAGGCTCTGTGGGAAGCATAGATTCCTATAGAATCACAGGTCCTTAAAATCATAGACTTGGTGAATGTCTTCATTCCAGAGTTGTGGGGAGAGGGGAGTGGAATAATACACAGAAAGACGAATAGTCCCGGGACGCTCAGTGTCAGCCAGTGTCTCTTCCTGAGGAAGCCTAGAGAGGTGATGTGATTTGCCCAGGGACACACAGCTAGGGGGTGGAAGCACAGGGACAGGAGGGAGCCCAGCTGGGCTGACCTCTGTGATGCTGACTCCCCTGGAGGTGAGGCTCACTGGAGGGGGGGTGCAGGTGGAAGGTGCGGGGGGGACCTTGGTTTTCTCCATCAGTTCCCACGTGACTTTGAGAGAACCAGTCAATCTCTCTTGGCCTCGGTCTCCCCATCTGTAAAGGAGAGTAGAATTCCCTTCCCCCGCTTCCATCCCTGCTGAGTGCTAGGCAGGTGACATCACTCTCAGGGGCCACCTGCTCGTTAGTGCAGAAGGGCCCAGGCTGTCATGAGAGTCCACTGAAGAGCTAAGTAAGCAGAGGCTCCCTGCGTCCGGGCCCCAGCTCTTTTCTTTAGTGAGTCTGTGATTTGGGCAGGTCCTGCCTCCTACGGGGGCCTCAGTTTCCTCAGCTGCAAATCAGGGTACACCAGAAAGTGCCTCTTAGGTTAAATGGGTTGCTGCAAGCGAAGCACTCCCCTCCCTGCAGGCAGGCAGTGTTCCTTGAGCACCTTGATCCAGGCCTTTCGAGTGGACAGGGAGCTGTGAAGGCCTGCACAACCGCGTGTGTAAGTATTACGTGCGTGTGCTGGAGTGCGTGCCACCCTGCCTATTAACGGCGGAGCCTGCAGCCCACAGCTGAGCGGTGTGCCCAGAATAGCTGCTTCTTCTGGCTGCCTCTCCGGGGACCAGAGTGTAATGAGTGTTTACAGAGCCCCCCGCCAGGCAGAGATGAGAGGCTCTGCCAGCGCCGGAGCCAGGCAGCGGCTGGGAGCCCAGTGTTATTATATTAACGAGCATCAGGGTGATGATCACCGTTAACAAGATTAGTCGCCAGGCGGCCGCCCCCTTTGCCAGGCCTCGAGCGCGTGGCAGGCGAGGCCCGGTGCCTGTGCCTTCCTCTCTGTCTTGGGGGGACTCCCTGGTGCCAGGCACAGGGCCAAGTCTGTCATATCTGTGTCTCCATTGTACTGATCCCCTGGGCTCAGGTACTGGTTCACCTACTTTACAGATGAGAAAACTGAGGCTCACCGAGGAATCTAGATGACTCCAGGGCACAGGTATTTTCATTTCCTGTTATTGTACCTGCAAATATCATCACAACAAGCCCAGGAGGAAGGATTCTTCTTACTTTCCTCCACAGTGGGGAGCCTGAGGCACGAGGTAGCTAACTAACTTGCTGTCCACACCGCCTTGTCTTTGTCCCCTGTGGGCCCCTTCTCCTCCCAGTAGCTGTGAAGACGGTGAGCTTCCCGGGCCCCTGGTCGTTCCTCTGTAGCAGAGCCAGCTGAGGGCTCTGTAATCAGAGTCTGGCAGTGGTTTTCTTCTTGTCCCTTGTCCCCACAGGCCCCTTGCTCAGACCCCCCTTGGCACAGGCTCTTGATGTCATCTGTCACACAGAACTGCCCACTCAGGCCACGAACATCCTAGCCCTCTTTAGGACTGACAGGGCAAGCATTTTGGGGATGGCTCAGCAAGCTAGATTCTCACTTTTGCTGGACCTCACTGCGTCCAGTACTGTACCAGGCTCTGGACGCACTGATGAGAGGGACAGACTCATCCCTGTCCTCACGCAGCTTTCAGTCCTGTGACTAATCAGTGTATGGCACACGATAGCAGGGGTCTGGGCCAAGGAGCCCAGCCAGGGTAGTTTCTGTGTGAATTCTTCTATGAGGGATAAATCGCTCCTTTTATTTAAGCCAGGGTTATTTTGGTCTGTGCCGTAGAAGCCAAACCTATATCCTAGTTAATAGCTAGGGCAAGAGCTATTATCCCCTGGGGAGCAAGGAGCTGGCAGGTTCCCCGGGGAGGGGAGGGACCCTGTTAGGTTTGCACTTGGAGGATGTCTGGCTGCAGGGGGCAGGATGGGCTGGAGGGCTGAGGCAGCATCTGAAGGAAGAGCGGAGAGGGCTCGGTTCCCCAGAGTTGGGCACGGGCAAGCCTGACCGGGGCGGCCTGCTCTGTGAGTGGAGGCAGGCCAGCTCCTGCCCAGCCTGGAAGTCTGGCCGTGTGTGCTGCCTGCAGCTTCTGCCCCTTTGCTGTGCTCCCAGAGTTGTGTCCCTTGACTGTCACCCAGGTGCCCCTTGTGAATCTGTGCTTCAGCTGCCCTTGGGGCTCAGGACAGCTCCTCCTGATGCAGAGCTGAGGCGGGGGGCAGGGGCTTGGACGGTTTGGGGGATGAGCAGTCAGGGGGTGGCTGTGCCTGCCATGGAGAGGCGGGAGGCCGGGTGGGGCTGGGGCTGGGGCAAGGGTAGATGAGAGAGAGGGTGGGACAAGGGGCAGTGTTAGTCAGGTCTCCTCTGTGCACATGTGACAAGTCCAGCTAGGTCTGGCAGAAGGGTCTTTGCAGGCTGGCATCGCTGGTACGAATGGGCTGGTGCCAGCTCAGGTGCTCCTGGGTCGGAGATCCCCCTGGGGGGGCTGGGACTGTTGTTCTCTTCACTCTACCTCTCTTCTGGGCTCCTTCCCCACAGATCTGTGTCCCAGGATGGGAGGCTCCTGGGGGCCCTTCTCTGACTTCCTCAATACCTTCCCTCTGGGTATTGGTCCTGCCAGCTCTCGGGGGCTGGGTGGGTCTCTGTGTCATCCCTGGTGCGGGCGGTGTGCGCCTGTGTGCACCGTGCTGAAGGAGACTTGTGTGCGCTGTGTCTGCGGCTATGGGTGAGTCCCGGTGTCTGAGCAGGCACCTGCCTGTGCGTTGCTTCTGTGTAGGGGTCTTCTGTGTCGGCCTCAGTGTGACAGTGTGTGCAGCGCGGTCTGGGCGGCCTCTTCCCTGAGACTTGGCAACCTTGGGATGTGCACACAGACACACACTCATAGACCCACACCAGGACAGTCACACCAACAGAGACACACACAGAGACACAGCTACACACAGCTACACCACAGGCCCACACCAACACACAGACACCAACACAGATATACGCAGAGACAGACTTGCACGAATGTGCGCACAGTCACACATAACACACACACTGTTACACACAGGGCAGGCTGGCTGGGATGGACTCCTGGAGCTGCCCTCCCTGGCCTGTGTCTCCCTGTGCCCAGCAGCGTCTGAGAGCCCACTCTGCCCCTACTCTGTATTCCCGGGCTGCAGCACTGCCAGAGACAGAGCAGGCCGATCCTGCAGGTGACACTTCTAGAAGGCAGAGGTGCTGGGACCCTGGGAGGAGCATCTGCATCCAGCTATCTCTCCTGTCTGGTGACACTCTGAGAACACTGCCGTCTTTCTGTCACAGCACCCCAGGACCACGGGGAGCGGTGCCTATCTGAAATGGCGCCCTGCAGATGCAGGCCTCAGCCAGGTGCGGTGGGACATAGGGAAGCAGGAGGAGGCTGGGACTTCTCAGGTGGAGCCTGATCTGCCCCCAAACGTTTACTCAGTGCTAGATCCACAGCTGCCAGCACAGTGCCAGGCACATAGTAGATGCTCACCGAATGCCTGTGGAATGAATTAATGAAGGCAGGCATGGCTAGTGCTATTCCAGCGTGGAGACTGAGATTCCAGAAAGGGAGTTTGTTCAGGGTCAGACAGCAACTAAGAGGCCAAGAGGGTTTGAACCAGGACTGTCTAAGACTCGAGGCCCCGCGTGCCCCACTACATATCCAGATTCACCCCACCCGAACTGGGTAGGGCTCAGGGCTTGGAACCTTGACAAGTGTTCATGCAGAACCTCACTGCTTACTCAGGGTTCACTTTCCTCATCTGTGCAATGGGTTTGCTGATAGGATAGTAGATACAAAGTCACAAAATAAGTGCACAAGATACTTCACTTCCTTTTTATCATTGGCCTGGGTATCATTGTTGAGCCTTCGCTTCCTTGAGTGTAGCAGAAGAACAATCTGTGTCATTTGGGAACACTGCCTGGGGATTATATCTAAGTGGGGAGAGAGGACAGAGAAGCTTTGTAGTGGCCGGTGCTGCGGCCGGGCCTGCCCTGGGTCGGCTGGGCCCAGGGAGGATACTGAAGAGCCCACCTTTTGGCCTGGCCTTTGAAATCAGCTCTCAGAGTGGCTGCTACATTTAAGGCCCCTTGCTCCTATTCGCAGGCAGACTACTCTCTCTCTGTCCCTTGTGGGTACACGGGGACCGTCCTGGGCCTGGCGATGTACCTCTTGAGCAAGGGTGACTTTAGTGATTCTCTGAACCTCAGTTTTCTTTTCTATAAAATAGGGCGATCATAGCCTCTGCTTTCAGTATGGTTCAGCAGAGTAAAAAATCCATGCACATGATAACGGCCCTGAGCGATCCCTCCCACTGCCCTGTTCAGAGAGGCTCAGCTCAGGACAAGTGGGGATGGGGCTCTCAGGTCACTTCTGCACCTGCCCTTCCTGTGAATTGCAGAGGACAGACGTGACCGCCCCATCTGGGGACTGTCCTCGTGATGAGGCGGCATGTGGGGGTCTACACAGGCAGGGGTGCCCTGCTCACTGTCTGCTCCCTGTGGCTCCACTTGTTGCTCCGTCCCTGCTGCATTCTCTGCTGCACCCCGCCCCCCACTGTCCTCTGCCCCAGCTGCCCTGGAGATCGGGTGACACACTGGGCCTGGCTGAGATGACATGTGCGACAAGGGTCCAGCAGACACCTCTTCTCTGGGAAGATGCCTGGGGGAGCCCACTGCAGGTGGCAAGAGGAGGAGCAGATCGATGGGGCCAGTGTGTGTGTGCCCCCTCTTCAGGGCCAGCATGGCCTGGAGGGTGGCAGAGGCCGAGAGGCCAAGCCCAGGCCACCAGGCTGGGGAGGCTCAAGCTCCAGGCTCTTTCAGGTCCCGAGGCCTGGAGCAGCATCCATTCGGTGCCTGGAGCAGGTGGCCCAAAGGTCAGAAGACTCAGCCTTGCCTCTCGTCAGCTGTGGGACCCGGGCAAGCGACTGCTCTCCGAAGCTCCAGTTTCTTCCTCTGGAAAATGGGCACAAGGCTCTCGGGCTGTGATGGGGGAAGCGGGAAGTGTCTTGGATAGGGTGGGAGACAAAGGGCCATTGTCGCCGCGGCTGCTCACCCACAGAGGCCACCCACCAGAGAGATGACGCAGGCAAAGGCCGCCCTCGAGACAGTTTCCACCATGATGGGGTAGGGTGAGGTGACAGGAAAGGGCGGGAGGGGCTGGGCCCCATGGCCTGACTCCCTCTGGGAAACAGGAAGTCCCTGCTGCCCAGGCCACTGTGCTGGCCACAGGAAGCCAGCTGACCCCCCGCCGCCTCCCAGCCGAGGAAGGAATTCACTGTGTTGTCAACAGCCTGGCCCAGCTTCTGAAAGCAACTGTCAGAGCTGCTGGGGCCCAAAACAGTGTCCTGTCTCCTTATTTTATAGGAGGCTCAGAGAGGGTCAGGTACATACGTTCAGTCACACAGCACACAGGGCAGGCAGAGGAAGCACTCAGGACTTGCAGTTTCAAAGGCAGCAGCAGCACAATGGGTATCAGCTTCTTACTTTCCGCAGGACCTTTCTGAGTAACCCACACGCAAGAGCGGTCACCCCTCTTTTACAGATGAGGAAACTGAGGCACAGGCTGTCACCTGTCCTGCCTCAGGTCACACAGCAGGTAGGCAGGCAAGTCAGGATGGACAGCAGGCCATCAGAGCTGGGTGAAGGCCCACAGCAGTTCTTCCACTTCCTCTTGGAAGTGGAGACATTGAGACCTCAAGGGCGGAAGGGAGATGGCCCAAACCTTACAATATGTGCACAGCAGGCTGGGACGGGCCGTCTGCACTACAGCTTTACTTACGGAACCCAGGCTTGCTTCCTGATGGCGCTGTGCCTAAAGTTAAAAAAAAAAAAGCTATTTTCCCTGTTAGGATTCCACGTGACACAGCGTAGCCCATAAACTCTAAGCAGGGGATCTGTAGCACAAGTGATTCACATTATATACACTTATGTATGTATCAGCTTCCCAGGCTCCATGGGGAACTCTGTCTCCTTGCTTAGAAGACAGCTGCTCTGCTATTCCACGGCTGCAAGAGCGAAACACCACCATCTCACCAAGCAGCTATATTTGGAGAAGAAACAGAGGCTCTGAGGGACAATGGTCAGCTCACACCAAGGGCAGCAGGAGTGCAGGAAAGAGGCCTGGGCCCCTGGGGGAGGAAGGAAGGCTGGCAGGGCAGGGCTCCTTCCCAGATAGCAGAGTGTGAGTGCCTGGGCACCCGCAGGGAGCGCTCAGGTGTGCCTGGATAGAGGAAGTCCCAGACTGTGATGAAAGAGGGGACAGTGGCATAAAACACAGAAGCAACGACAGCACAGGAGGAGGCGCCCAGCCATTCCATCTCTGACCTTGGGATCCTGCTTCCCAAAGTGATGCAAAATGTTCAGGCCCTGGATGCTGGGTGGATGAAGGCCCAGCATCTTCCTCCTCAGTGGAGACCCAGCCTGGGAAAAGACTGGGCATCATGGCTTCCAGTTTGGTTCCTGCTTGGCCACTGCCTTGCTGTGTGGCCTGAAGCTGGCCCTTGCCCTCTCTGGGCCTCTAGGATTGGTGAGAGAAGAGGGAGATGTGGTGCAGTTTTCGCTTTGACAGGGCTGGCCAGTGAATCTGGTGTGGCAGGAATGACAGATACTTTTTCTGTAGCTGTGTGTTTCTGAACCACTTTTATGTGACTCTTTATTTTGAGCCAGAGGCATCCAGGTCTTAGGGAGGCGCAGGATTGGGGATCAGGGGGACAAAAGGGAAGGATTGATGTTCAGCTTTTGACTGAAGAGGATCCTGCAGTCTTTAGCCAGATAATGGTCTTGAAAGGCAGGCTTTGTGGAGAGGGGAAAGGCTTTCTAAGTCCCCAAAGTCCTCTTTGCATATCAAGAGCCCAGCCTGGCAGACAGACTCAGAGATCACAGGAGGAGTGTGGAGAGGATGAAGGGATGAAGAGGGGGAAATTTCCACCAGACAAGGAGAGGGAGGGGAGGGAAGAGGGAAGAGGGAAGACAGACTCTGGGAGGAGGAACGGACGGGGAGGCTGTATGTGGCTCCTGAGCCCGAACATCCGCTCTGCCCTGTTTCTGACATGGGAGGGAGAAGGGGCGGTGGCGTGGCCATCTGTAGATGCCACAGCATCTGTAGGTGGAGGTCAGTAAGGTTGAGCTGGCATTGGTTGCCACCCCCACCCCAGAATCCCCCAGAGATCAGCAGAGAGGCCTTTTGTGATCAAGAGGACAGGGGCTCCCTGGGCCACAGCAGTGGAGGCTGGCCCAGCCCCTTTCCTGGGAGCCAGCTCTGTCACTGCAGAGCCGGGCTGCACAGTGGTCCGCACCAAGAGAAGCAGGAAGTGGTGCCTTAAGTGGGTGGCAGTGAGGACCAGGTGGGCAGCAGAGATGGGTGACCCCACTTCCAGGAAGCTCCATCAACCTCCACCTCCTGCTACCATATTTGGAAGGAGATGTGGACCGGGGAGAGACCCTGAAACACTGAACTGACCCTGGGAAGCCAGGACAGACGGCAGAACACAGAGTCATGTTTGCCAAGTATGAGTCCCTCTCTCCCCTGTGTATCAGACCAGCACACATGCAAGAGGTGTACGGGTGCTGTGGGCATTTTCTCCACACGCTTGGATTTTAGTGAGTGCTTCTGAGCTCCCTTCACTTTGGTACTTGTCTTTGCCTCCTCTTAGATCAGGTTTTGCTTTGCCAATTATGTATGTGCAAGGAGGTTGCCTCTGAGTGTAGGCAGCCCTGTCCCTTAGGAAGACATTTATGTAGTATTGGTGAGGGATGATTATACCTATTTGGGACAACTGAGGCTCAGAGAGGATGGATTAGTTAGGGCTCCCTAGAGGAATAGAATCAATATAAAATATATGTAGAGTTATACAAAGGGATTTGTTAAGTAGGGTACAGGATCAGAAGCAAAAGAGTCATACTGGCCATCTGCAGTATCACGGGGGGTGGGGGGGGGGAAGAATCCAAAGTGGCCCTCTGAGCACTGGAAAGCCAGAGGAATCAGCAGCAGTCAAACGTCAAAGGCCTGAAAGCTCACTGTAGAATCACTGGTGCAAGTCTGTGATGGAAGACTGAACAGTCTGCACTGGCAAGCTCAAGAAACTGGAGACCAACGTCAAGGGCAGAGGTGAAGATTGGTGCTCTTCCCCCTAATAGGAACACTTCCTTCTTCTTTCCCATTTTAGTCTATCCAGGCTACAAGCCTATTGGCTTGTCATCCACATCCGGGGTGGGCCTTCCTCCTATTTGCTGGCCTACATGTCAGTCATCCACAGACACACCCACAGTTTACTAATCTGCTAGGCTGTTCCTAAGTCAGGTTGACATATGGCAATGATCGGAGAGAGTAAACAGTTTTTCCAAAGTCACACAGCATGTTGGTAACAGAGCTGGAATTTGAACTTGGATCCTGAGCCTCCAAAAGTTGCATGTTTCTTGCTTACGCAGGCACTCTAGGGAGCGCCATGTCCAGATGATTGATGACGGCGGTTAGCAGGTCATGATCTACACGGATATCCTTCCAGTACGTGACAGGAGGCATCCCTGGTGATTAGTGCAGGGCCATGTGGAACTGCATGCTGACCCCCAGGCATGCATCGCGGTGCCTGCGGAGCCACTGCTCTTCCTGCAGTGCCAAAGGAGGCCCAGATGACAAGTTTCAAATATGCCTGGTAAACTGATGTGCATGGCAGAACTGTGCATCTTGCTCCAATTAGGATGTTGGAAGAGAAGAAACTAATTGTCCCACAATTACCTTTATTTATCAAGCTCAGAGGGAAGTGTGATTATGAAGTGTCCTGGAGAGCAGCCCAGGGTTGGGAATGGTCCAAGCTCTGACCCCCACCTCCACAGGTAAGAGGTCCTCAGGCCCTGGGGACAAACGAGGTGCAGTTACCTTCAGCTCTGTAGACCAGCTCAAAGTCCCCTCTGGGTGTCAGCTTTTTCCTATGGAAAGGTCTCATTTCACAGCAAAGCAGAGGACAGCTGGGACTCTGGACACCCCCTCTGTGTGCTGGGCACCTAACTGGGATGTTTCACACATCCCCAGCATGAGTCACAAAGTAGATATCAATTAATCTTCCAAACGGGGCCTGACCCAGGTGCTCCACCCCCTCCAGAAGTCTCCCTGGAGCCCTTAGGGTGGCTTGATGCCTCCCTTCACGAACCGTCTCCCTGCCCTCTGGGGGTCTGACCATCCTGGGAGTTGAGCTGTCCCTCTCTTTGCTTGGACTGTGTGCCTTGCCAAGGCCAAGCTCATCCTCAACTCATATCGGTGCCTTTGGGAAAGAACCTCCAGGAGCATCTCTGCCACGGGTGTTGACCTGTGAGTGTGAGACGAGGACGCTAAAGGCCCATGGGGGCCTCCGATGCACCAGAATAAACCTGCAGTGACTGACTGAGAAGGAGCCAATGGTGTGTCATGCAGAGAATGAGACATTGTCTAACCTCACAGACCTGGAAGGTGATGTGACCTGTGTAGTAAAAGCAGACCCTGTGTGGGGTCTTGTGGGGTACCTGCTCCTGATGGGAATGCAGAAAGTTTTCCTGGAGTACTTGGTACTTGGTGAGAGACTTAAAAGGTGAGGGATGGAGCCAGGAGGGACAGGGGAACAGGGAAGTTGGCCTGTACAAAGGTCTGGGTGTGGGAAACCCTGCTGGAGCCACAGGGGATTGTGAGAGAGAGGACAGAGACAGAGGAAAAAGATCAGGAAGGGCCTGAGGGTAAAGGGCAGAGGATTCCATGGGGCAGGGACTTAACGAGTGCTCGGAGGAACTGGCAGAATGGGATTGAGGGTGCTGGAGCCTGGGTCAAGGAAGCGCAGGAAGCTGCAGGATGTCAGGTTGTGACCCTGGGCTGGCTTGGGTCCAGTCTGCTCTTTCAGCTCCAGATGACAAGCTCCTGAGGCTCTGCCACAGCCTACCCCTCTGGTGGCACCAGAGAGGAGGAAGCAATCAAGGTCTGCAGAGTTTCCTCTGGTCCTTCCTGTCATCTGCAGGGCGGGCTCCAAGGAGCCCTGCCAGCCTCGGCTCAGCCTTCCCCAGCAGGGTGGCTGACAGGGCTGTGCTGTTCCAGCCAGGGGCGGCTTTGCTCGGTGGACCTGGCAGAAAGAGCTCAGCTCAGGAGGATGAGTGGTCCCCGTTGTGCAGCAAGAAGACTGGGGGCTGGGAAGCTAGGCCGAGGGCAGGTAGCTCCCAAAGGACAGAGCGAGGCTTTGGCCATGGGGACTCTGAAGCCACTGCTTGACCACACCTCTACCCCTGCCCCCACAAAGCCAGGTGGACACGTGCCCTTCCAGCCAGGTGACAGACACTGAAGGCAAATATTGTCCTGACAGGTGGGTCCAGGGCACACAAAATAAGAGGAAGCAGGAGGGCTCAAAAGAAAGTACTGAAAATCCTCCTTAGCCAGTCTGACCTTGAAGGCCTTGGAGTGAGTGCCCTCTAGACAATAAAAGACAGTGCTTTATGTTTTTTGTTGTTGTTGTTGTTGTTTTTTTCTCCGGTACCGGGAACTGAACTCACGACCTTGCGCTTGCCAGGCAGGCGCTTTTGCCGCTGAGCTAAATCCCCAGCCCCAGTGCTTTATGTTTTAATATGGATGTACACCTATAATTCCCTCCAAGCCATCCACCCCTACATCTCCCACTCATCTGTCTGCCCGTCCATCCATCTACTCATCCCTCCATTTAGCCCCTGTCCCATGAAAATCCTTGTATCTGCCTACTGATTTATCACCATCCCACCTCCCATCCCTCCATCCCTCCATCCCTCCATCTGTGTACCCACCCCCACACACTGGTTCATTCAGCGGCCCAAATGACAACCTTTGCTTTCTATGTTTTTGCTCCGTGATACTCAGGATATCAAGCTTTGGTCCTCTATCTTTCTCATGGTTGCAAAATAGCTGCAGTGTCTCTGTGCATGTCATCCTCACACATTTGTGTCAAAGGCCACAAGAAAGAATGTGCTCTGTTTGTGTTCCTTTAATGAGAAATTAATGTTGCTGCAGAGGCCCTACGAGACTTGCCTCATGTCTCCTGGGCCAGAATCACACCACATGGCTATTTCTGAACAACTCTCTGGCAAGGAAATCTGTCATCATGGTGGCCTCCAACTAGACAAGATGTGCTGCCTGGGGAGGGGCCCTATCACCTCCTAAGCTGCCAGGGATAGAATAAAATCAGGACTCATTTAGCAAAGAAGAAGGCAGGGGAAGAGGGAGGCGGCTGTTGGGTAGGCAAATGTGTCAGGTGCTCCATCCATCTTTCCATTCACTCCCCGTCTGCACAGCGATGCATCCGTCCATAGATCCCTCGTTTATCCATCCATGAGTCCATCCATTTGTCAAACGTTTATTGATACCCACAGTGAGCCAAGCCCCACGCTCCCCTTCTAGTGAGAACCCAGAAGAAAAAGATCTCGTTAGGGAGAAATATGGAATTTCCCATAATGCCCCTGATAGCTGCTTTATTTAGTCACAGTAAGAATAATATCTGAGGCTCGCGCTGTGCGTTGCAGTTTGCAAAGCTCTCGCAGGACCACTCCTTCATTCCACACACGTTTAGCTGGCATCTGCCGCATGCCAGGCTCAGCCTTTTAGTTTTACAAAGTGCTTTTTCCCGCATTTGTCAGAGGGAGCCTCTCCAAAGTCAGGGTCCACATGTGTTCCGGAGGCAGGAGTGGAGCCTCCCTGGGGTTTTCTCAGAGCCGCAGAGGCTCTGTGAGACCAGGGCTGTTGGAGGCCCTTCCTGGGGGAAGGGGAACGTGTTTTCCAGAGCAGGGCAGGATCTGTCTAGCATGGCGGCTGCACAATGGCCCCAGAGCTCATGATGGGGCATTTGGAGCAGGGGCGGGGTGTCATTGTCCACATGCTGCGGTGACATTGCTGCTTTGCTTAGCTCATGGGGCATATCCATTAGTCTCAAGGGCCCAGGTCTTTTTTCTGCCAAACCAGGTGGTGTCCCTTGACACACATGCCCCATTTCAGCTAGGCCCCCTAGCCTTGTTACTGGTGTGTACAACCTGGTAGGCCCTCCAATTTCACGCTGACCCCTGCCCCCCATCAAAACTGGCACCCTGCATCCATCTCCTGGGCCCCCTCTGCTGAGACGGTGTCAGGGAACTGTGACAGACACTCTTTCCACTCAGATGTCAGCTAGAAAATGGGCCTCACCTCCCAGTGCTCAAAGTCCAGGCCTCCTGGATGGGAGAAAATGCCTTGATGCATGTGTGTTATCAAGACCACTGGGACAGTGGCAGGACATAGGAGGACATCGGGAATGTCAGGTTTTCTGAACATTCCTGCTTTTCATGGCCCCTTGAATTGAAGTTGTTGGCTTAGAGAGGGATGTCATAAATCAAGGGACAAGGAGTTAGCCACGTGCATGTCTTAGATTCCTCCACACCCAGGGGCTGGACTCTGTCCAGCCCAGGGCCCCAGCAGTCCCCACATTCAGGGGTCAGAGTCCTCTACGTTCACAGAACGGCCCCAACCTTGTGATGGTTGGAAGCCAGTGTACGTGTCCTCTCCCAGTTCTCTCTTCAGTGCTGTCCCCGTGACAGTGAAACCTGCCATGCATGTGTACAAGCCGGAAATCGGGAAGCACTACCCGTCCACAGCCCCCTCCAGCCAAGAGCCCCCGTTCCTCATTTACCACCGCACACGGGGCTCAGAGACCTCCAGAGTCAGGGCGGCCCTGGCAGTGGGTTTTCCAGATCTTATGGTAGAAGCTCTTCTAGATTTTTGGACACTGTGTTTTTTTTTAGAGTCCTGGGCAGAGTGTTTCTCATGGTCATAAAGAGAGTGTTTTCTAGGGGGCTGGGGATATAGCTCAATGGCATAAGTGCCTGCCTGGCAAGTGCAAGGTCCTGAGTTCAACCGCCAGTATTGAAAAAAAAAACAAAAACAAGTGTTTTCTATAGCTTAGGATGGAGTGCTTCCAGAGCTGAGACCTAGGGGGGCTGGGGATTTAGCTCAGCAGCACAGCGCCTGCCTGGCAAGCACAAGGTCGTGAGTTCGATTCCTGGTACAGGAAGGAAAACAAAAATACCCAGAGCTAAGACCTAGGAACAAAAATGTGCAGAGCTGGAGTCAAGAATTTTCCTGACCAGAAATAACTTTTCCCCCCAATTCAGTCATAGCCTTTTCCAGAGCTAGGCAAGAACCCAAGATGGAGGACCATCTGCCCGTCCAGGGTAGAGAACGGCGACTCCTTCAGAGCCCACAGATGTTGACATCCAGGCAGTTTTGCATCCCAGGGTCTCTGCACACACTGAGACCCCCAAACCCCACTCCTTGGTTGCAGCTCCTGGATGGAGGGCAAACTGTCTCATCAGTGTGGCAGCCACATAAATCAGCCCAAAAGACACTCAAGTTCTAAGCCTCAAGCCAGAGAGAAAATTCAGTCATTTTACTGCTGTTGCAAAAGGGTCTCAAACCAAGTTACCTGGTATCGCCCGGCTATGCCCATGACCTCAAGGTTTCCTTTGTCAGCTGGTGCTAACCTCATCCCGTTCCATCGTCATGAGGAAACCTCGCTGCAACTTGTTCATGTGCCCTCAGCAAACAGCGGCAGGCAGACCTACATACTGGCACGAAGAAGCCTTCCACACCTTCGGAATCAGGTGCTGTACCCCTGAGCAGGCTGCTGACTCAAATGGACTTCCGGTTTCTCCTTGACAAACGGAAGTGGTACTTCCTGTGTGGAGCACTTCCTGGCCTGGCACCCAGGAGGTAGAAACCATCTAGTAACACCAGCATACCCTAGAGGAGAAGCCAGCTTTAGCCTTTTGGGGCTGGCAGGGCCTTACTGGGGGTGCCTTCAAAGTTGGGGTACCTCTTCCTCCTCTGATCCCCAGTTTTCACAATGTAAAATCGAGGATGCAAAGAGACAATGTTGCTGGGCGTGGTGGTGCACACTTGTAATCCCAACACTCTGGAGGCTGAGGCAGGAGGATTGTTGCGAGTTTGAGACCAGCCTGGTCTCTACAAAGTGAGCTCAAGGCCAGCTGAACTGCATAGCGAGATCCTGTTTCAAAAAGAAAAACAAAACAAAACAAAACCAAAAAGACAATGACAGCTAATGTCCCCAACAGCTCAGCTCTGCTATGTATTAACCTCCTCTGAACTAAAGCTTAACCTTCACAAAGCTGCCCCAAAGCTGGTTCTTTGAGCAGGGAGAGCTGAATCGTTTCCCAGTGTTTGTAATGACATTAAACAAAATCTTATCATTTAATGACATTAAACAAAATCATCTTGGGGTATGGCGGGGTTGACAAGAGAAGAGGGACCTTATGTCACAGGGACACAATAGAGATGAGAAGCAACATACCTGTTATGAAGGGGAAGAGCCTGTGGCACCCAGGGGCTTGTTTTATTGTCCCAGGCTTCTGTCCCGCCGTGGTGGCCCCCGACTATGGAGGGTTAGATGTTCTGATAGCGTAAACATGGTGACTTGGCTAAGGACCCAGGAGTGGAAGGTATCTCTGGGTGACTCAGTTGTCCTCCCTGGAGAGTTCCCTATAAATACAAAGCTAAGAAACACATAGGGGAGAATCCAGAATTTTCTGTAATGTCTAATTCATATTTTCCTGAATGTATTTAAGGCTTAGGCTGTGATTTTTTTTTGGTGAGCAATATTAGGCTATTAAGGGGGAAATTCATATAATGGATGCAGTGATGATAAAAATCAACACTGCAATGAAATTGTATCATTTCGAACCCTTTATTTTATTTTCAAATTGCTGCAGTAAAGTTTTAGCTGGGCAGCCTGAATCTACTGAAAGGGAAATGAAAGTGTTGCAGTGAGAAGAGGGAAAGGGAACCTTTCCTCGCCGCCAAGGGGGCCCCGCGCCAGGGGAAATGTGGCTCCTCCGTGTGCTGCGTCTGTTCCTAAAGATGCCTTGGGATTCCTGCAGCCTGACGGAGCCGATGTGGTTTTTTCCCATTCACCCAAACCAATAAGACTCCAACCAATAAGACTCAGGTATTTTAAAACCACTGTGAAACACCTGTAGAGCAACTGTCAAGAGTTTCTGACAAAATAAAGCATTTTAAATGAAAAAGAAAAATTGATTTGTTTAGATCACGAAATTGAGCGATCAGTGGGTAGGTTTATGTGCATGGACACTTTCAAGTATAGGACATGAAGAGGGTTTCCTTCCCCACACGGTGAACGTGTGCTGCACTGTAAATAACCAGGGGGACGGGTAGGTGAAGGATGCCAAGAAATCCATCAAAACGGGACTGGCTGGGAGTGCCCCCAGGTGCTGGCAGGAGCAAGAAAAATGTACAGAAAATAAGCAAAAACTGGATCCTGGGCCAGTCGTGGTGGTGCATACTATAATCTATAATCAGCTGTTTGGGAAGCTGAGGCAGGAAGACTGCAAGTTCCAAACCAACGTGGGCCACAGAGTGAATTCAAAGCTAACCTGGACTACATAGGGAGACCTGCCTCAAAGTGGAAAGAAAGACAGACAGAAACAAAGAAAGGAATAGAAGGAAGGAAGGAAGAAAGGGATACAGCTCAGCGGCTGGCAAGCACAAGGTCCTGAGTTCGATTCCTGGTACCAAAAAAAAAAAGGAAGGAAGGAAAAAGAAGGCAGGAAGAAGAAAGGCAAGGTCAGTGTAAAGCTTAGCTGGAGAGCCCTTGCCTAGCATGTGTGAGGCCCTGGGTTTGATCCCCATCACTGCCAAATTAACAAATGCAAAACACAATCCCCTGGGAGAACACTGCACCTTCACCCGTGGCCCACGTATGTCCTCCACGTGGATGACCGCAGTGCCAAGGCTTCCGGCAGGAGCATGCGTGCATTATTATTGCACTTTTAGAATTTTAGTATCCTCGGGGCAACTTTTTTTTTTTTTTTTTTTTTAGGTAATCCATTCAGATGTGAGAGTCCAGCTAGTGAGGGGTAAATACAATTACTTACCTTTCAATCAATACTTAATTTCTTAAAGCTATAGATCTTAACCCTAGTTCTTCGTTTTGCTTTTATTCTCAACTTATGGAGCTTGATATTTTATTTATGAACTTCGTAATTTTTATATAAGATCACATTTACTTCTTCATTGATTCCTATTCAATTAAGTCATAAATTCAACAGATTAAATTCCCATAAACTTTTAACACCACTTAAACATTTAATTAAGCAAATTCCTTCTGATATTTCAAACTACAATTACAAATTTAATTTATCCGATTCCAACACTTCAAACACCTGACAAGGGAGACTTGCAAATATGATGAAGAAATTATTCCCCAGCACTTAAGCAACTTCTGTAAATCTAATCAGACATAAAATTAGTTGCCTAGATTTTGTTGTAAATACAAAAAGGTAGCAGAAAATGCATAAACAAGACAATGATTATGAGAATTCTTGCCATAATTGTAAGCACAACTTACACAACAAATGTCAATGTTATAGATTCATCTTTTCCTTATCTTGTTATGTTAAAGAAAGTAAGTATGTATAGACCTCTATCTCCCTCCTTCCCTCCCTCCCTCCCTCCTTTCCTTCCTTCCTTCCTCCCCTTACCCCTTCCTTGCAATTTTGGGAACTGAACCCTCAGCCTCCTGCACACTAAGCGAACACTTTACCATTGAGCTACACCCCTAGCCCCTAGGATTCTACATTTCTCTTCCAATTGAGATGAACAATGGTACTATCCTTTTTTTTCTTTTCTTCCTTTAAAATTTTTAAAAAATTTTTTATTTTAAAAATAAAAGGAGGAAAACATTAACAGACAGACAACCTTTTACAAACTAGCAAAAGAACAGTACAGACAATACAGAGTTACAAACAAAGTGGTAGGAAATTAATAATGCTTGTTGTATTACATATTGATATCTTCAAAGTGGTTTCTCATTCTTTTCTTTTGAGACAGGGTCTCATTGTGTACTCCAGGCTGGCCTTAACTCATTATGTAGCCCAGGCTGGCTCCAAGCTCATGGCTGTCATCCTGCCTCAGCCTCCCCAGTGCTGGGATTACAGGCATGTACCGTCATGCCTGGCAATAGTATTGCTATCTGGCATCAAAGTTAAGGATCTTGGTTGAATTTATTATTTGGTTGAATTCTGAAGACTGGGACATGGGACACTGCCAGTCATCCTTGACCAGCAGAGGCCCTGTGTGCGTGGGCTTTCCAGCCTCTTACTGCTTGGGCCCTGTCTTGTGGTGCGTTTCCACCTGTCATGGCACGGATACCTTCTCAACTCTTGCCTTGGGGCTGGACTTCACCACCAACACATTTCGATTTCTTGATCCCAACCTTTTCTCTGGAAATATTCAATCTCTTAAATGAATGAGGGGGATTCCATGGCACTGAGTCTCACCTCTTTCCCATAAGATGACCCAATTATGTAATTTTGTACATTAAAAGCTAGTATTTTTTAGTTGCTTGTCTATTTGTTCTATGATGCAGTCTTTCCCTTATTTATTCGGGGGCTTATTCATATATTCTGGCGTTCTTCCCTAGATATGGCTGCTGTACCTATGTTCTTCCACTCAGCTAACATGGGTGTCAGTCTCTCCTCTCAGATCCCACATGTGACTGTAGACTCAAGATTTTTTTTCCTTCCTTAGTGCTGGGAATTGAACCCAGGGCCTTAGGCAAGCACTTTACAACATCTCCAGCCCTTTTTATTTTCAGACAGGCTCTCACTGAATTGCCCAGGCTGGCCTTGAACTTACAATCCTCCTCTCTCAGCCTCCCAAATAGCTAGGATTATAGGCCTGTGCCACTGAGCCTGGCTCAAGGTCTTTTCCCGGGCATACAGTAGGTATGCAAATCTTGATATGGCTGGAGAGGGTCCTTCAGTATGGACTCTCCGTCTCCCTACTTACCCTCTTCTCCTGAAGCTGCCTTTAAATTAGAGGTTGGTGCCATTGCCTACCAACCTCTAGGCTTTGGAACACTTTTTTATATTGTAAAAGGTAAATTATATATAGAAAGTATGTGAAAATAAATGCATAATTTAACAAAGATAAATAGTTGGTGGTGGCGCATGCCTGTAATCCCAGGACTCGGATAGCTGAGGCAGGAGGATCACTGCAAGTTTGAGGCCAGCCTGGGCTACATATTGAAACACCGTCTCAAAAAGACAAAACAAAACAAAACATCCACATATCTACCATCTCAGGTTAAAAAGATAACATTGCCAGAATTCAAAAACTTTTTGTATGTTAGGCCTGGTGGAGCACGCTTGTAATCCCAGCACTTGGGAAGCAGAGGCAGGAGCATCACCACAAGTTTGAGGCCAGCCTGGACTACATAGTAAGCTCAAGGACAGCCTGAACTGCATAGCCAGTGCTTGCTCCAGCAGCACATATACTAAAACTGAACTGCATAGTGAGACCCTGTCTCAAAAAAGAAAAAAAAAGCTTTTATAAATGCCTAAAGAATGTTGCGTATATGTATTAGTTTTGCCAGTGTTGGAACTTTATATTGAGGGAGTCACATAGAGTATATTCTCTTTGTATCTTCATTCTTCCTTTCAATATTTCTTCTCCTTCTTTTTTTTGGTACTGGGAATCAAACTCAGGACCTTGCACTTGCCAAGCAGGCGCTTGTACCACTGAGCTATATCCCCGGCCCTCTTTTAATATTTCTAACACTCGTCTTGTTATGTATAATTGCAGTTCAAGCATTGTCATCGTGTATTCACTACAATGTGTATGACACAGGACTCTTTAAAAATTGATACAGTTATGGTACACATTGATGGGTTACAGTGTGAAGTTTTGATACACTCATATACCTTGTAATGATAAAATAGGGGTAATTAGCACATCCATCACCTCAACCATTTATTGTATCTTTGAGGTGAAACCTACAAAATTCTCTCCTAGCTATTTTGCACATTCTACTCTCGGTGGATATTTAGCTTGCTCCAGTTTGCAGCTCTTTATTAACAGTATTTCTGTACTCTAAAGATATTCTTGCACATTGTTGTGATACACATAGGCACAGATTTGCTTGTGGTTTATACCAAGAACTATTGTTGTTGGTTACAGAAAGCTTCCAATTTTTCTAGAAAAAGCTAAAACTATTTTCCGAAGTGATTGTGACTGTAACATTTTTTTTTTCTTTAGTTCTGTGTTGGTAAACTCTATTTGTTCTAAAAATTTTTGCACCTCACCTAAAAATTTAAATTTATTGACATAAAATTGTCATTTTTTTTTGCGATGCTGGGAATCAAACTCAGGGTCTTGCCCATGCTAGGCAACTGCTCTGTTCCTGAGCTACAATACCAGCTCATGTTCTTTTCTTTTTGACATCCTGTGGCATTGGCAGCAATGCCCTGTCCCTTATTTTGGGCCTTGTTTGTGCCTGCTCTTTGTAATTCTCGCCCAGTGCCACCAGGACAAAAGTGGTCTCTGTGACCGCTTTCCTCCCTGGGCGTGCATACATTTCCTTCCAACTTGCCCCAGCTAGTTCTTACAACCTTCATTTCTTTAAAGAAGTTTTAAAATTTCTAGCACACGTGTCTGTTTTCAATGGGAGGGCTACCCTCAAAAGCCCTCTGTGTCTGGAAGCCCGTGGGTGTCCACGGTTCCTGTCTTGCCCTCGCATCCGGCTTGCAGCGTGCATCTGTCAGTGAGTCCACTGGGCTCCACCTCTGCCGCACAGCCCGGCCGCAAGCGCTCTTCTCCAGCCATCATCCCAGAGCACGGTATTTCTCCAGTGCCGTCTTGACCCAGTTTTGAGACCTGGGCTAAAAACTCTCCATTCCCCTTTGTGAGTCTGCTGAGCCTGCAGCCCAGCTTCTTTCCTTCTTGGGCTCTGACACTCCTGTGCTGCAGAAACACACCCAGCTTCCATAGGCCCTTGTGCTGAGCACTGAGGCTGCCCCCTTCTTTCTGGGGCCTGTGGGAGTTGTTCACGCTTTCCAACCCACAAGAAGCCCCAAATCCTCCCTAGCCCCACCCAGCCTGCCCTGTATCAGCTGCCCCTTCTGTTCTAGCTTGCTGTCACCCTTTCCCTCAGTGCAGCTCCCCCCCGCCAAATGGCCTAGCATGGCCACCCTCTCCCATTCATTTTTATTTTTTGAGACTGGCTCTCACTATATAGTTTAGGGTGGCCTTGAGCTCACTACGTAGTCTAGTCTGGCTTCACATTCATGGTAATCCTCCTGCCTCAGCCTCCTGAGTGCTAGGATTACAGCCATGTACTACCATGGCTGGCACCTCTGTCCCATTTAATGCTGTAAGAAAGACTTTTTCTGTTAGACCAGGTGGAGGTCATTATGTCATGACCTGATGTTGTCAGAACCTAATATTAAAACAATAAACCTCTCTCCACCAGCATCCGTCTCTATCGTCTCAGTCTGACCCCTTCAAATAGCTCCCAGCTCTCTCCTTGCTTTACCTTCTACCCTGAAAGACATGAGATTACATCCTTTCCTCATATAGGGTCCTCTTCTCAAGGAAACCAGGCTGAAGCTTTAAGTTTTTCTTTTGGCTTAAAAGGCCCCATAGGGCTTTGTGCCTGCCGATCTCTTGACCCCACCCACTGTTCCACTCTTTCAGTCTCATACTCCTAGTTATTAGAATTTCTGGCACATGGTGCTGGGAATGTAGTGCAGTGGTAGAACACCTGCCTAATGTGCAGGAGACGTTAGGCTGAAGGTCCTGGCCCTGAGGAGGAGGATGAGGAGGAAAGGAAGGAGGACAGAATGAGAGGGGAGAAACAGGAGCAGAGGAGGAGGAGGAAGAGGGAACTGGGAAGGGGAAAGGAAAATGGGAGGGGGAGAAGAAAAGAGAAGAGAAAGGAAGAGGAGGAGGAAGGAAAAAAACTAGCGCACAGCGGGCATTCATATCTCCTTGATAAGTGTATTCCTCAGTATGGAGTCAGGAAAATGCAAACTGCTCTAGGTACTTCAAACAGAGAGAGGTTGAATTCAGGGAGTTGGTTACAGGCCTGCTAGAAGGACTAGCAGGACAGATGGGGGTGTGGTGTCACTGGGAGCTCAGGAGTTTCTCCCCATTGGTGCTACTGGACTATCATTGCCATTCATCAGAGAGAGGAGCACAGACTCCCTCTGGTGCTGCTTCTGGAAGCGGAAGCAGAATGATTTTCCTCCTTCCTGCCACCTCATTCTGTGTGGATACTTCCCATTGGCAGAAGCCAACTGGAACCCAACTCTAAGAGTTTCTGGGAAATGTAATCTTTAAACTTCCAGCTCTGGTGCCTCCAGGAAGAATACAGAAGTGCAGGACTTGGTGCACGCCCGTAATCCCAGCACTCAGGAGGCTGAGGCAGGAGGATCATTGTAGTTTGAGACCAGCCTGAGTTACAAAGTGAGCTCAAGGCAGCCTGAACCACACAGCGAGACCCTGTCTCAAAAAAAAAAAAAAAAAAAAAAAAAAGTGCAGGACTGTAGCTGGACTATAGCTGGGTATTCAGCATAGCAAGGAAGGCTCTTGATTCCCGGTATTGAAGGGAAAAAAAAAAAAAGCAAGGAGGGCCTGTAAATGGCTCTGACTGCAAACCTCAGGAGACTTCTGCCCTGACCTTCCTCTTTTATATTGGCCCCGCCCCTCCATGAAGAGGCTGCCTAAGGGCCCATCGGTGTGCATACCATGGGAGCTCTAGAAAGCTCCCCCTACTGCTGTTTGTGGGTGCTCCCAGCTGCCTCACCATCAGACCCCTGAGCCTTGCTGAGACCAACAGCCAATGGGGCGAGCAGACCTTCCACACTCCAGGTCTCATGCATTGCTGAGCACCACAGCAGTTCTGCATGTTGTACCCAGGAATTCACCAAGGTGTCATGTAAATGATGTCTGGGCAATTCTGGGCCTCTAAACTTTGAGCATAAAAGCTCCACTCCAGCCCACACTGCTGGTCAGAACAGACTCCATAGCAACCATTCCCAATCTCTGGTCTTCCCTCCCCCAGCCCATCCTCCTACCGTGGAGGCCAGAAATGAAGATGATTCTGAAAAATCATCCATGTCCAGAAGCACAGACTTAGAGTTTCAGGGTCAGGACCCGCCATATCCCTGCTGGTCGACCCAAGTGCATAACTGAGCGGTCACTTCCCTTCTTTGCCCCTCAGGGTCCTCGTCTGCAATACCAGAGTTTGAATAAGAGGATTCAAAGGGCACTGGCATCGGGAAGATCTGGATTAGTGCTCTTGACGCTGACTGATTGTAAGATCTGGGTTGATTCTCTTGAAATTTAGAAGCTGCTAGATTGGCCTATCTTTGTGCCTTGGGTCAGGATATCTGGAACCATCATATCGAGGAATTAGGTGAGATTGTGATGCTATTAGTGTGGCATTATGGCAGAGATACAGGATTCTTATCTTACCATTATACCTCACCTTGCGGGTTTCTCCAACAAGTACACAGGACAATGAGAAGTCCGAACATCGCTTTGTGATGAGCTAAGCAAATGTCCCATAGCCCACGGCAGGGCTGTGCCATACGGGGTCCTAGCCAGGCCTCTCACCCTCTTCTAACATCCAGTAAGAAGCAGGTCATCGCCAGCTGATAGTCTGGGTAGTCATTGTGTACCAGGCTACACAACAACCCCATTATTGTACTCTAATAACCTGTTAACTAGAAAAGGAGCCCTGCCGATCTGCAGAAATCTGACCTAATAGATAAGCAACATTTCCCGCCTGCTCTGGGGGTAGGAGGGCTGAGAGACATGGTGGTACCGGGACCATTCCAGCTCCTAGACAGGCGCCCTGTTGCTGGGGGAGACAGGCGTGGAGGCCAGAAGGAGGGCAGGCTGGGGCAAGGGCAGGCTAAGGGGCAGGGGCTGAGGGAGGTTTGGATCAGCTTAATGCTGGCGAATGGTGCTTGGGATGCAGCTCTGCGCTAAGTGCTGGAGAAAGAGGAATTATCGGGGAGAAGCAGAGACAGACACTGTACAGACAGCTTTTTCAGTGCAGCAGGACTCTGGACAAAATTTGCGGACACAGGTGACAATGATGTTGTGTGGAAGGGGGAGTGGCGATCCTGTCTGGTTGCCAGGCAGGAAAACCTGACAGCTTCCGTGTGAGTTGGTGACATCTACTCAGTCACTGGCCAATGGCTTCACATTCCTATACCCCACCTGAGTTTAGTTCTTCCCACCTCCGCCTTAGCTAGGGGTCTTAGTCCCCCTGTCCCATTTCTCACAATCCCTGCAGTAACTGGTTTTCTAGCTCCCTCCTGGCCATCCTTCGTGCAGCAACAAGAGAGTTGTGGGAGGCCGAGGCAGGAGGATTGCAAATTCAAGCCCAGCTGGCAACTTACTGAGACCCTATCTCAAAAAAAAAAAAAAAAGAAAAAAAATGCTGGGGATGTAGCTCAGGGCAGAGGCCCTGAGAGTGAAGTTCCTAACATGCAAACCTAATCATGTTGCCTTCACATCGTTTGGGACCTTGTTCTTGTTTCCTACCTCAGCTTTAGCCCAAACTCCTCCTCCTCCTTTTTAGCCTCACCTCCAACATCTAATTTTCTGCTCCGGGAGCCAAGCGCTCCTTGCCTTGCCTTGCTTCCAGTCTTTGCATCGGCAGCCTGTTCCCTGTGCCGGGAACCCCGTCTCCACCCTCCTCAGCTCCGCAAACCTTCCGCCCAGATGCCTTGCTGACCGGGCAGGATGACGCTTCCTCTGCGTCCCTGCACTCCCTCTGCCAGCCCTCGTTTAGACTGTAACACAGCGTCACGCAATTTCCTGCTGTACCTTTTGCCTGTTCTGACGGGGGTGGGTGCCAGAGGCAGCGACGGAGGCGGAGGCGTGCTGGTCTCTGTCCCTACACAGCCCCGCGCGGCCCCTGGCTGCTGATGGCGCGCGTTGCTGTTTGCACGGTGCGCGAACTGGGCGCGCAGTGAAGGGCTGCGGGCCTTCGGGTGTGGGGTGGGCTTGACACCCGAAAGCAGGCAGGTTGTGGCGGGGCCCGGGTGATGGGCGGCGTGGGAGGAGTTCTGGTCCCTGAGGCTACACGAGCTTGCTTTTCCCCTTGGGGCCTGAGTCGGGATCCGTGGGCCCCGCCAGAGGATGGGAAGAGGTGGGGACAACAATCTCTTCCTCAGAGCCTTCCTTCCTCGCAGCTCCAGCAGCCCTCCGCAACCAGGCTGGGCTGTTGTAGCAACAGCCCGCCCGGCGACCGGGCCAACCAATGGCGGCCAGTTCTGGTGAGGTAATGCCCGGCTCTGGCAGCTCATTGGCTTCGCTTTCGCTCACGTCGGGTGGGGGAGGTGGCGGGGATCGAGGAGCGTGCGCAGGGGCTCCGGCCACCTCCAGGCGATTGCACGTCGCCTCCCTCGGCTCCCGGGCGCGCCCCCTCTCCCTGTCTCTCCCTCTGCTCGCTCTCTTTGCTCTGGGTCTGGCTGCGTCTGTGTTTCTCATCTCTCTGTGCGCGCCGGTCCTGGCTCGGGTCGTTGTGGTCCTTCTGTCTGTGTGTGCTTCCTGTCTCTCTTAGGGCCTCGGCGACTCCTAACCGCCCTTCTGTCTCTGGGCCTCTGAGTGTGGCTCCTGTCCTCTCCAAACAAGGGCGCAGTGAGCGCGCCTTGACTTGCCGCCAGAAGGTGACTCACCGCCTCAAACCGCAAGGCTGGCCTGGCCAATCTCAGGGACACCTTCTTCCCGAGGGTGTTGGGAAGCTGCGGTCTGAAGACGTCGCTGAGGTCTGGGCTCGGCCTTTCCCTGGTCCTGCTCGAAGACGTTTGTGCAGGGCACAGGCAGGACTGTCTGCGCTTTGACGTAGAAGAATGTCATGAGCCTCAGTCATTACAGTAGGGAAGTGAGACAGCTGGAGGAACTTTCAGAAAACCAGTGTGTGGGCGCTGGAACGAGCGAAATAAAACAGGTCGTTGGATTTTCACTTTATCCTTCCGGTTTTTTGGTCCATCTATCAACACGACGTACTGAGCCTGAGCTCTTTTGGCATTGGCGCATTCCCCAAGCTCCAGGAAGCCGCCCGCGGCCTGGCCTGGGAGCAGACTGAAGTTTCTTGTTTTTTGTTTTTTGGCGGGACAGGGTCTCAAGGAGGCTAGATAAGCGCTCTATCGCGGTCACATCCCCAGCAGACTGAAGTCTTGGGTGTCTTGGATGGGATTCCAGAGGAGGGCAGAACCCTCTGCTGGGTGTGTGCAGTGCCCCCTGAATTGGGTGTTTGGGAGGCCAGTTGCCAAGCTGGGTCAACCTAGCCGAGACCAAGCGGGAGACCAGTCTGCAAGGACCCGGGAATGTGGATGCCGGGAGGAGGGTGTGCACGTACTCCTAGGGGTAGTGGGGAGCCTTGCTCAGCCTGAATCCCAGCACGTGGTCCCGTGCCAGGACCTGTGTGCAGGCATTTGTGGAGAAGGTGCTGGAGTGGAGGGTGTGAGAGTGGGGGAAAGGTAAAAAGGTGAGCCTGCATTCTTATGGTGGTGGAGGGGACAGGTTCAAGTGATGGGAGATACCCCGGGTGTAGTGGTGCACGCCTGTAATCCCAGCACTCCGAGGCTGAGGCAGGAGGATCATTACAAGTTCAAGACCAGCCTGGGCTACAAAATGAGCTCAAGGCTGGCCTGAACTGCATAGCGAGACCCTGTCTCAAACACACACACACACACACACACACACACACACAAAGAGAAAAATGCAAAAAAGAAAGAGAGATGGGAGCTAGGCAGAGCCCCTGGGTCTTGCTGGGCACGCACGGCTATGGGGCGATGGCAAGGGGAGTGCCCAGGGTAGCACCCAGGTTTCTGGCTTGAGCAGCTGAAGATGGTAGGAATGTAGGTGGGAGGTTTCGAGGAAAAGGTGGTTTGGGGCCCTTGGCAAACAGGGTGAGTGTGGGGCATCCAGGAGGGTGAGTCTGGACTGGGACGGTTGGCATAAAGGCTGTGGCTGAAGCCACTCGAGAACACAACGCCACCCGAGGGTGGGGACATTGAAGACAACGCTTGGTAGGGGAGGGTGGCCTTCAGGAGCCCAAGTAGCGGGGCCTGGGGGTGAGGAGTCGAGTCTGTCTGTACTCTGACTCTGGCTTGCTGTGTGACCTTGAGGAAAAGTCAGTCTTTCTCTCCGGGTTGCTGTTCCCTGATCATTCAGCAGAGCCTCTCAGAGGTACAGGGTCCTGGGTGAATTCTATTCATGAAGCTGTACCTCTTCATTTAATTAAATAAAAAAAAAAGATGTGCTCACACAAGGTAAACTGTGGCTACAGGTATTTACTATGTTGACATTTACAAATTAGGGTTAGGAGCAAAGGTACAAGGGTTGTATATGATGTCGTCTGGAGATTATGGTGCAGATCAGAGTCCTGTTGGAAGCCGGAGCCCTGAATAGGGGTCTCCTCCTGGTGTCTGGCTGGAGGGGTTGGGGCTATGTGGAGTCGGGGAGCGAGCCCAGACTGATGTGTGAATGGAAGCTGCTTCTTGGCCTAAGAACGGGCATTACGCCCCTCTCCTGGTCCCCGCCAGGCCCCAACTGGGAGTCTTTTCTGCTGCAGCCGTCTGAGCCCTGTAGATCCCTGGCCTGGGGCTTCCCAGGGGAGAGAAGAGCTCGGTCCTGCACCTCCACCTTTCTCTCCTCATTTGTTCTCAAGTCCTCAAAGACAGGAACAGTAGCTGAGCTTCCCTCCTTGCCTGTAACTTGCCCTTGGGCAGGTCACTCCCTCTCCCTCTCCGTGCCAGGGTCTCAGATCTCGGCATCCTCAGGCTGTAGCTCGAAGTTCACATTTAGTCGATGTTGGCTTAATTGAGTTGAATTGCAAAATAGCTATTTGCCGGGAATGTGGGTTGGGGGAGGGTGGTGGGGAAGGATCACGCCTTTGGGGCGGCCGAGGAGGAAGATCAATGTAGGTGTGTTTAAAAAAAATTGACAAACATTTACAACATAGAATCATATCATATTCGGCCCAAAGTTCCTGAAAGGCTACCAGAGCAAGGAACAGATGCAAAATGGGGTCCTTCCTCCACAAGAGAATCTTTATTTTACAAGAATTAATCACGGATACATTTCCCTTAGCGCAGCAGTTTAGAACAAGCACCCAGAGGCAAGCAGCCTGCTTTTGAATGTGACTCCATCACTTTCTGGCCGTGTGACCCCTCCCTGCCCCCACACAAGTGACCCCGCATCCCTTGTGTATCATTAGGCTCAAAGGTAAATTGCAAACAATACTATCTCTCGCCTCTTTGGGTTATGAGGATGTAGTGATTTACTAGATGTAAAGCATTTAGGACCTTGTGAGTGCCCTGCAAGTGTTAGCTCGTAGGACTGTTAGCAGTGATAGAGCTTTCTGGATCCCTGCCTGAGCCGACTGTACCCAGTGGTTGGTGGGTATGGCAGACATCACAGGCGGGCTCATTCCCCTACTGTGTAATCCTCCTTCCTCTACTACATGGGGCAGGGGTCTCAGGTTTGGTTTTACATTAGAATCATTTGGAGAGATTTGAAAACTTTCAGTGCTGGAGCAGGATCCTCAAGCACTTCCAGCAGACCTCTTGGGACGTGATCCAAGTCTCAGAAACTTTCCAGCTCAATGCTGGTGTTCGGTCAAGGTTGGGAACCGTTCATCTAGGCCAGTGTCCTCAAAGTCTGTACGCAAGGCCGACAGCATCCCCTGGGGCCTGGTCAGAGTGCAGGTTCTCAGGTCCCACCCCAGAGGTGTTGCAGCATCACAAACTCTAGGGGTGAGGCCCTGCAGCCTGTGTTTCTACAAGGCCCTGGAAAGATGCAGAGGCAGCTAAAGCTTTTTATTTTCTTTTTCTTTGTGGTACTGGAAATCAAACCTGGGGCCTTTGGACTGAGCGATATTGTTAACCCCATTGAACCCTTCCATTTTTAAAATCTTGAGACAGGACCTCACTAAGTTGCCCAGGCTGGGTTCAAGCTTGCAATTTTGCCTCAGCCACCCAGGGTGCTAGGGCTACAGGTGTGTGGCACCGTGCCCAGCCAGAGAAAGTTCGAGAGTCTCTAATTTAGAGGTTGAAAAGCGCAGTATAGTTTTTCCTTTCTGAAAGCCACTTTTGTACACTGTGTGCTACAGGCTCAGCTGAGATGCTAACGCTACCCCAGGTACTGGGTAGGGGTAAGGGAGAACCCCTGAATGTAGAATGAGACAGGTCTGGGTTCAAATCTTAGCTCCATCACTTATCTCTGAGAGTGAGGGCTTCCGTTTCCCCCTTGTTCCAGTGGGAAGCACAGAATGTACACTTCTCTACAGACACCAGGGTTATTGTATCTGTCGAGGGCGTTGCTGACTGTGCAGACGTAGTCCAGAATTAAAAGCCTGCACATGTCTAGCCTGAGACAGACACTTCCCCCATCACATGACTGGGCCAGGCACATTCCCTGCCTTTTATAACCAAACGTTTGCAGGGAGCGATGAAGAAAGGTGCCCACCAGTGCAACAGTAACACCCGGGTCTCTGCTCTCACTGATCCTGCCCAGGACCTGATGTGAGGGACTGAGCACGCTCAGCTCAGCCTCTGCCGGACACAGCCTAAGCCTTCTGCACAGGCTGTCTGCAAAGGAGCTGTATGCTGGGTGGTTCTCTGATTCCTGGTAGCCACCGAGGGCTGCCTTAGCTGCTCTGGGGAGTCTGTGGTTGCCTGGCATTGGTGGCAACAGAGAGGGTATGTCTAAGGCCAGGGTGCCGTCTCTGCAGTCCCATCGGCCAAATCCTTCTCCTCCAGGCAGCTTTGTTTTTGTAACACCACTCTACCTCCCTGGCTTCCTACCTTACCTGAGCATAAGCTTTTTTGCTGAGTCCCTTATGGCAACCTCAAGAACTTTCAGGTCCGGGCCTCCGTCCTCTCTAGCCCTATCCAATCTGACTCCAGTGTTTCCCCCTCCCTTTAACTGGCTGTGCTGATTCTGGCTACCCAGGAATGATCCTGCCTCAGGGCCCTTGAGCGTGCTAGTCTCTCATTGGAGGGCATGGCTTTACTCACTCATGTCAGGTCTTAAGTGGCATCATATCCTAGGTTCTTAAGATCACAAGCTTCTCCCCCAACACTTTATGTCCCTCCTTTCCCTGCTTTGCTTTGCTTCTGAGGACTTCCTAGTCACACATGACTTATTTCATTCGTCTTGTTTATTGTGTCTCCCCCACTAGAGTGACCACTCAGTGTGACCAGGGTTTTGCTTGCTGACTGCACTGCAATGTCCCCAGTGCTCAGTGCAGGGCATTTACACACACAAGATGTTCGGCACATCTTTGCTAGTTGAATGGATGGAACTGGCATTCTGCTTGCCATCCAGCTGCTGCTCGCATGTAGCTCAAAGTTGGCTCTAAATTCAGGAGAGGAACTGGAATGTCACTCTCGGGTTACCTCACATTCCAGCTGTGCTCCGTTGAGTGTGATTGCATAGGTGATAAGTAGTGGGTGCTCTCAGAGTTTGGGCTGTGGATCCAGAAGGCCTGAGTTTAAGTTCTATTACCTGTGCTTCTGCACTTTTCTGGGCTGTGGTCACCCCATCTATAAAGTGGGGGTGAAAAGGTCACCTGTGAGGACCAGGGAGATGCTGCAGGTAAAGTGCTTAGCACGGTGGCTGGCACATAGTAAATGCTCAGTAAATGTCAGCTGTTGTTTGTCAGCTTTGTGGCTTGGAGGAAGTGATCACCTGCCCTGCTTGCTTCCCAAGGTAATGATGAAGGCAGACAAAGAGCCAGGAAATGTGTCCTGGCCTTGTGGACCCTGATGCCCAGGATGGGACAGAGAGGCTGGGGCCTGAGACCCAGTGCTGGACCAGGGAACATAAATGCAGTTGGAGGTAGGCAGCAGGCAGCAGGGTGGCTCCAGCCTAACAGTCCCCACTGGGCCAAGCTTGGCAGGAGTATCTCTGGGGTGGGGTGCTGTGCAGGTAGAGACCTGTGTGGGTGGACGGTAGCCTGGATGGCAGCCTGGCCTTGTCACTTCCTACAAGCAGGGCATAGTTAATGAGACTAAGTGGGGTCACTCCCCTCCCCCACCTGTTCCATAGACAGCAGGGGGTGGGACAGAGAGAGCAGTTCAGGATGAAACGGTATCATGGGGTGGACTTAGAGCAATGACCATGGTGACCAGGGATGTCCTCAACCTTCTTTCTGTCAGGTTTGTGTGTGATTTGAGAATGTACATGTGTGCATATCGGTTAGAAACACACACACACACACACACACACACACACACACACACACACACACACACACACACACACACAGCCAAGACTGGCCCTGCTGTCCGGAAGCTGGAGGGCCATCTCTTCTCCACCACAAAGCCTGCTGTCTGGTGTCAGCTGGAAATGTCAGTTCTGTGCTGTGTGCCAGTCCCTGCTCCAGGCAGGGAAGCCTCCGTGCCTCTCAAAGGTCCTGCTCTGAAAGGCATGGGGTCTGCTGGGTCCAGACTCTGGGCAGAAGAGAGAGCTCAGGCAGGGCAGGGGGTGTGGGAGGCTCTCCCCAGGGGACACGGAGGCAGCGCTCCATACAAATGAGAGCAATTACTGACATTTCTTCCACGCGGACTATGCCCCAGACGCCTCACCTCTGGCGTCAGCTCATTTTTAAAATGAGGAAATAGAATCTCAGAGAGGTCTGGAAACCTGCCCAAAATAACACAGCTGGAAAATGACAGGGCAGGAGTGGAGGCACGGAGAGGGTAAATGGCTTACTTGTCACCACGGTGTGCGTGGTAGAGCTGAGATTTGAACTCCGGTCTCTCTGGTTCCAGAGCCTGTGCTTTTACTACCCCCATCTTCTCTGAGCTTCTCTGAACCAGACAAATGGGGGAGTTGAGAGAGGGCTGGCTTTGGGTAGCCAGAGGCGGAAGGAGGGATTCTGCCTGGAGGGACCAGGAGGTAAAGAGTGAGGCATGGATGACAGCTGGGTGTGCTCCGGGGAGATGAGGAAGGGGCCGGCTCTCTGGGGAAGGGAAGATCAGAGCCGGGCAAAGGCACGGAGGCGTGAAATAGGGTGCTGCGTTCTGGTGGTTTATGGCCAGCCCATCGAGCAGGAAGATGACCTCTGCATCCCCCGCCCCCACCCCAGCCTGGTTCAGAAAGCTTGATTGTCCCCATGCCCCTCTGCCCCCCTCCTGTAGGCTCCTGGGATATGGACAAGAAAGGAGCTTGTCTTTCCTGGCTCTGCTGGAGTCCTGCCGCTGAGGTTTGGTTACCATGGCGACGGGCTCCATGGAAACTCACAGCCGGCCTTTTCCAGGATGGGCCTGGACCCCAGCCCACCTGCTGATGCCTTGCCTCCCCTGTCCTCAGCATCCCGAGGCAATGCCTGGGTGGTCTCTCCATACTGTTTGCATCTCTGCCCCGCTGCCTTTCAGGGGCAGCAAGAGCCCTGCGGTCTGTAAGGTGGTGATTCCTGTATGAAGGGTCCATGGGGCAGCTCCACATCAAACACTGGACATGGAGACCCAGATTCTCTTATATTCAGGCAAATTAGGGGCAAGTCCTTGTGTGGCTACTACATGACGTCCTGGCTGTTCTGTCCCAGTGTCCAGGACTGTTTCTCCCTGGACCCTGTGGTTCTTTGAGTTCTGCTCCATGCAGTCCACTGTCTGGGGCCTACACGCCCTTTTTTCAGAGAATGGACACGCTGTGGGGCCAGCCTTTGGGAAGGGACCTCCCTCCATAGTCTTCAGCCATGTGACATTGACGGAGTCTCTCCCTCTGCCTGAGCCTTGGATGCCCAAAGGTGTCCTTCCCAAGGCTGCTTGTTTATCCAGTGAGCATGTGCTGAATAATACCTGCAAGCGCTGAATTCTCACTGACTTGTTTGTTTCTAATGCATTTATTGTGCTAAGAGCTGCATTCTACTGCCTTGTTCCCTCTTTATGAAGACCCTGTGAGGCAGAATCCTTATCTCAGTTTGTCACTGAAGACCCCGAGGTGAAGACGGTGGAGGACCCTGTCCAGGGGCACACAGCCACCGCGTGCCAGAGTTGGAAGGAGGACACAGGTTGTCTGACACCACAGCGCTACTCTTAACCACTTCATTGTGTGGTCAGTTAATTTTTATTGAGCACCACCTACTCAGTGATTTACCTTCTGTGCTTATGGAGTATCCTCTGGAGGAGATGGGCAGAGAAGAGCGAATAAAAATATCAACTATGACAAGTGGTAAGTTGAGATAGGGGACAGTGGATGTGGAGGTGCTCTTTCTTTTTAATTTAATTTAATTTTTAATTGACACAACAATTGTATAAATGGATGGGCTATAATATGGTGTTTTGATACTTGTATACATTGTATAATGATCAATTCAGGATAATTAGCATGTCCCTAGCCTCAAGGATTTATCATTTCTTTGTGGTGAGACATTCAAATCTTCTCTTCTAGTAATTTTGGAATGTAGATTACATTATTACTGACTATGGGGAAGTTCTTAAAGAGGGTGAACAGTCGGGGGTACGGTCTTGGAGTAAGTGGCACATAAGTAGGAGATTTAAACAGCCAGCTGTGATGGCCCATGCCTGTGATTCCAGTACTCTGGGAGGCTGAGGCGGGAGGACTCCAGGTTTAAACCCAGACTGTGCAATTTAAGTGACTCAGCGAGATCTTATCTCAAAATCTCAAAATAAAAATATAAAAGGCTTGTGATGTAGAGGGGAAAAGACAATATGAATACTGTATGTGGTGTGTCTCTAGGGCTGGGGGCATCAGAGGATTCTGGTGAGGGAAAGAGGGCCTCACCTCCTGAGATGACCAGTAGAGGCTGGCAGGGTTCAGATCACATGGAGCACTGGAGGCTGGGACAGGTAGGAAGGTTTATCCTAAAGGCAGTGGAAACTGCTGGCAGGGGAGGGAACGGACCTGATTTGTACAGGAAGCAGCTCCCCTGGCTGCCCAGGCGGTAGTGTGTAGGAGAGAGGTAGGCTGGGAGGATGTCCTCAGTCACTGGGGTTGGAGATTCTGGTGTCCCGGGCTGTGGCAGGAGCTGCTGAGCCTGGCGTGGCTTGGATAGAGTCAGAACTGGCTGGTGGGTGATAAACAGGGCAGAAAGGACAGGAAAGAATAGAGGGTCACTCCCTGTTCTACCTTGAGTAACTGGTACAACGTGGTATTGCACCGGGACAGGAAGAGCCAGGTGGCGCTGGTGGTGGTGCTGTAGGGCACAGCTGGCTTGTGGGTGGCAGGAATGCATAGCTCACCTGGAGGCTCGAGGTCTGCAGTGCCTGGGATGTCTGAGTGGAGTTGCAGAGCCTGGCTTCAGGGAGAGGCTGGGCTGCAGACACAAAGCTGAGAGTTGATAGTGCGGATGTGGCACTTACAGCCACGGTGCTGCGGAGAGCAAAGGAGACCATGTGCACAGGGTCGGGGGAGAGACGGGGGAGAGGAGAAGAAAGGAGCAGAGAGGGGAGGGGAGAGGGAAGGAGAGGAGGCACTCGGCGCACTCCGGGTGCCTGCCCAGCAAAGCTTGCGTGCCAGTGCTGAAGCCGGCCCTGGAGAGAGGCGTGGGTCCCGCAGGTGTGGCTTGGCTGCAGCAGTAGTTCGGTGCTCATAATCTGGTGTGAGGTGCTGGGCCAGGGACAGCGGGGTCTCACACTGGCCTCAGGGTTGGCGGAAGGGATGGCTTCCTGGAGAGGCCAGCAGGGCAGAGACCGGGGATGAGTGTGCCTGATGAGCAGGGAGGAGAAGAGAGGAAATGTGGGGGGGCTGGGACTGGAGGGAGCAGTGTGGAAGAAGTGAGGGAGCAGAGATGGGGTGGGGAGGTGGGGGTGGGCAGACTCTAGGGACCTGAGATGCTTGTGGGGACCCCGGAGGGGGTGGGGTGGAGCCCTGTGGTGGCAGGCAGCTTCTTTCCTTGCCCCCAGTTCTCATCCTGGGAACCTTTGGCTTCCTGGAGTCGTGGAACCAGGGCAGGGGGCGACTAGGTGAAGCCCTTGTTTTGATTTAGCTCCTGACTGCCTGACTTTGCAGCCTGAGGAAGTTGGCACAAGGCAGCCTCTGTGTGTGTGTGTGTGTGTGTGTGTGTGTGTCCACATGTCTGATCGCTGGATGGCACTTCTGAGCTGTGGTCCTTGGGCAATCAATGCTGTGTGAAAGGAGATCCCAGTGTGGTCGAGAAAGGAACAAAGACAGAATGAGAGGGCGGGAGAGGGAGAAGAAGGGAGAGGGAGAACTGGGAATAGATGGTATCCCTGAGAAGTGACTGCGAGTCGTTTTGACTTTTTTCCTCATATTATTTTCTCATTTTTCTACGTATGTTTAAATAATCATCATTTTAAAGAAATGGTTTCTGTATGTAAGTTGGATTTTAAAAACTTGCTGCAATTTGGAAATACCTATGAAAAGCTTTAACAGTTTGCATACTAATTGACCTAGGAATTTCCTTAGAATTTATTCAAAGAAAACAATCATGGATTGTGTTAATGATTTAAGTGCAAGCATTTTTTGAAGTATTGTTTATTTACTATCACAGTATTGAATCCTGGGCCCCACATGTGCTAGGCAAGTGCTCTAGCACTGAGTGTCCTCTCCAGGCCTTTTTATTTTGATAGAAGGTCTCACTAAGTTGTCCAAGCTAGCCTCAAACTTTCTATCCTCCTGCCTCAGCCTCCTGCGTAGCTGCGATTACAGGTGTGTACCACTTCACCTGGCTCTGAAGTATTACTTCTAGCAGCCAAAAAACAAAGAAAGCAAAAGGAAGAAGAAAGCAAAACCTCTACCTATGGTACCAGGAATCGAACTCAGGACCTTGCGCTTGCCAGGCACGCTCTGCGCCGCTGAGCTACATCCCTGGCCCTATAGAATGGGTTATTAAGTAGCCTTTAAAATGTTGTAGAAAGTAAATGATTGTTGTCCCATATTTATGACATACATAACTTAAAAAGCAGATTTCAAATAGCTACAGTGTAACTCAATTTTGTTACCAAAAATGTGTGGGAGCATAGAGAAATATTTGGAATTTTTATCACAAAGGTGATAACTTCATTGTGCAGCAATAAAAACAAAGTTGGTCAGCACGTTGCCTTTTCAGTAAGCATCCTCACACATAGCTGTTTCTTTGGCTCTGTCCTCCGAGAAAATGGGGACAGCTGCTGGCTGATGTGTGATAATCCCATAGGCTTTCGATGCTCATGGTGAAATCACACCCCGTCCGTGTCAGTTCGCACACACATATATCATTGCTATTTTTGGTTAACTGTCCGACAGAGGCTATAACCAGACGCCACCCATTCAGAAAAACAATCTATGGCATTTTGACAGGCTTTGTGACAGTTTCACTCCCTTGGTGGTTGCAATTGGAGGTCTAAGATCTGTTCATGAACTTTGGGGTTCCGGTCATGTGACCAGGTTCCTAGGGACTGTCTACTGCAGGTAGGACTTGTAAGACATGGGATATAAACCTTAACCTTGACACTTGGCCCCTTCGATTTGTTTATAAACATTTTCACACATTAGCTGTATAATATCCCACGGAAACTACAGATTTATATGACTGTAATAGGGTAAAAATAATTGAAAGGGTCATGGGGAAGGGAGGGCTAAGGATATAAAAATAGGACAAAAAGAGTCAAGTTCGTGAAGAAGATACAGGGCTCAAGGAACTGAGTATCTGCTAGCGCAGAATTGCGCTCATCTCTCTTGCTGCCTGTTTTCAGCATTTAATCCAATTTAAAGCGAGATGAAAAGAATATAAACCGTAGGCAGAAACTGTCACCTTTCTCCTCAGCTCAGCTGAGGAGATAACTTTTGGATTTTCTTTTAAATCTCAGGAAAATGGTTCCTTTCTCACACGTCCACTCTGTCTAGCCAGCAGAAGGCTGATGATCTGCCCCTGGCCGAGACAGGAGCCCGCGTTCTCTGTGGCACCGGTGGGCCTCCACCGAGGAGAGGTCTGTCCTGGGGCGCATGTGGATCGCTTCCTGTATAAAGACCACCGCTTGGTTATGGCGGAGAGGACTCAGAACTCTCCCGCTGTAGTACTTTCCCACATGTGCATGTGTTGTGCTCTTGGTCCCGGCGCAGGGCCCTAGGCAGATCCAGTGTGTGCCCACTGTGGTGATGATTTTATTCTGAGTGAGATGTTACCTTGGCAACCAACTTACCAGCTCACTCAATTAACCCGCTTCCTCTCTGTAATCAATACTCATTAGCTCTGAATCGCTTCTTTGCTTTGCCTTGCAGCTTTAAGCACTCATTCAGGTCAACCTGTTTCTTAGAGGGAGCAGGCGTTTCCGCCTTGAAACGTGGAAGCTGCTTTGAAAGGAGCAGAACCTTCCCTCTGGGGCCTCGAAGGCCGTCATCCCGACTGAGTCTCGGCCCCAGAGGTGTGCCCGGTGAGCTCCGTGGAGATGGCAGTGGAGTCTTCCTGGTGGCTTCCTGTATCCCAGTGGGTCACAGGGGCCTTGCTCACAGGGGAACTGGCAAGAAAGATGACGGCACCTGGCATTCGGAGCCAGACAGATGACACGTGTGCACACCTGGGGTGCTGGTTCTGCACATTGCTCGCATGCTGCAGGAAGAAATACTACTCTGTGATGGCATCATAGACAGACACGGTTTGGGAACAGAGAGGAAAAAATTACTAAAAACTCAAACAGTCTGTCCCACATCCCACCCCGCTTCTAAGGCAGGGAATGGGGTGGTGATGTGATTGGTGTCACAGGGACATAGAGCTCTAGGCCGGAGGGAAGGGAGGGAGGTGGAGGGGACAGTGGATATCCCAAGGCCACTGCCAGTCCACAGGGGACTGGAGCGGTGACTCTTCATGAAGTAGGGATATTAGTGGGTCTCCAGAGGCCAGTCAGTGAGGAGGGCAAAACTGTTCTAAGAAAATCAGAGGGCTGGAATTCTAAGCCAAGGTCCTGAGGAAGCCAAGCCCTGGAGTAGCCTGGGATGTAAAGGCTTCCCACTGCCTGAAAGTCAGATCTGAACATGAATGGCGTGGATGGACATTGCTGGGGCAGACTGGGGAATGCAGAAGGGGCCACCAGCTCTGCCTCTGGGTGATGAACTGCACACAGGAAGGTCACTGCCTGGCACAAAGGGAACCCTCAATTAATGAAGGGCAAGAGTAGTTCTAGGCCCTGGAAACAGAGCAGGGGGAAGAAGCAAGATCCCGATCCTCAAGAGGCTCACGTCCTGGGGGCGGAGGCAGAAAGCAGGCCGGGGAATCAGTGGGTAAGCACTTCAGGTAGGTGAGGGCTTGGGGAGAGTAAATCACTGGCGACTGGGAGGTGGCATCTCTGGGCCTCTCCAAGGAGCTGATGCTGGAATGAGACCACAGGATCTGGAGGGGCCAGCTCCTGAGGAGCCGAGAAAGAGTGTTCTAGACAGAGAAAAAGGGCGAGTGCAAAGCTGCGTCCCTGAGCTCCCCAAGCCCGGGACCATCCCCACAGCCAGATGCGAACGTCCCCTGCTCCAGAGGGACATCGCTCCCCCAGCCTCTCTCTCGAAAACCGTGGCTTCTGATACAGACCTTGTTACGTTTTTAGCCTTTAAAAAACACTGAAGTTCGTTGGCAATTTTTTAAAAAAGTGTCGGCATAACTATGCGATGCCATTTTTCATCTTGGACATTTGGGAGATTTAAAAAAAAAAAAAAACAACAGGCGAGAATCCAGGGAAAACACTTCTCTTCTGTGTCGTAGGTGGGACTGCAAATTGGTAACCTTTTTGGCAACAACTTGAAAACATTTATCCAAAACCATAAAAATGTTCAGACTTCTGGAAGCAGTGATCTTATCTAAAGATCTGTCCTGGAAAAGAATGTGAACTGTGGGACCAGGTTCGCACACAAAGGCGTCCAGTTAGGCATGAAGAAGGGAAACCTGGCGTGGTGGGTCAGGGCTGTAATCCCAGCGCTGGCGGGGAAAGGCTGAGGAGGATCGCAGAGAGTTCGAGGCCAGCCTAGGCTACATAGCCAGACCCTGTTAAAAACAATATAAATAAATATAAATAAATAAAAAGAATGCAGAAGGGAAAATGGCATCCACATGTAGCAACAGGGAATAGGTTCACCGTGTGGGACCAGCCCAGTGGGGGCTGGGGCAGTCCTTGCAGCTGGTGGGCGGGAACAGTGATGGTATTTGCAGCCAGGTGACATGGACTCAGATCCTGATGTTTCTAGTCACCGCTGTGTGGTCCTGAGCACGTTCTTTAACCTCTCTGGGCCACTGGGTCTTAGTTACCTCATTGATAGAACAGAGGTATCGTTTTTCTCCTTTTGCTTGAATAGAGTTGCTTCCCTGATGAGCAGGGAATCCCTCCAGCCAGCATCTCCTGACCCAGGAGGCTGTCAGTGATCCAACTACCCGCCTCCCATGACAGTTGTGTAGCACTGTTACTTCCATGATCTCACTCAAACCTGACGTGCTCAGGACCATTACTACCATTTTGCAGAGGAAGAAACTAAAGCACAGAGAGGTAGAGAGACTGGGCGAAAGTCAGTCAGCAATTAAAAGAGATAATCAAGACTTGTCCTTTGGTTTCTGACCTTTGTATATGTTGTTTCCTATCTCCCTTTCCCCCGAGAACTCCTACTCATCCTTCAAGACCCAGTTCAAATGTGACCAAATATCAACTCTTCAAAGGAGCCTCTCCTGCTACTTCCTTATCCGTGCTCCAACAGCCCCAGCACAGACCTCTAGCCCAGGGAGGCTTGTGTCTGGAGGCAAGACGGCTTTGGTAACAATCTTAGCTCCAGATTCAAAGATCCAATGGATAGGGTAGCAATCTCCTGGTTGTGTCAATCTCCACAATTTAATTTGCAAAAGATAGGAGTAACTTTCTTTGATCTCAAAGAGGGTGATGAGGTTTAAAATGAAGTAGCTACAGCATAAATGACCAAGCCCTCTCCTTGGGGTGGAAGGCTGTGTACACAGCCACTGCCTGGGGCATGCACTTAAAAGCGCATGACCTTGGCCTCAGTTTCCTTGCCTGCAGAATGGAGGGAAGGGCAGGGCTTCCCTGGAGGGTTGTGGGGAGGATGCCTGAGTTAACACTGCAAAGCATTCCCCATGACAACTATTGGCAGCGCGGCGCAAATGTGAGCTATTATTTTCATTAATCTCATTACTGAAGGGCGCGTGCTAATCAGGCCTTCGGGGCCAGGGCTGCATCTTTGGGCCTGGCAGGGTCTGGCACGGAGCCCCGGCACAGAGGAGCTCTGCACCAGGAGAAGGAATGAAGATGCATCCCAGTCCCAGGGGAGAGCGGACAGGAGCTGGGGGGAGACCAAGGCAGGCAGCAGGGTGCGGGGTCCTAGGTGCTCAGAACGTGAGGCCTCGCTCCCAGTGCTCCAGCTCAGGGGCACTGCCTTCCACAGGGCAGCCGTGGTTGGTGGCAGGTGCATCCTGCAGCCCCTGATCTGTCCTTGGGGACCTGCTGCGGGCCTTGGGGAGGCCCTGGTTTGCCCTCCTGCACCCTCTGCCCCTTGATTGTTTACCCATAGCTGACCTCACTCCTGACCTGCTGCTAAGACACAAGGTCTGCATGCAGCCTGGATCTTGGGGAGAGTGCCCAAACCCCCAGGCCTCAGTCTCCCCGTCTGTGAACTAGGATCACAGTGCTCTTGTTAGGGCTGTTGTTTAAAGAGTTGGCTCCAGTAAAGGGCTTGGAACGGGAACATAGTGAGTGCTCAGGAAATGCTGGCTAGTGTTAGTTTGGGAAAGATTTGGGGAAAAGTACTAGGTCTGGCAAAAACAGTGGTTTGGATGCTGCTCTGTCACTACGTATGTGTGGCTTTAGGCAGGCCATCTCTGCTTTTGGAGCCTCAGTGTCCTCATCTGTAAAATGGGAGAATGTCTGCCTTAGTTGTCTTGGCCATAACAAAACAGCAGCTCCTCTTGGGGAGCCGGGCACTCTTCCCCCTCCTGAGCTCACTCTCACAGTACCTCTGGGTCCTTCTTTTCATGTCCCCCTGTGGCAACTGGGCCTTAGAGGTTTGCCCATTTATAACCTGCCAGAGGCCCACAGCCAGGAGGCCTGGCCGCGGGATTTGAACGAAGCCTATCGGGTCTGTGTGGCTTCTCCTTGCACAGATAGGGTGTGAGTTCCAACGAGTCTGTCAGCTGCCAAACTAGGGGGGCGGTGTGCTTCAGGGGGTGCGGGAGAGCCTGAGGTCCCCTTGGGAGTGGGGACAGTGACTAGGAGCTTGTCTGGGGCAGGTCAGACCTAAACTCTCATCTCTGCCTATTGCCTGAGTGATCTCATCCTTGAGCCTTGATTTCCCCATCCACAGAGTGGGCATCCTAGTATGCTTCACCCGGGGCTGTGAGGCTGGAATGGGGTGCTGCAGACCCAGCAACCACTCTGGCCTGTCTTATAGTAGGTGCTCACTAAATGATGGCTACAGCAGGGACTGTTACTGCCTCTGTGCCCACTCAGTCATCCCCTATGAGCTGACGCCCGCAGGCATGTTGGGCCCTAGAATCTGGATGCAGTCCACGCTGCTGGGGTCCCAAGTCTTGTAAGGGAGGAACACATGTAAACTTCAAGTGGCAAATGGCGGCGCAACGCTCTACCAGTGTGGTGTGGGAGAGGGCAGTCCCGGGAACAAGAAGGGTGGGGGGCACAGGCAGGGGTCCTCCTGGTGGGAGAAGCGATGGGAGAGGAGGGAGAAGAGGGGAGCAGAGGGCGGTGGGCGCCTTGTGGGCAGCACTGCTGCCAAACGAGGAACTTGGGCTTTACCTTGGGAGCCCTGAAGGCTGGGTGCTGGGGTAGGGGGCCCCGCTCAAGCCTGCCAGCAGCGCCCACCTCCTGCTGACCCCAGCCCGCACGGGGTCTCAGGGACGAATTCTCAGCACCACCTCTGTCTCAGGTAGGCGTCCGGTCCCTTTTGAGGGACACAGAGGTGGCTGCAGATGACAGTCCTTAAAGCAGGGCTGGGCTCTGAAGCTGGCGGGCAGCTCTGGCATCTGTACCCCTAAGTGTTTGGCCCCTGTGTGCCCAGCCCCGAGCACCAGCACTTCCAGGGCCATGTACCTGTCCCTGCGTCTCCCCCCGGTCCCACTTACTACCTGGGCTCTCCCGGGCAACTGACAGTGCGGCTTTAATGGAGCGGCCTCGGCTGTTGGCGGGGGAGGGGAGCAATTTCTCAGAAATCCAATCAACCGAGTGACTCAGTGTGCGGGCAGCCCCCTCCCCACGCGGCCTCAGCTCGTCCTGGCCAGCGGAGGTCACAGTCACCTTCTCCCCCGCCCTACCTCAGCCCTGCGTTCCTGGCGGGGGTGCTGGGGGCTCGTTTGAGTACAGCTTGCACCCCGTTTGTCTTCCCTTCATCCCTGAGTCCCACCTCAGGCCGTCCATCTTCCTAGGTCCTGCCGCCTGGATTATCTTTCTGGGTCAGTCTCGCTCCTATGCTCTTCCCGCACCCCTGGAAGGTCCCCATTCCCCAACAGACCAACAAGTGGTTCCCCATGATTTCCCACCGCTCCGCGTCTCAGAGCTTCCCGAGACACAACCAGCGAGCACCCCTCGGGCCTCCAGTAGCCTCTGAGCTTGGGTACCTGCTGTCCCCTCCCTCGCTGGGAAGACCCTCGCCTCCCCCTCAGGGTGGACTCCTTGGCTGTCCAGTGGCGCCTCCTCTGCGTGGCTTCCCTGACTGCCCCAGGCTGAGCGGCCTGCTGCGTCCCCTGTGTCCTCCACCCCCACTGCCCGAGCCTTATTGGCCCTGGGGCCAGCGGTGACCCCACGGTATAACAATGATTTGAGTAGCTGCCCTCCCCCTCGGACGTGGAAACCTTCTAACGGTATCCAGGTAGCTGCCACCGCTCAGCCCCTGGTCTGTGCCAGCTCCTGCGCTGGGACCTCACTGGCCTGATTTCCAGTTCCCCCAAGAACCCCGGAGGCAGGAACCACATCGATCCCATTTTATAACAATAATGGGAACACAGACAGGAGCATGACTTGCCCAAGATCACACAGCAAACTGGGCTTCTCTGGGCTGCCCCTTCCACGCTCAGGCCTAGCTGTCACTGGTGCCCAGAGGTCTGCTGAGCGAAGGAGTGGATGGAAGGAAGGATGGATGGAAGGCCTCCCTCAGCTAGATCTCTAATCAGCCAGCCTTAGGCGGTCAGAGAGAAGGAACTAGTGTGAAACAAGCCTCTGAATGTGCCAGGGGTTCCCCGGGGACCTTGCTACTATCAGCTCATTTTGTTCATTTTACTGATATCAGCTCATTTATTCAGAAAACAGGCATTGAGCTATTAAAGGATTTCCCCAAACACTGAGAGTCAGTGCCCAGGTTAAGACAAAGGTCTGGGGACCCCTGTGCTGCTGTGGCCTTAGCTCTGTGTCAGATAGCCTGTCGGGGTCTCAGTTGTCACGTATTTTCAGGATGGCACTAGCTGAGGCTTGGGCAGGACAGACCCTTCCAGAGCGACTGGCGGGGGGAGGAAGCGAGCTTAGCCACAGCAAAGAGCTTGGGCTTCAGGGACGGGGGGTCCTGGCCTTTGGTTTGAGTCCTGCCTCTAGCACTGTTAGTTGTGTCACCTCAAGCAGTGCTTCCACCTTTCAGAATCTCACTGTGCAGATCAGTAAAACAGGGAAAATGGACTTCGTATGGGGTTTTGTTGAAGGTCACAAAATACTGCATCCAAAGCCCCTGGGGCACACGGAGCACTTTGTAAATATCTGCTGTCATCAGGAGTCAGGGTTAGGCTAGCACAGGAGTGAGGCTGAGAGCTAGGAGAGAATTAACGAGGAGCTAGGGATAGGGCTGCCAGTCGTGTGGGCCTTGTCTGCATCTGTCTCCCTCTTGGGGTCACCAGAGGGCTGGGGGCCAGGCGGGGGCTGGGCTCCCACTTGAGGTGTGGCTGACGGCAGAGGGGAGAGTGAAGCAGCCTGGAGCTGGAATTCTGCTTCTTCTACTGATTTGCTGTGACTGTGGGGGATTAACTTGCCTTCTTGAAGCTTCAGGTTCCCCCTCTGTAAAAGCAGGCTGATGTCACCTGGCCCGAAGGAGTTTGCCCAGGATCACATCAGACCTTGAAGCCAGCCTGAGACTTCAGTAAATATTTTTTTTAAAAAATTTCGTACAAGAAAATTTACTTCCAAGTATAAAGGGCATCAAAAATATCTATCAACATATAAGAATTAAGGACGTTCACTAAGTATTTTAAAAAGTGATTTTTACACCCGCAGGGGGTCTTTTGCATCAAATTATTTATTTGCGTGGGCTGCTTATGGCTGGCTTGCTTCCACCCACTCAACCATCCACCCAGCGAGCTGGCTCGCAACGCATCCGTCCAGCTGAGGGCCAGACCTGCAAGGAAACAGCACCGAGGGTCCAGAGAGAGCAATACCAGAGAGCTGCTCAGGACGGGCAGGGGAGCCCTCCAGAAGTGAGAGGTTCCCTGCTGTAGACCTCTCAGTTCACTGCACGTGCATAAAGCGTAGTAGAGTGCTGGCCTTAGCAGCCCGAGGTGCTCTGCCTAGGATAGCAAAGGGCTAACGCAAGGACTCAGCGTTGCTGGTCCTTCCAAACCCCATCTTCTGGTTTTGGACTCCGAGCGAACGAAGCCTGCGCGCCCTCTGCTGGCTATTATGCTGATCGCACCTTTGGAGACCAGTCCCTGAGTCTTTGGGAACCAAACGTCCATAAAAGATGGAGATTCTGAACTGCAAGGACCCCACCGATCACCCATCCGATAGAGATAGGAGTCTCCGCGAGGGGCAGGGGAGCTTGCGCAGAGCAGGAATTCAGGGCCCCGGATGCAGGGCCGGGTCCTGTGCGTGCCCGGCGTGGGGAGAGCGGCTACATCCTGCAGGAACTGGGGTTGAGAGGGGGCTTGCAGACAGCAGAGGGGGTTTCAGATTCTCGACCCCATCTGGCCGGCCCAGTCGTGGGATTTCCTGTTTTGTCTTGGAGCAGCGGCACTGAACCTGATAGCCATGAAATGGAAACTCAAGATGTGTGTGTGTGTGTGTGTGTGTGTCCTGAAGGGTGCTGTCGGCATCTATCAGCAGGTGTCCTGGGCTGGTCTGGTGACGTCACCCCACCCCATAAATGCTCTGATCTTGCTTTAAATCCGATTGTCTGCCCCCAAGTTCCCAGGACTTGCCCTTGGGTGTCCAGTGTCAGGTGGGGGCTGGTGGGGGCAGAGCTCTGGTAGAAGAAGAGGTGGCCGCCAGGGGCAGGATGGACTCAGAATGGACAGACTCCTGCAGACTGGAGGGGGAGGAGGGGGTGACGTGTGTGCCAGAGGTTGCCCTGGCTTCTGGCCCAGGGTATGGCTGGCGTCCCTCCGTGGAGTGAGGAAGCTGGGCAGCCCACACTCCCTGGTGACTGGAAGCTCATTACCTATAGCCAGCACCATTGCCTGACTGGCCGCCTGCTCGCTCCCCGCCCTTCCTGTTGGCTGGGCTGCTGTGTGCCAGCCTCTGTCCATGTGGGTGCATGTGTTGGCATCCATCCGGGTGCCGTGCCTGTCCATGTCAAGAAGCTGGAGGCCTCCGGTTACCAGGAACAGAGGCACAGGAGCCTTCCTGCCTCAGCAAGAGTCTTGCCAGGGGTGGGAGAGGCCACTCCAGTCCTCATTCAGACCCGGGCCAGAACTGGGCCGTCCCAGACCCGGGTTCCTGGTCTGGAATGTGTCCCTGGTGGGTAGTGCTTGGAGAGAGAGCCTGGCTTAGCTTGACTTAGGGTCAGATGGGGGTTCCAGGCCTGCACCCACTTCTCCTAGTAGGATGTCCTCGGGTGAATTCGTGCACCTCTGCGCCTCCGTTTCCTCACCTGACAAATAGGAGCAAAGCTCTGTAGCTCACAGATGCCTGGGGAAGCTGAGTGAGGTCCCGCAGGCGCAGTGTTCAGTGCTGAGCTTCAAACACTGCTCGTCCTGGTGACCAGTGGAGGCTCCGGTTCTTTTCAATCCCGTCTTGGTTGCTTGGTGATCGGCCCCTGCCCACCTGTCTGACTCCACCTCCTTCAAGCCTGGCTCCTCCCTCTGCTCCGAGGCACGGCTTTTCTTCCTGCTGGGAAACACCAGACTCATTTGGCTGCGGGGCCTCTACTGTGGCTCCTTTCTGCTTCCAACGCTTGGTGCAGTTGGTGCGCGGCTGGTTCCTTCTCTTCCTTCGGTTCCCTTTCTTGGGCGGCCACACTGACTGCTCTAGCGAAGGCCCCCGCTGGGTTCCCTGCAGCCGCCTTCTCATCCCTGCCTCAGTTTTCCTTCCCAGCACCTGCTAGGGCCAGAGCAGGAGCCGCTTGGTTGCCACTTGCTACCCAACTGGACTTCCAGCTTGTGGGCTCCATCAGGCCTAGGACTTATCTGTCCCGTTCCCTGCAACATCCCTGGTGCCCACGACAGTGTCCAGCACGCGGCAGATCCTCAGCAACTTTGTGTGGACTCTGCAGAGGCTGTTTTGGTGCCAGACAGTCCTGGCCTGAACTTGGGTGGGAATCTGAAATCCTGGCTCCACTGGCTGCATGAGTCCTACTCCCTGCCCCTGAACCTCAGTTTACCTCTGTGTCACATGAGGCTGAGGAGAGTGACATCGAAGCTGGTGTAAGGGATGAGTGAGGTTGAGTACACACGTCATGCCTGCTGGGAGGTTATTGTTATTGATAACAATAAGAATGGCAGGGGTGGGTTGGGGATATGGCTCAGTGGCACAAGTGCCTGCCTGGCAAGAGCAAGGTCCTAAGTTTGATTCCCAGTACCAAAAAA
>NW_004955452.1:9291800-9388805 GCF_000276665.1 Chinchilla lanigera | reverse complement strand
TGACATTTTAACTCAGTGAATCTTCACAACTGCCCAGGGAGGGAAGGAGGGAGTGTTATTATCCCATTTTACAGATGGAGACATGGAGGCTCAGAGGAGTAAGGCCCACCAGGTGAAGCTCTGCAGAGGCAGGAGCTTTCATGGCTCAGGAGGATGGGAAGTCGGGTGACCCTAGTCCTAGATGCAGCTGTGTACTGACTTGCTGTCACCCAGGGCCTGATTCTCCCAGCGCATCTGAGGGCACAGGTGCAGAGGCCAGTGCTCAGCCGGGCAGTTTGAGAGGCTAGGGTGAGCGGGGCAGAGGCCACTTGGCTCTGCTGACAGTTGCCAAGTGGGAAGGCAGGCCTGGGATTGCCAAATCTTTGAACTTTTCAAGAGAGGCAGAAAATTTGGATTTTGCATGTGAAATCTGATTTTCAAATGTTGGCAACAATTTAAAAAGAAAGAAAGAGAAGAGAGACGCTGTGGGCCAAACAAAGCCCATTTGTGGGCTGTGCTGGGACTTGTGGGCTGGCACTTGGCAATCCCTGGAGACACCCGGTACCTCTGGGAGGCCTCCTGCCCTTGGGCGCTTGGTAAGGTGACTCCCGTGCTGGCGTGCTGATTCTGCCCAGGGGCCCCTGTGACTTTGTCGTTCAACCCCCTCCCCACTCCTCACCCTTAGTTTTCCTACCGCGTTATGTTATTCTAGTAGGTAATATCATCTCCATTTAATAGGTGGACAAACAGAGGCCCAGAGAACTTAAGTAACTTGTCTAGGGTCACACAGCTAATAAATGGCAGAGCCAGGTGACAAAGCTGGGTCTCCTGCTCTGAAGCTCACTTGTGTAACTGGTACGCCACCCTGCCACAATGACCCCAGTGTGCTTTGTGCAGGTCCCTGCCCGCTGGGACTCCCCACCCTGGCCTTCTGGGGACTGGTGCGCTCATTGGTTGACCCCAGGACTGTTCTGGCACAGTTCTGATCCAGGTAGGAGGCTCCCTGCCCCTGCCAGGACCCTGGCTTCCCTTCTCCCCAGGTTCCCTGGTGCTGTGGGTTGGACAGGTCCTACTGTCCGGATGAGGATCTCTAGTAGCCCAGCGCAGGCCAAGGGAGGGGAGCTTCCTCCCTCAGGAAGCCCTGGCTGGGGAGCTGGCCGGTCCCCTCGTCAGCAGAGCTGCTGTCGGTTTTCCATATTTCTCTGGAGCCTGCTGAAATCCCCAGGGCTGCCACAGCAGGTGTGCCTGTCTGCCCAGGCAGGGACTATGCTGGGTACCAGGGTGTGTTGCCCAGGCATCGCATGTGGGTGCTGCCTGTGGGCACTGCGGTCAGGGCAGGTGCTACTGGAGACTGGGCAGGTGTGTGCATGCTCTGTGTGTGCCCATACGTATACGTGCGCTTGGGAATTTGGGGATGCTCCAGGGCCTTTAAAAAAAATAGAGGTGTAAGTTACGGATAGTAAGGTATGCGAGTCTCAGAGGTACAGCTTGGTGGAATTTTACAGAAATTACAGCTGAGCATCCACTGCCTAGATTCGGGGCTCCCTTGTGTCCCCTCGAAGATGATACTCCAAGGTGACCACCGTTCTATCCTCTGTCACATGCATCAGGGCTTGTGTTCTTACTGAGGTGGTTTTTTTTTTTTTTTTTCTTTTTTCTTTCAGTGCTGGGGAATGAATCCAGGGCCTTTGTACTGAGCTATACCCCCAGTCCTCTTTTTATTCTTTTATTTTGAGGCAAAGTATTGCTAAGTCACAATAGTTGCCCAGGCTGAGCTTGAACTTGCAACCTTCCTGCCTCAAGAATGCTGTGATTATAAGCGGGCATCACCACACACCCGGCACTGTCCTGGTTTTGCCAGGGGCAGAGCCCAGGGTTCAGAGAGGCGAGGCACAGCTCCCACGGTAACTGGGTGGGCCTGGAGTGGGCATTGTCAGACTTCCCATCATGGAAACCCTGTTGCGTCTGTCACCCAGCCCAAGCAGGAGGTTGTGTGGTACCGTGGATTGAAACTTGGGTTTGCAGCTGCACAGGGGACTTAGGGTACGGTGCTCACTCTGCTACTTATTTTCCTCATGATCCTGGGCAAATTACTTTGCCTCCCTGACCTCAGTTTCTTCACCTGTAAAATGGGGACAACATTAGGACCTGGTTCACAAGACTTTTATAAAGATCAGTAGGCATAAGGGTACTAACGACCACTGCCAGAGTTGAAGTGTTTGCCGTGTGCGGATGTGGCCACCCCATTTAATCTTTCCAGCCGCACTATAGGGAGATTGCTGCTGTGGTACCCATTTTACAGAGGAGAAAACTGAGGTTGAGTGGTTTGTTTAAGGTCTCCCAATAGGAAGTGTAGTGCTTGGATTTCAGCCCAGATCTGCTTTGACTCCAAAGCCCAGGATGCTTAACCCTGGAGGGTTAGTCAAGATAGTTAACAATTGACCTGGCCTGGGCCCTGAGCCATCAAAATGATGCCTGCCACAAATAAACAAGCTGTATATTCTCCCAGCCTGGCCTTATCCATTACACACTCAGCTGTGTTAAATGGGATTAATCCAGGAAATGAGATTACAGATGTCAAGCAGCTTGGAGAACCACAAAGCACCCCCACAAGCCTTGGTTTCTATTTCTTCTCGCACTGTGGGGAAGGAGAACTGGCCCTGGAGGAAGGAAAGAGACCTGGGCTTAAGTCCTGGTTCTGCCATTCACTTGCTGATGACCTTGGTAAGTACTGGAAGAAAAAAGTTTCCAGAGTCAGAAATGGACAGGCTCAACACCAGCCGAGGAGGTGGCTCACGGTCAGCACCGGTCCAGCCTGTCCATGTGCTGATTAGAAGTTGGGCATCAAACCAGACCCAGGAGCCAGGGGGCCTTTAGCCTGGCTGCAGTCTGTCCCTTCATTCAAACAAGGGATTGTGCATTAGTGATTCTCAGAAACAACTCAAAATACATTTAATGGGTACCATCCAACTTGGTCATGTTTCAACCATGTGAACCTGGTGAGTTTGGACAGACAGACATACACACCAGCAAAAGTCCCCCTCCACAACCAATATGCCCCCATTGTCTCATTCCCTACAGCCACTCATCTTTCCTTCCAGTATTGTTCCCAGGCAAACACTGATCTATTTTCTGTCCTTATAGGTCACTCCACTTTTTCTAGGCATTGAAATAAATGAAACTGCAGAGGGTGTAGACTCTTGTGCCTAGCTTCCTTTATTCAGTGTATTGGTATTGCAAATTATTCCCACTGCTCTGTGTCCCTTTTCCTCACTAAGTAGTATTCTACTGTATGGATCTACCACAATTTGTTTTTCACCCACCTTTGCATGGATGTTTGGGTTGCTCACAGCTTTTAGCTCTTATTTATAAAGTTGCAAGCAGCGCCGGGTGTACATGTCTGGTAGATGTATACCTTCATTTCTCTGGAGTAAATACCTAGCCATGGAAAGGCTGGGATGTGCAGACTGTTTCCAGGGTGGCCGCATCATTTTACAATCCCACAGCAGCCTATGAGAGTTTTACTTGCTCTACGTGCTCCCCACACTTGATATGGTTGGTCTCCTTAATCTGACCCAATCTCAGGGCTGAGTAGCGTCCCCCAGCGTGGTTCATGCTGGGAGCTGGGAGAACACATGGCTTCTGATGGCCCAAGCTATGTGGGGAAAAGTTGGCCTGGGCAATGAAGAGGCTGAGCCCTGGGCCTCATTGCCTGGGTGCTGATTGGTCTTCTGAGGCACCAGAGGGCAGAACAAGGGCCAACCACAGGCCTCACAGGGAGACAGGTTTTGTGCAAGACTTCAGGAAGGACTTTCTATGTGTCAGAGCTGCGCTGCTGTGTAAGGAATTCCCTAAGGGAGTAGGGAGCTTGCTGTGGTTGGGAGTGGTCAGCCTGTGAGCCGCCAGTGGAGCAGTGGGGTTTGGACAGATTCCCAGTGAGGGTTCCTCTTGGCACTGCCTTTTCTCAACACTGTGCCACTGAAAGTCTCGTTAGAAGCCTTGGCCTTGGTCCTCAAGTGCTCCTGAACTGGAGCAGGCAGCCACCCGCACAGGCCTCTCCCTTCCCCACACCCAGGGCCACTCCTGCCTTGCCTTCTCCCTCAGGCCCCTGCCCCAGCCGCTCCCGAGCTACTTGGGCAGGAACAGGTCCGGGAAGCGGCTGTCAAGCTGTCTCTAGAATCTGCCCTTTCCATCTGGGTGCTGTACCTGAGGCTCCTTGGCCACTCCATCCTTTGCTGCTTCCCTGAGGGGGCTGCTTCTATCTGACCCGTGTCTGACCCCAGCTGAGGCAAGGGCTCACCCGTGTTGTACCCAGGTTGTTGTGACCCGTGGTTGTACCCAGGCAGCAGAAGGCTGAGTCCCACCCCATCTCACACACTTTATGTGTTCCAGTCTCAGATCTGGCCAGTCACGTCCTCAAGTACCAAAGAGAGGTCATGAAAGGAGGATTTCTTTTGGACTACGTGAAGCCCACTTGATTGTTTAATTAGAAGACAGACACTACACACACACCGAGGAAGCCATTGTTATAGAATGTGAGCTTCCCATGTGCGCTAGCGGCTTCCACAGCGGCTCCACAGGAGCCTTCCTCCTGGCGTCCATGCCCTTGGGCTCCCTCTCTCTGCCCCGTCTTGTACCAGGGTTGGTCTGCGTGACGAATAATATGTGAGAGAACTGGCTGGGTGCCCCTTCTACGATTTGGTTGCGAAGGATACTTCTGCATCTGTCCTGGTTACTTTTCTGCCTGTCTCAGATCATTGCCCTGGGAGGCCAACCTTTCTGTCAAGCACCCTTATGACGAGGCCCATGTGGGGAGAAGTTTCAAAGTCTCCTGCTAACTGCTGTCCAGAAATTACAGCCTCTATCCTGTGGGTAAGCCAGAGTGGGTGAGGCCTCAAGGAGACTGAACCCCTGGTTGACATTCTGACTGGCCCTTTGTCAAAGCCACCCAGAGAAACTTGCCGATTTCTAACCCTCAGAAACTGTGCAAGACAGTAAGTGCCATTTTAAACCACAAAGAGCTGGGGCTAATTTGTTACACAGCAAAAGTAACTAATGCTCCCTGTGATTATGTGCTAGTATCTGAGGTACCGACCACTTCCTCCTGCCTCAGTGCATAGTGGGAGCCTGGTGTACTGTGGGTAGCCCTCAGCTCCAGTACAGCTGATTGGACCAGGGGAGTCACCTGATGCCAGCTGAGCCTATTAAATTATTCCTTCTAGTAATTTTTTTCTTCCTCCTTTCATCCTTCCTCTTCTTTTCCTGCTTCTGTCATTTTCTTCCAACAGAAGAAGACTGAATCAAATCACAGTGTCACTGAGCAGGAATGGGAGGTCAGCTCTGGCAAGGAGCAGCCAGGCTGGTCTGCACAGAGAAAAGTTTCATTAGATAGAAGCTGGGACAAGGGGGCATAGGTGGCACTGAGGGCCAGGCAGGTTCTATGCTTGGGCTGTTGAATTCTGGGAAATTCCTTGGATGCTTAAAATAACCTCCTTTTGGTTTGACCTTCCTGAGGTGTCTGCTTTTTTTTTTCTTCCCTAATCAAATGATCTTATGGCAGATAACTTTGTAGGCACCATGTTTGAGCAAGTATAGAATGCCCTGCTGAGCAGGCTGCCCTGCCTTACTCGGTCTGCACCCCATGTCCTTCTGTTGGACGTTTGTTTCCAGTTTCTGTATTGTAAACAATGCCATGACGAACATCTTTGGTACTCAAAACCTTTTTCACATATTTGGTTTTTATTACTCAGGTATCTTCCTAGAAGTAGGATGAGTAGGCCAAAGAACACAGACCTCTTTGGGCTATAAAAATACCCCGCCAAATGACTTCTCAGAAAAATAGCACCAGTGCTTCCTTCCACCAGCGGTAGATGAAATCACTCCCCTCTCTCACCCGACTAGGTTGGGGTTATGGTCTCCTGCTGCTTTTCAGGCCGCAGTGACACGCCTGGGATGGGGCGGGGACCGAGGAGGCCCTGATGTCACACAGTTTAGGCGGCGGCCATGTGGTGCCAGGCCTCTGGGGGCTAAACAAGTCAGCAAAGATCTATGTCGCTTTATGTAAAATGAAGTGGATTCTAAACACCACTTAAAAGTACATTAATAATGGTGTTGGTGTGTTATTCATCTAGGAGAAGTGACAGATGTTTCCCTCCGCAAAATGCTGCAGTGAGGAATGTGAGAAGGAGTTGGAGATTGATTAGCCTCTGTCAGGGGCTCATTACCTCTTGCCTAGGCGACCTTCTTAGTGCCCCCCTGTCCCTGATCTGGCACCCACCCTCCCCTGGCCCAGGCGGTCCTCCAGGCAGATGTGGAGTGGTTGGGAAATTGGCATGGCGCTGGGCTTGGGGTCAGGAGGCTGGGTTTGGTTTGGGGTCTGCCACTAAGGATCTGGGGTCCCTTTCCTCGGAGCAGCCCTCTGGTTTTCATTTGGGTCACATCTGCTCCTTTCTCAGTCCTGGAGTGGCATATGGGGCTGACACAGCTCCCCTAGCCCCATCTCAGGGGCAGGCATGTTATACCCGGGAGCTGCCTCTGGGACTTCTGTAGGCCACCAGCCCAGCCATTGTTCAAAGGTGGTATTTGTTCCAAGTTGAGCCAGCCATCATGCGAAGCCTGGATCCAGCTATACCTGAGGTTTACCCCTCCATGTCCCAGTTATGTGAGCCAAATCCTTCTTTCTTTTAAGCAAGTCTGCTTGAATTGGGTGCTTGTCAGCTGTAAACAAAAGAGCTGTAAACGATACACAGGATGACCTTGAAGAAGTCCTTTCTCTTGCACGTCTCAGTTGCCCCACCTGAAAATGGATAGATCAGATTCTCTGAAATTCTTCCAGCTTAGGAGGTTCGTATGTCCCACCTGGGCAGCGGGATTTGAGCATTGTAGGTCACAGATGGAGGCTGGCTCCTGTGGGGACTCAGGGGCATGTTTTCTTGAGACCTCCAAAGGGCTGCCCTGGAGTTAAGGTAGTGGTGAAGCAGGGCCCCCCGGGTCAGAGAGAGGCCCAGGGACACACTGGCGTTCCACAGGACACAGCACTGTGACCAGCAACGACATGTGCTGCTCCTACTCTCTCAGGGGCTCCCTAGTACCTTCAGGATGAAGGCTCCTATTTTGACCCTGATGGAGAGTGCCCTACTTACATGGCACTCACATGGTGTCTTGGTTACTTTTCTCTCGTTGCTGGGACAAAATACCTGATGCCCAAAATTAAGGCAGGAAAGGTTTATTTTGCTTACAGTTTGTGGAGGTTTCAGTCTCATACTTGGCAGGTTACAAGGCAGAATGGCACATGGCAGAGGGCTACAGCTCATGGCGGCAGAACACAGCAAAAGCAACAAGCACTAAAAGGGAGGAATGGCTGCAAGCAGCCTCTTCCTCTCCCTCACATATGCAAACTATCCACCCCAGGGCGGGTGTAGCTCTCACACCCATAATCAATCAAACTCTAAAAGCCTGCCCCATGACCGCATGAGGCTTTGGGGGGACACACAGACATAAACCATAGCACATAGCCTGTGGGATATTGACTGGCCGAATGAATAAACTTCAAGGCCAAGCTCCTTGCCCGGCCCCCCAGCTCTGGCCTCAGGACTACCTCCTCCATCCTCCTCACACCACTGCTCTTGCCGTGTTCCCTGGCAGCCTTGAACTTCCCCTCCAGCATTCAGCCCAGGCTCATGGGCCACTGGGCCACTAGTAATTTGTGGAGCCCTACTGCGTGCTGGGCACTGAAGAGGGCAGGCGAGGCCTCACTCGCTCTTTGGTGCTTAGTCCTTGCAGGGCGAGGAGGTGCTGGTGGGGATAAACGCTGTGCAGAAAATGAAGCAGGGGAAGAGCCAGGGCGTGTTGGCAGTGGGTGCTTTTTCTTTCTTGCAGGTGGCCAGGGAGAGTTTCTCCAACATGATGACATTTCGGTGAAGACCCAGAAGATGGGAGGGTGTGAGCTGTATAGATCTGGAGGAAGGTGGTCAAGCAATGGGGATAGCAGCTGCAAAAGCCCAAGGTGGGCACCAGGCTGGAATGTTCTGGAATGTTCTGGAATATTCTAGACCCCAGTGGCTGCAGGGAAGGGCCAGGGGATGGGAGGAGGTCAGAGGGCAGCAGCAGCGGGCGGAGGGGCAGCTGTGCTGTTGTGGAGGCCACATCCTGGCCTCTGCCCTGCGGGAGGGGATGAGGCACAAGCAGGGAGACGGTTGGGAGGCCCTGCAGAAATCTGGAGTGGTGGTAATGGGGGTGGCAGGAAGGATCAGGCTCTGGATGCATTTTGAGGGTGCAGGCTGCAGGGAGAGAGGGGTGCCGGGGAGGCATCGTAGGTCTGGGAAGCGGACTGGAGTTGCACCTGACAGGAAGCTGCTAGAGGGCTTTGAGCTTGATTCAGTTATTTTTTAAAAAATGCCCTCTGGCTCCCGAGAGGGGCACTCCGGAGGCCTTTGATCCAAGCACCCTGCCACATCCCTTCCCTTACCCAGGCCCCTCTGGCCCCCAGCCAGACCTGGCCTCCGCCCCACTGCCTCTGCTCGCAGCCAGCTGCACAGGCCCTCGCCACCCTGGCAGCTGAAGCTGGGGACGGCGCGCATGCTGGTGGCATGAGGTCCTTTGTCCCAGGCCCCCGCTGCGGGTTCTAGTGGGGCCTGAAGTGTCCTCTGACACCCACCAGACAGGGATCAGGGAGTGACCAGCTGTGCTATCTGCCCAGGGGTTGCGAGACCACCCCAGGGCCAAAGATGGCAGAGCCCGGGGCTGTGCAGGTCTGTGCCTCCGGGGAACTCACAGAGCGTTCACTCACTGTGTGAAGACACAGCTGGTCTCTGGGCTGCCCCCAGGACTCGGTTCACCCTCACTGCCGCCCCTGTAGAGGAGACTGCTGCGCTGCTCCTCACACAGGTCAGGGGCCTACGGCGGGGCTGGGGCCGCACCCGCAGTCTCCTCCGCACTCACTTTCTTATGCTCCCTGCAGTGTCCCAGGGCTGGACTTGGCGGGGTCACTCGAGATTGAGTGTCGCAATTGCCACTATGTGCAGGGGGCCCGAGAGGGCAGAGGGACGCCCAGGTCACACAGCTGTCAGCAGCTGGGCATGTCTGCGCCGAGAGTGGGTTCCAACCCCAGCTCTGCCTTGTGACTCGTCTCTCTGGAGGACAGTGACCCCTGTTATGGGGTTGCGGGCTGACGGCTGGGGCAGGGACGCTTCCGTCAGCACAGTGTCCACCGCAAGGCGTGCTCTCGAGGGTGAGTCCCTTCCTTCCCCCTCCTGCTTCCGGCTCACGGCGACACGTTCCAGGCGCTTTGCCTTGACGGTGTTCTCTGGAACATCTCAAGACGCCGTGGTGTCCCAGCAGGGTGCCAGCCCCACGCCGGGGGAGCTCCTTCAAGCCTTCAGATCCAAAGGAATGCATCGCTGACAGTGACGTGCTCAGCCCTGGGCGGGTGGCAGAGGGGGTGAGGAAGGCTGGAGAGTGTGAGAGGTCCCCTCCCAGGTCCCCAGCGTGTCAGCCAGCCCTGGCGCTGGATGGGGCGACCCCTGGAGCGCACTGAGCTCCTCACTTACAGCGATAAGGGTGGGGGCACCTTGCACCCATCCGCCAGGTGCCGCTGCTGTTTTTCCACCAAGCTGGCTACCAAATGTCTTTTCCTGAAGGGGAGGTGTGCAGGGCCTCTGTTTCCCATCCTCCCTACCCTTTCCTGCCTTCCTGGGAGCTGCTGAGTCTCACACTGGCTCCGTCCTGGCTGCCTGTGGGACAGGTACAGGGTAGGTACGGCCTGCTTCAGTGCAGGCCCCTGGAGCACAGATGCACACGATCCAGTCACGCAGCTGCTGATGTGTGGGCTCTGACATCCGGGCTGCACCCTTAGCCTCTCCGTGCAGCCCTGGGTCTGATGGGGAAGCACATCTAGGCAGAGGGCAGCCCCCCGGGAAACGGCTAAAGCGCCGAGGGGACTGGAGTTAGCGCTCACACAGGAGAGCTCTGGGTGCCAGCAGCCGTTCCACAGCCTCTTCAGGGAACAGGGCCTTTGGCTCTGCTCTTCCTGACTGCTGGGTTTTGTCCTCACAGTTGCAAAGTGCCTGCAGTGCCTCCGGCACTCACACTTGCATTCTGGCTGAAAGGCAGTAGAAAGACCAAAGGCCTCTTTCTTCTTCCTTGTTTTTTTATTTGGGAAGTGAAACCCTTCCCGGCTAAACCCCATGATGTCTGACTAGAACGGACCCTGGTGACCCATGTTGGGGAGGTAGTGAGGACAGAGCCTCTGGAGGAAAGGCAGTGTGTGTGTGGGGGCTGGGAAACGTGCCAGGGGCGGGGCTGGGGGGCAGCGTGGCCCAGGCTGCTTCGGCCTCTCCCCGGGGTCTCTCCACCTGCTCCTTCCCAGAAGCCCCCTTCTCCTCAGACCCCAACCCCAGCCTCGCATTTCCTAATGTGCCTCTGCCCTCCTGTCCTGGCCAGGGCCCCAGGGAGTTTGCTCCGGGAGCCGTTCAACTTTGTCCATGGGGTAAGACTGTGGATTCACGGTCCCATCGCAGAAGAGGAAGTGCAGGACCCGGGGAGAGGCGGAGAGGTTCATTAGGCAGAGCGAGGAAGGCGGGAGACCACGGCAGGGGCTCGCTGGAGGCTCTCTGAGCACAGGGCCAGCCTTTAGGGGTCCGCTGAGGTGCGGCAGGGCCAGGCGATCATGGTCTCAGTTCCGCTTCCCGGTTCCAGGGACCCTTCTGGCCAGATGGGTGGTTTGGGCGGCAGTGAGGTCCCCTCGCCTCAGTTGTCCGGGGGTAGCAGCTCCTGCCTGGGCAGTCTTCTAGGCTGTGCTTCTCCCCGAACCCAGGTGATGATGGGTTTTAGGTAATAGCTGGAGATGGCTAGGCATGGCTCCACTGGGCCAGGAACTGGACACATGGTGGATGTCCCTGTAAATCCTGAAGACTAGTGACTCTTAGCTAGCTGTCCCCAGTCTCGAGGGGGATGGCACAGACGAGGTGATGCACCTCTCAATACCAGCGTCCCAGAGGCTGAGTGGAGGGGGGTCTGACCCAGGGAGTCAAGGTGATAAGGGAGACCTGGTTTTATTTCTTCTCTCCTATTTCAGTCTGAGATCTGGGCAGTGGCTGGAAGCTTGGAGTGTGGGCAGATGGCCCTGTGCTCTCTGGGCCTTCTTTTTCTCATCTGTAAAATGGGGCCTCCCGCCTGCCTGCATGGCAGGATGGCAGGGAGGAGCAACTGAGGCAGAGTGTGGAGAGAGCCGCGTGGTGAAGGGATCCAGGCCACGGGGTGGTCCCGGGGGCCACAGGAAATTATGCACCAAAGAGCTTCTGCGCTGTGTGCTCAGATCCTCTCTTGGGGATGGGTTCCAACAGGATTTGGCCCTGCAGAAGGAAGGTTCGAGGTCCATGTAGGGGTTGGGGGTGCTACTTCCAGCAGATCTGGAGAGGGAAGCAGGGCTGGGGGCTGGGGGTGGGAGCTCCCTCGCACCTCCTCTTTCGGCTCCAGCTGCCCCCAGAGAAGGCGGCAGGGACCCATCAGCTGGTCCTGCTTCAGCGGCCATTGGGCCGATCCCAGCTCCCTCCACGCCGCTCCTCCCATGCAGGGGCTCCCTGCTGGGCTTTGGGCTTTGACAGCGGAGGCCTGGACAAGCCCTGTGTCCCAGTGTGCGTCCTTGAGGAGCAGAGGGGCTCCTTGGGTTCCCTCCCGAGGGCTTTACCTGTTCAGAGAAGACAACCTCTGGCTCTCCCTTATGCGGTGCCTCAGTTTCCCTGTGAACACTGCAGCGCCTCCACACAGCTCTGTTTTGCTTGGCCCCAGTCTTCTCCGGAGTGCTCTGGAGAGAAGCAGAAGGTGTGCGTGTGCTGAGGACCTGTGGGCCATCAGACTTCTGCTCTGCTCTGCTCTGCGGTGCACGGTGGGCGGGCAGGCATCTCCAGTGGGCAGGTCCCTGATCCAAAGCCCTTTTCAACTGGGACAGCTCTGTCTGGTGAATGCACGAGCCCGGATGTCATGCACCCTGACCATGGGCAGCTTCCACTATGACCTTCGGGGCTCTGTTGAGGAAGGTGCTCTAGGTCTATTACCCTCATTTCTGTTACTTCTTTTTTGTTTGTTTGTTTTGAGATAGGGTCTCTTTCTGTAGTCCAGGCTGGCCTTGAACTCACTATGTACCTCAGGCTGGCCTCGAACTCACAGTGATCCTCCTGCCTCAGCCTCCTGAGTGCTAGAATTACAGATGTGCACCAGCTCACCCGGCTCTCTGTTCCTTCTTATCCAGAACAGGAGATTCGTTGGGTTCCTGGGTGCAGAGTGCCCCCTGGTGGCAACTAGGAAACACTGCTCTGTCCAGGCCCCAGCGGCCAAATTCTCTGCTGTGCAGTGGGAGGGCGGGATGCGGGGGTGGGGGGTGGGAGTAATGGTGGTGTGTGGGGAGGTGAGGCAGGGAAGGCAGTTTTCCTACCTTTTCGGGGGCGAGTGGAGGCCAGGCTGCTCCATTTCCTGGGACACGTGATGGCTCCCAAATGCATACCTGCCACCAACATCTGTCCTCAGAGAAACCCGGGCTGGCTGGGACCTCCCCCTTGTTTTTCAGGTCTCTGGTGAGTTGAGGCGGGCGTTTGTTCCTGCGCTCTGAGCGGCGCGGAACCCACTTTGTGGGCGAGGGGCCTGAGCGCGGGAGACCCCAGTGATGGACCCTGCAGCTGCCCAGGCCTCGGCCCTGACCCTCCCCTGGCCTCCCTGGGGACTCAGGCCTCCTGCTGGACCAAACGCCTGTCTCCCTTCTTTGGAGAAAGGTCCATCCTGCGAGTCTTCTCTCAGATGCCCTTTACATATTCTAATTTTAAACCATGGCAACATACGCACAACATAAAATCCACCATTTTAACTCTCCTCCATGTCCAGTCCAGCAGTGCGAGGTGTATTTCAGTCGATGGGGTAGCCATTGTTACTATCCATCTCCAGAATTTCTCGCCTTCCCAAACTCAGACTCTGTCCCCATCAAAGAACTCCCCTCTCTCCCTCCCGCTCCTGACAGCCACCACCCAACTTCTGTCTTTATAAATGTGGCTGTTGTAGGGGCTTCATATAAGTAGAATGATATATTTGTTCTTTGTTGTTGGCTTATTTCACTTAGCATCACATCCTCAAGACTCAGCTATAGGCCCGGTATGGTGGAGCGAGCCTGTGATCCCAGCAGTCAGGAAGCTGAGGCAGGAGGATTGCCATGAGTTTGAGGCCAGCCTGAGCTGTATAGTAAGTTTAAGAGTTCAAGGTCAGCCTGAACTACATAGCAAAAACTCATCTGAAAAAAAAAAAGACTCAACTCTAGTGAGAGTAGTGTGTGTTAGAATTTCGTTCATTTTTAAGGCTGGGTGATATTTTCTGTATGTCTGTACCACATTCTGCTGACCCCTTCATCCCTTGATGGATGTTTGAATTACTTCCGCCTTTTGGGCTATTGTAAACAATACTGCTGCTGTGTGTGCGGACTGAACAAATATCAGTTCAAGTTGCTATCTCCAGTTCTTCTCGGTACATCCTCAGGAGTGAGATTGCTTTGTCTTCCGGCACTTTTATGTTTGATTTTTGGAGGGATTGCCATACTGTTTCCCACGCAGGCTGCACCATCGTATATTCCTGCCAGCAGGGCACAGGCTTCCAGTTTCTCTGCAACATCACCAACATTTATTATTTTCTAGCTTCCTTTAAAATATATATATATATATATATATATATATGTATATGCGTGTGTATATGTATGTATTGGCCATCCTAATGTATGTGAAGTGGCATCTCATTGTGCTTTCATTTTCTTGTGTGTTTATTTGAGACAGGGTCTCACTATGTACCCCAGGCTGGCCTCAAACTCATGGGATCTTCCTGCCTCAGCCTCCCAAGTGCTGGGATTACAGCTGTGCACCACCATGCCCGGCTTCATTGCGTTTTTAAATATGCACTTCCCCAATTATTAGTGAAGTTGGATACCCTTTCATTTGCTTATTGGTCTGAGAACTTGTTAGAAATGCAGATTCTCAGGCCCTTCCAGGGGCTGACTGAATTGGAAACTCTGGAGCCAGATATCTGGGTTTTAAGCTGCCCTCCCTCCAGGCCTGCCTGATGCAGTCATGTTGGAGAACCACTGGTGTGGGCGTTGGGCCAGGCACTTTGCATTATTTCATTTATGACATTATCATTATCCCACTTGGCAGAGGAGAAAACCGAAGTTTAGAGAGGTAGAGTCACTTGCCCCAAGTCACAGGGCTAAGCCTCTCCTCCGTGTGGTCTCATCCCTGGGGTGCATCCCTGGGATGGGTTTTCCTGCATGGCCAGTAGAGGGAGCGCTTGACTCAGGACTCAGCTTGTGGAGCAGGGGTTGTGGTGTTCCATGCTGCAGGAAGTGTGGAGAGCAGAACGTGGACTCTAGAAGCTGGGCAGGCACTCAGGGCTTGAGCTCAGCCGGTCAGCCCCGTGCCTCTTACCCGACTCTCGTCTCTCCTTGCGCTTGTAGCTCCTGAGTGCAAAGAACTCTGGGCTGGGGACTGTGAACCACTTGATCAAAGTTTGTGAGGTCCCACTATCCAACTGTGTGGCCTGGAGCATGTTGCTGATCCATGCCGAGCCTCAGTTTTCCCATCTCTAAAATGGGGGCGAGGATCCACGGGAAGATGTTCCTGAAAGGGACTTAAAGTCGGGCGAACCTTCCCAAGGGTTGAGATGAATGATGCCTATTTTGGGGACTGGAAAATTGGATGTTTACTGGGTGCTATGTGTGTGCTGAGTGCTTTCACTGTGGGATTTTCTCATATGCCGACATAAAATAGGGGCATCATCCCATTTTACAGGCTAAGAAACTGGATTCAGAGAACACACTGCTGGCTCTAGGATCACATAGCCAGGAAGCGGCAGAGCTGGGGTCCAAAGCCGGGTCCTGCCTTCCTTGGGCCACTGTGCACAGTGAGGGCTGATGTGCGGTCCCGAGAGGGCAGGGAGGCAGGAGACAGGCTCGGTCTCTAAGGCCAGGCTGCTGCCTCTGGCTCCTCTGCTGCCGGCTCTGCGCCCCCGGGCAGATCACTCTGCCTCTGAGCCTCCGTTTTCTCACGTGCACCAGAGATCATGCACCTTGGGTTGCTCAGGATTTTAGCAATGAAAGGGAATGTCCTGGCTCACTGCGCAGGAAGCCCGAGGACAGAGCTGGTGTCGGGGATGGCAGTGATGGCGGAGCCTTCTCTCCCTGTTACTTCCCCATCAATCTTGGTTTCCCTTGGTTTCTCAGTCTACCTCTCAGCCCTCGTGGTGGTGGTGATGGTCTCACTTTGTCCCTCTGCAGAGTGCTGAGGACAGTGGGGGAAGACAGGAGGACAGGGCCACAGGCATCATTGTGCTTACTTCTTCCCAGTTTAGCCAGTCCAGGGAAAGAGAGCTTCTCCACCAATATCCCAGTATAAAATCCCAGAAGTGTCTGATTGGCTGGCCTTGTCCACTCCTGGGCCAATCACTGTGGCCAACTGGAGATGAGGCATTCCAACTGGCTGGATGTAGGTCAGGTGTGTGTCTGTGTGGTTGGGAGGGGGTTAGAACAATTAGCATCAGCTAACCGGTCAGGTACCCGCAGTGTTCTGAGCACCTTACTGCACCCATTCATTTAATTTTCACAGCCACGATCCCATTTGACAGGTGAGAGGCCGGAGGCTAGTGAGAGCGGTGGCCCTGGGATTTGAGCTTGTCTGGTTCTGCAACTTGTTTCCATGCTCTGGTTCATCTGCAGGGAGGAAGTGCTGATTGGCAGATGAAGGCAGTGCTTGTCCTCTGTCCCCATGAGATCCTTTGATGGCAGGGTGGACACACAGCCTGGGCCCTGGCCTCATGGACCTGTGGAGTGAAGATCCTCTCCTTTTCCTTGAGAAATCAGGGTGGACCAGCTTTACCTCCAAGGAGCCGGACAGAGCTGCCCTGTTAGAAGCCTCTGTGGACACAGCACCAGGCTGGAAGCTCCATATGACAAGGCCCCCCACTGGGAACCTGGAGCAGAGCATTCGGTCCATTCCCCGCTCCACTGGACAGAGGCCTCTCAGTGTGCGGGAGTCTGGGTGAGGGGTACAGGGGCCCCGGGGCCCGGCTCTGGACAGCCCCTCCTCTTGCACGGTGCTGCCTGCCGTGTTATCCTTGGAGCTGGGGCTGGGGCTGGGCCCTGGGCCGTGGGCTCACCAGGGACCAGGTGGGCCTCTGCTGGGTACACAAACACCACCCCTCCATCCAGCGCTGGGGAACAAGGCGAGACTTCAGCAGGACTTGATAAGGTTTCCAAAAACAGGATCAGGCGCTGGGAAGGCTGCATTCCTCCTCCTGCCGGCAGCTGCTAATTTATGCTAATCAGATGCGTGAAAACCCCAAGTCCCCAGTGGGTCTCCGGGGTATGGGGAGGATCCAGCTGGCTGGGCAGGAGGATGAAGCGGACCTGTGTTCCCGTGCCTGCCCGATCCTTGCCCTTCCCGGGGCCCCTGTTCCCCGGAGCTCCTGCACTAAGGGGCCAGGGGCGCTGAGGGCCGTGGTCTCCGTGCTGGGCGCTGAGGAAGGGTCAGGGCCACTCTGCTGCCTGGTGGGAAAGGGTGAGGCGAGGATGAAAGCCAGGCTCTGCGCTGGGCCCGTGATGGGCGCTGACCCACTGCTCCCCTCCCAATCCTCACGGTGGCCGTGGAGAAAGTGAGGCGGGGGTAGTTCCAGGACTTGCTCAAGGTCGCCTGGAAATGGAAGCATTTGGGGACAGCTCTAGCATCGGGTGACCATGATGAGCTCCAGGACTGGCCGCGAGCAGCTGTGCCTTGGACAGGGCGCCCAGCCTCGGCTCTGTGCCTCCTCAGCGGGGGTGGCAGGAGTGCTCCTGCAGGCGGCGCTGCGGTGAAATGCAGTGTGGGCCCCTGGGGACCAGAGCACAGGGGAGCGGCCATGGCTGTGGAGTTGCGCTTCCGCCTGGCCGCTCTGGAGCCCGGTGAGTTCTTCTGAAGGCCCCAGGCTCTTTCCTTCATGAGGAAATGCTCCCATTGGACGACCCAACGCAGAGTGGGGACAGAGGAGTCCCTGGACCTGTTCTGGCGCCTCTGTATATCTGTCCAGGAGCAGCCTCAGCCTCCGCCTCCTTCCCCAGGGTCACCTTCTGCTATGGGTGCACAGGTTTTGGGGACCCCTCTGGTCTGCGGTGCGACCTGGGCCGCGCTGCCCCGGCGTCTCACCTTCACCTCACTGGATCGTCCCAGAAGCCCCTTGCGAGGCCTCCCTACCGCTGGAAGGTCGGCCCTGTGGACTGCCCCCCGGCAAGCCCCAGTTCCTTCTGTTGCCGTGACCTGGCTGGCAGCCCAGATTCACTCACTCACTCACTCACTCACTCACTCACTCACTCACATACTCTTCACTTCTTCCCCTGCCCCCCTCCCGTCCTGTGGCGCGGCCCTCCTCACCCACCCGAGTTGCTTTCTGCAGCGCTCCTCTATGCGCTGTCACTCACACACCCGCTTGAGGTGAGCTGGCCTGCTGGCTTGGCACCCTGGCTGCCCCCTATTTGTGTCTTCACACAGGGAAGTGACTACTGAGCCTCCGTTTCCCCAGATACATGGGTAGGAGGGTGCCACAGGCAGTCCAGCCCCCCCGGACCTTTGGAGGACTGAAGTGAAGGCCATGACCGCACTGAGCCACCCTAGGGACGGCCCCCAGGCAGAGGGTGGTCCTTCCCGCTGTGCCCCGCAGGCCTCGAGGAGTGGGCCGGCTCAGCCCTCCCCAGGCTTCTCTTGAGGGAGCCCCGAGACGAGCAGGGCTCCCTGGGCTTCCAGCACTTCCCTGGGCTGCTTCCATAGCCGCTGGGACCGGGATGGATGAGCCCTCTGGGAGCCTGGACCTCACACTCATGAGGAATTAATTTAAAATTTCCATGGAGGATGTGCTCCCATCTCTGGCCAGCTGAGTTGTTTCAGGACATCTTGGCCGGGGCACTGGGCCCTCCTCCAAACACACCTGCCCTACGAGGGGGCTTAGACACCCCCGCCCATCCTTGTGTCATCCCTGCTGAGCCCTGAGGCTGGTCAGCGGCCGAAATCCAGAGTCCTGGACCCCCTGGCCCTGGCTGGGCGGAGTGGGCCCAGGACCGTGAACTGTCCCAGCTTATTAATGGCAAGGCGATCTCTGGGACAAGCAGGGGCACCCTGAACTGAAGAAAAATAAAAATAACAAACAACCACCCCATCACGCTCTGGGAGGCTCCCACCATGTGGCAGGGTGTGCGCTGCAGTGTGAGGTCAGGAGAAAACTCATTATGGTCGCCTGATCGCCGGGACAGGCCTCCTGGGATGCAGAACAGCTCAGAATGGGCTGCGGCTGACTGTCCAGGTGTCCAGGGCTCCCGCTCCTTCCCACCATGGTGCTCCCAGCCAGAGGCTCATCCCCAGCTCTGAGAGGCGATGCCAGAGACCAGTGTCCTTGGCTCTCCGGGAGGGCCACAGAAGGTCCCCTTCGGGCTGACCTGTGTCTTTCCAAACCCAGAGATACACCCCCTCAAGATGGGGCTTCCTAGAGTATCTGAGGGGTCCCGTCACAGTTCGGGGCTAAAAGACCCACTCCCAGCAGGGAGGAGGGAAAGGACAAGGCTCTAACTGTCCAAGAGGAGCTCCTTGTCTTTCTGTTTTTTTTTTTTTTTGAGACAGGGACTCACTGTGTAATTCAGGCTATACTTGAATTCACTCTGTAGCCCAGGCTGGCCTGGAACTTGCAGGCAATCTTCCTGCCTCAGTCTCTCAAGTGCTGGGATTACAGGTATGTACCATGACACCTGGCTTTGTGGAGAAAACAGCAGGGGAAGCAGCTACCATTTATTGAGCATCTACTATGTGCCAGGCACAGCCTTATTTGGTGTCCAAGCATAGCCCCATGGGGCAGATTTGTCTGTGCAGAGTTTGCTGGTGAACACAGCATGAACGGCTGGTCTATATGTAGCATTTGGCACTTTCTGTGGTGTAAACGCTTCCGTGAGGCTGAGGAGAGCCCTGGGTGCAGAGGACGACACGGGTACAGTGAGCCCCCACAGGTGGGGTGACCATCTTGTCCTGGGAGCTGCTGCTCCCACGCTTGCCCTGTCTGAGCCGGGATGGGCTGAAGTCTCCGTGCAAAAGCCTTCTTTCTCTTTCCTGAACATACCTTGATTTCTGTTTTTACCTTCATTCTGCTAAGGGATGGAAACCTCAGCCCCAGTCACTCTGTGCCCTCTGGTCCACCCCCCCCCCCCCGTTGTCTAAGGCGCAGGTCATGCCTGGGCTCTGAAGGGGACAGGCACGGTGGACCAGACAGCATCGTCACCTCCCCGCTTTACCGTGCTGGCCCTGTACAGCCTTTGTGGGACGCTCACCACTGAGTCTTCTTTCAGCCACCAGCTCTTTGGGGCCACGTTGGTGCCATCCCCGTGCCACTCTGGGTCCAGGGGAGGCATCTGATGGCACCTGCTCTTCCTGGGCGCCTGGTCAGCACCTGGCCTCTCCCTCGGTCTGAGTCTCCAGCGTCACCCAGGACAACTCTCACAGGGTGCTGGGGACCCTCGCTTTCTCCACTGCTCCCCTCACCCCTTCTTGGAGCCACCCTGTCCATCATGTGGGTCCTCACATGGGTGAGCCACGGCAGAAGCCAGTGGATCTGCCCACATGGAGACTGCAGGCCGGGGCCAGGCAAGAGGAAAGAGAAACCCTGGAGAAGGTGGCGCTGGTGACTATTTCAGTGCATCCCTGGGTAGAGAAAGCAAAGGGCAGAGGGACCTGCAAGGGGCCCAAGGCAAAGCAAGCGGAGCCCGCATCCCCTGGCCCCCAGCTTCCCAGCAGCTGCTGAGAGCCTGTGGGACTGAGCTCGTTGCTCTGGGTTCCATGGGACCATTGCTGCGGGGATCCTGGGTGGGCCGAGGGAGCAGGGAGTGGGAGGACACACCGGAAGGAAGGCGTGGCTGCTAGCGCCCCCTGCCGCACTGCTGTGTGGCCTCAGGCCCATCTTCGACTCTCTGGACGTCCACCCCTCATCTCGTTTCCTGGGGAGCTTTGAAAACAGAGGGGCAGGGGTGCAGGAGGAGGCACCCTTCTCACTGGCGCTTGTCTAAGCATCTGGGCTTTCGGCTTAGACCTGCGAAGCCTCCTTCCCTCCCCGACACTGCCAGATACCCAGGAAAGCGGCAGGTGCAGTACCAGAAGCTTTCTTTCCTTGACCGTTTGAAAATAAGCTGCCGCCAGAGCGCTCCACCGCTCACCCCAACACCTGAGTGTCTGTGTCCGTGACCCAAACACTGTGGCAGAGGAATGTGACACCAGTCCTCAGCCTCCCTCTGGGGCCCCTGGGGGCCCAGGCCTGCCCCTCGAGTTGACTCGCTGTCTCCTTAGCCTCCTTTAGCTTGGAATAGGCTTCTTCACTTGAAGCCCTTGAGCCCTGCAGATGGTGGCCAGGTCTTTTCCGCTTTGCTCCTCCCGCTGGTCTGTAGCCTGGGTTAGATCCAGGCGGCAGCTTCAGTGAGACTGGACCTTGGCAGAGTGGTGCAGGTCTTCGCGCCATATCTGCCGGGCGCCCGAGGTTCTGATTTACTGCGTAGCTGCTGAGGTTCAGCTGGGTCTCTTTGGGCCCAGCCTGTTTCTCTCTTGCCATGGAAAAGGATGTGGGGTGGGGAGGTGCTTTGTGACTTCCAAACAGTCCATTTCTCACCCAAGTCATCTTTTGCTCGTTCACTCATATCACTATGGACTTGCAGTTCCCTGTTTTTCAGTGGGTGATTTAATGGAGTTTATTGTTTGTTTGACATTGAAAAGAGGCCAGAAGACACCCTCCCCTCCCTAGCTTCTTGTCCCCAAGGGCATCCCCATCTTTCTTTGAGTACTTCATTACTTTCTTTCACAAAATAATGCTCTGAGCTGATCTTGTCCTGTTCCTGGCCTGACCCTGCAATCTGCCCTTTCCCCAAGGGCTAATTTTAAATTTTTCATCAGATTCCCATGTGGTTATGGCATCATGAGTGTATGTGTATGTGTGTATGCTGCGTGTGTATTAAAATAGTTTATTTCTGAAGCTCAGTGTTAAAGAAAACCAGACTGTAAGTTTTATAACCGCGGTTGGGCAGTTCTTGTTTGCAGAAATACACTGGCAGCTTTAAGGAGGGGGTGGCACAGGAGAGCGCCGGCTCTGTGGTTTCTGCCTCGCCCCTCAGCCTCTGAGATGCGGAGCCCAGAGGGGCGCAGGTGAGGCTGGGGCCCAGCCAGAGCAAACACAGCCCCTGCGGCCAAAGCAAACAGCCCATTAGCGCTTGCAGAATGGAGGACCCTGCGGCTGGTGCCCCAACAGGCTGGGAGGATTCGGGCACACAGGAACTTGCCGGGGTCTCAGGGCGGAGGGGCTGCCAGGAAACACCTCTTGGCTTCCTCCCTTCTTTCCCCTGGGATGTGTCTGCTTCCCCCCATGGATTCTTTGAGGCGGCAGAGGGCCAGTCGGGGAACCCCGGACTCAGGAGTCCTGAGCTCCAGACTCGGTCCTGCCCGATTCCACTGTGGAACTCTGAGGGTGTTTATCTCAAAGATCCCCTCTCCCTGCAAACGACCGGCTTTGACCTTCTGCGCATCTGCCAAGCCAGGTCTGCGAGATCAGAATTCTTCAAGGCCCAGGCGGATGTGTGCAGAAGCTGGTGGGGAGGCCGAGGGAGGGGGACTTGGCGAGCTGGGAAGTGTGGCTTCCGGTGGGATCAGAGCAGAATGTAGGGCAGGCCCTGTGGCTGCTTCCACGTGCGTGCACCCCCTGCTCCCTCTCCCTCTCCTCGTCACACCGCCTCCTGTGGGTGCTGCAAGGCCGGGCTGTGACATGTGGCCCTGAGAAGCAGGGGGTGGCGGGCCAAGGGCGGGAGTGGACGGCCTCTGCTCCGGCCTTCACGCCACCCGTCCAAGCTCCCCCTGAACACGTGAGCCCTCTGTGCACCTGCCCACTGCTCGCCTGTCTGTGGCCGTGTTGCCTGGACCTCCTAGCCTTCAACCCTAGTTGTCCCCACCCCTTCAGGGGCAGTCACTGACTGGACCACTGGGACACCCTGTCCCTGTGCCTCCTGCCTCATTCCGCCCTCAGGGAAGCCAAGAATCTGCTTCAGCTCAGTGAACCAGCTACAGTGCTGGCCCTCCAGGCAGATCCCGGCTCCACGCCATGGATCACACCTCAGCACGCAGTGTGGGCCTCATGCAAATCCCGCCTCCTCCTGAAGTGGACTCTGATTGCCAAGGCCTCGGCTGAGCCTCTACGGTCAGACTCAGAGGAGAGCTAGCTTTGAAGAATGGGAGAGACAGGGCAGTAGGAGGGGGCCTTAAGAGTACCTCATACACCCTTTGCATACTGACGCTCACAAGGAAAGGTGCTCTGATCTCACACAGGGCTAAGCTGAGGCCTGCAGGAAAAGTCTGGACACAAAGCAAATAAAACAGGACTAACTTCCAGTGCTGTACCCAGCATAGCATCTGGTCTTGTGATCCATACGTCTTCCCTTCAAGTAATTCAAGGCAGCAGCCCAGGTCATGGTGTAGACCAACATGTTTGGACAGCCACGGCATGCCTAGCATCACCCCGGCCTGCTGGAGCCCCCAGCCCAGACCAGCACACCACTAGGACAGGGAGACAGCAAATCAGGGCCTAAAACATGGTAAAAACCAGGACACATAAATAATTCAGAAGAGGGATTGATTCCACAATAGCATGAAAGTATTAAAACAATACAAGCAGAGGTGTTTTTCTAGTCATATCATGGATACTATTAAATTAAAATATCAGTGCATTCCAGTACCCTTTAAAAATGGTGGGAAAATCCTCAAAAAAAACCCCAAAGATTCTTGCAACTTACATTACAAGCCAAGATGAATTTCTTAATATATAAAGAACACCTCCAAATCGTTAAGAAACAAACCAGTAAGCAGAAAAAAAAAATGGGCAAAAGGTAAGAGCAGTTTCTAGAAAAGAAAATGCAGATACTCCTGAGCATATTTATTCTTAACTTTACTTCTATAAAGAATCGAACTGCAATGCAAAACATGTTCACCTATCAGATAGGCAAAGATTACAAAGTTTGATAACTGTTGGTGCGGTTGTGGGCTGCAAGCAATTGTTTTACATTGCTGCTGAGAATATAAATTGACCCTCTATGCAGAGCGATGGGGCAGTATTTATCAAAATTGGAGTGCTCGTATCTTTTAACCTAACACTTCCTCCTTTAGGAATCTAATTTACACATGTACTCAAGCGGGTGAAATTACGTACGTACAATAGCATTTCCTGCTATAATATTTGTAACTGTAAAAGATTGGAAATCAGTATCCTGCCACAATTGGAATATGTTCTCCAAATTTCGTGGGTGGAAAATCTAATCCCTGAATTCCTGGGTTAATGATATTTTGAGGCAGAGCCTTTGGTAGATAATTAGGATTAGATGAGGTCCTGTGGGGGAAACCCCAGGATGCAGTTAGTAGCTTTATAAGGAAAGGAGGGGAAACTAGCCTGCTCTTTCCTTACAGTGCTTCTGCCACGTTTTGGTGTAAGGATGCCAGGGCCACGCCCTTGGACTTCCCAGCCTCTAGTACCCAGAGCCAAAGCAACTTCTATTCTTTTTAAAGCACCCCGTTTGTGGTGTTCAGTAATGGCAACAAACAAGGACTGACAGCTCAGCCCTGGTTAAAGGCTATTTAACGATGAGATGATTTCGGGAGCCCTCTGCAGCCACAACATGCGACTAGATGAAACAATCTCCAAACAGAGGAAGCGAGGAACACGCAACTAGGAACTTCCACGCAGGGACAGGTTGGTGTGTGCACAGAAATGTCTGGAAGGAAGCCGCAGAAGCCAAGTGCTAGCGTGTGCTGCAGGGTAAGGCGGGATGACACATACGGCCAGGGGCAGTGCAGGTACTCCTTCTGCGTTGTACACCCTTTTGTATATTTTCAATTTTGTACCATGTGATTTTGTTACGTGTTCAAAATCAGTGTTTAAAGGCCAGGGACGAGGTAGGGTTTCGTCCACAGGGACAGCGGTTTCGCTGGCCCTCTCGGGCATCCCTAAGGGGAAGGGGAGAAGAGGTCTGCGCCTTTCATTTGTCAAGTTCTTTCCAGTCCTGAGGAGCATTCGGAGGTCCTGGGGTGTGGTGGAGTTCAGTTCTCACACCTGAACTCGGGTGCTAAATTTGCTCCAGGGGACCCAGTCTAACCCGCAGCTGCTGTCTCAGTTCAGGACCATGTGACCGCTGCCTCCACGGGCCTGCGATAGTGGCCACCCCTGCTTCCTCTGCCATCCCAGGGAACCCTCTGCGGTGGGGCCCAGCGCCCTCTGCTCCCAGGCAGGGGCACATGGCCACATCCCTCGGCACAGCGGTGGGGTGGGTGGAAAAAGTCGACATCAGATAGCCGGATGGGAAATGGCGTGTCTCTCCAACCACAGACGCCCCCACACTTCCCTCCCTGTGAGGGGCTGTGGGAGGGGCTGGGGCTGGTGACACTGTGACCTCATCAGGCTTCGTTCCTCTGAGTCCTCTTGGCCAGGGCATCCTTGAGTTGAGAGAGCGTGGCTGGCCCTGTCTGGGGACCTGGAAGAGGTGCCGGGACCGGGCTGTGCCACAGAGGCCTCGGCTTCTCCAGGAAGCCACGGGCAGAGCGGCAGCCAAAAACTCAGGGCTCTGTTGGGAAGGAAGGGGCCCTGCAGGCCATAGGGAGCCACGGAGAGGTCTTGAGCCGGGTAGAGCTTGTTGAGAACCAGCCTTTAGGCAGTGGGGAGGCTGGAGGGTGGGGGAAGCATGGGGCCTCACAGCCACCTGCCCAGCCCGATTCCCGCACCCTTACCTTGTCCTCATAGGAATTCCACAAGAAAGCCTGGCCTGCTGTCACCTCCATTTTCCCAATAAGGACACCGAGCGCCAGAGAGGCAATGAGACTGACCGTGTCATGCAGCTCTCCGGGCAGAGCTGAACGTGAGCCCAGGTTTGCCCCCTATACCCTCTGGAGCCTGTGGACTTCCCCACACCCAGCACCTCTCAGAAGAGGTATTTTTAGCTCATGGGTGTCATCTCGGTCCTGCCTTTTGCTAAGAGGAGGTATGTCACCCACTCCTGGGATGCTTTTACTAATGCTGTGGTTATTCCTGGTCCCCACCTTCTCACTGGGCTGCCGGCTGTGACCCCAGTTTGAGGTACAGGGAGCATGTGTGGAGACCTGGCCCTGACCTCTGTGTGTCCATCACCGAGGCACCACCAGGGCCTAGCAGCTGGCGCACAGTAGGTGCTCAACAAAGACTCTCTGTTCACTGAGTAAATAAATGAAGCAGACACCGCCAAGTTAGCCTATCACACTGTCACCAGGAACAGGGCACCAGCGCAGAGCAGCTTCCCCACACAGTGAGGCCCGCACATGCCAGGCCCCGGAGTCTCTCCCCGTAACTCTGGATGGGGCACCCTCATGCGCCCGGAGCCGGCCTCGGGGCTTCTACAGAGTCACTTCGGGGTTGCAGTCTACAGTTGGTCACCTGTCCTGGCTGGTCCCCTCATTTGCCAAAACTTACTTGTTCAGTATATAGCTATGAACTGGTGGCCCGGCCCACCTGCTCTTGCTTGTTAGAGGACAGAGGACCCAAGGTTGGGGTGTGACAGCAGACCCCAGCCCTCCAGGCTGTGGGACAAAGGAGGAGCACAGCTGGGCCAACGGCCCCTGGAGCCTGCTGTCCTGGCCGCTTCATCCTCTGCCCACAGCTGAGCCCAGGAGAGGTGGCAGGGCTAGACCTCGTAGCAGGGCAGGAGAACGACGGACAGGCTTCCAAGGGGGTAGGGAAGCAGAGTGCCCAGGGCTGGGTGGAGACAGGGGAGGAGAAGGCTGAGGCTGCAGCTCCTGGCTGTGGGAGATGGAGCAGGAAGTATGAGGTTGCCCTGCATGACACATGCAGGGGGTGAGGCTCAGTGGTCTACCGGGGGAGGGATGGTGGCCTGAGGACTGCAGCAGGGTCAGCTCCCTCACAGCCAGGCCTCCAAACCTGCCTGGAGGCCAAGCCCAGTGCTGCCAGGGCAGGGCCTCAGTCACAATTAGACTCTTCAGCTTGCAGCTGGCTGGGCATAGGTCTTTTGGCACTTGCTTACAATTTATGGGCGTCCTTGCAAGGGCTATGGGCAGGAGGCCTCCCAGCTGTTTACCCAGCGCTGAGGAATTTGAGGGCTGTGACAGCCCAGTCTGGCTGGAGGGGGTCCAGCCGGGCGCAGCTGCTTAGAGGAACCTGCCTGGCTCCCGTGCCTGGCTGAGAAGGAGTCACGGCTCAGAGCACGGACTTGGGCCTGTCCCTGAAGTTACTGATGGAAAAACAGGTTAGAGTGTGAGGTGTGACCATCCCAAAGTCCCACGCCAAACCTGCGCTCCAGTGAAGCCCAGAAGCCAGGCTAGGGGGCAGAGAGAGAAATTCCCTTGCTGAAGGGACCTTGTTTGTGTGTGGTGCTATTTATTGGCTCCTCCACTAGAGCATTTGCTCTGATGGTGGGAAGCTTGCGTGTCTTGCTCCTGGCAATGTCTGAACACCTGAAACGTGCATCTTGTTGAATGTAAGAAGAAGCCGGAAGACAAGATGTCCAGGGGAAGGAGTTGCAGAGGCTGGGGCAGAGGCCTTCTGCTGCCACCAGAGACCAGGGCTCTATCCACCTCTCCACTCCCGTTGTTGCCTGAGTGTATGGTCTTTGTCCTCATGGTTCTAAACTGGCTGCTCTTCCTTCGGGTAGTGTACCTGCATTTCTGGCAGGAAGAAGAGATTTAGGACAATGGATAGAAGGTGTGTACTCATGGAACCTGTCCCTTTTAGAGCAGAAAAACTAGTTTCCTAGAAGTGCCTTAATAACACCTTGGCTAAAGCATTCGTTCTCTGACTTGCTTTTTAATTTTAACTTCTCCTCAGGGCACGGCCTATCACTTGTTTGGCGGTTTTGTTGTTGCTTTTATTTGATTACACAAAAATCCCCTATCTGGGGGAAATACCCTGTGAGACTGTTCTTGCTGTCGTATCAGTTGTAGGTGTGCTACTTTCGCCACCAACATCCTAGGGGGCTTGGATCGACAAGGTTCTGTCCCAGGGCAGGGCTACAAACTGGAGTGGGGTGCTGCCAGAGGCTGAGTTTGACGGGGGTCGCCCTCTGGCCCTTCCAGCAACCCTGGAGTCAGTGTGAGGACATGGGTGAGACCAGGGCCAGGTGGGGAGCTGACTTTCCCAGTGCTCGTCTCCCTCTGGGCAGTGCTCGCTGCACCCATGGCCTCAAATGCTGGGCTCTGCGAGTACCCAGAGCTGATCTGCGGCCTAGGGCCTTGGCAGGGCTTTTCTGGCCATCTACAGCCCATGAGCCCTCCCCGGTACCATTCTCCCAGGGCCACCCATGCAGAGACTGAGGCAGCAGGAATGAGTGTAGGGTGTGACAGTGCCCTGCAAGCCACCCCCTTGGCACTGCCAGACTGAGAGTGACAGCCTCAGGGCAGGGCCCTTGGAGGGCCTGGCTGTCACTGGTCTGGGCCTGGGGGTTCTCCTTGTCCTGTTGATCCACAGGACAGGGTGGTCAGCAGCTGCAGTGGCTGTGTGACCCAGCCCTGGGGAGTGGCTGCGGTAGGAGGCAGGGAAGGATCGGGCTGTGGTTTCATTTATTTTCCAAGACCTTAGCTTTGGCCCTGCAGGTCCATCTGCACCTCAGGCCAGAGCGTGAGAGGAGGGCAGTTGGGAGGGAGTCACAAGCCAGCGGCCAAGCAGGAAGACAGCCTGCAGCAGGGAGAGATCCCGGATGCATCCCTGGGCCGCCCTCACCCTCGTCCCTTCCAAGCCACTGTCCCCAAGGAGGATCTGCTTTCTAGAAGGCTCACCGCTGACCAGCTGTGTGTCCTGCGGCAGGCCACTGCCCCCTGGGGTCAGCACATCAACACCTCTCCCTTCTTTCCTCCTGGCTGGGACGGGGGGAGACTCCCCTGGGAAAGGGCTTAGTTGAGACAGAAATAATCCTGGCAACAATCACAATCAAAATAGTCCCCATTGTGCAGACCGTGCTATGACCCCAACCCTCCCAAATGCCTTATCTGGACTAATCAAAAAGACACATGACCCCAGACTCTGTTTAATCATGAAACCTGGCAGAGTAGGGAATTCTATTTTTACCTCCGGGCTTGTGGGCGGGGAGGGAAGTTCCAATAACGTTCTTCAGGCTTCACAAAGAAAGCAAAAAAGTAATTCTGCCTTTGAGGAAACCAAGATGAATGTTTAAATATTAATATGCTCTGGCAGTAGACAATGGAGCAGGACAGCCAGTCAGGAGCGTGGACTTTTCCGAGTAAAGATGACTTTTCAGGATATAGGGATCATCGTCAAAGTCAAGGAGTCCTAGAAGACTCCTGGGTCAGAGATACCGATTGCAAGGACAATTTCCCAAGCAGCATTGACTCAGCCTGTCATGGTGCACAAACAGGGCCATTTCTTCTCAGGTGGATCAGTTTGGTGGGTCTGAGTTTCCCTGTCACCAAGGAGGGGATAGAACTTGGTTGGAGCTCGATATGGTGGTGCATGCCTGTAATCCCAGCACTGTGGGAGGCTGAGGCAGGAGGATCACAAATTCGAGCTCAGCTTGGGCAATTTAGTAATTTAGTGAGACCCCGTATCAAAATAAAAAATGAAAAGAGCCAGGGATTAGTTCAGAGCAGAGGTCCTGGGTTGCATTCCCAGCAGCTCAGAGCATGTGATTTGTAACGAAAAGGACAGAGCGTGAATACGGGATGATTGCAGTCTTGTTTCTGAGTGTGTGTGTTTGTATTGATCCTTACACAAGAGAAGGGTGTTAGCATCACCTCCACTCGGTGCAGAAAGGAAGTGAGTTCCAGAGAAGCTCACAGCTTGCTTGGCATCACGCAGTGAGGAAGTCATAGGCTGCACTTGTGTGCATGAGACTGTGGTCTCCATGGAGAATATTTGGGCGCTCCAGTTGCACCATGGGCTTTGCTGGATTCATTTCTTATTGGTACTCAAACAAATGACCACACACAGCACCAAAAAAATTTTTTTTTAAATTTTTGAGACAGGGTCTTGCTATGTAGTTCAGGCTGGCCCTGAACTCACTATATAGGCCAGGCTGGTCCTGAACTCACTGTAATCCTCCTGTCTCAGCCCAAGTGGTGGGATTACAGGTATGTGCCACCATGCTTGGCCCACAGTACACGTCATCTTACAACTGTAAGTTATCTTACAGTTATGGAGGCCAGAAGTCCAAAATGGTTCTCCATAAGCTAAAATCAAGGTTTGGAGCCTTTAGAAGAAAATTCATTCCCTGACCTTTTCAAAAGCTTCTAGAAGCCACCTGCATCCCTTGGCTTATGGCCCCTTTCTCCATCTTCAGGGACAGCAGTGTGGCGTCTTCAGATCTCTTTTGAGGAATCCAAGATAAATTCCTCATCTTGAGACTTTGAATTTACTCAAACCTATGAAGTTCCTTTGCCATGTGAGACGATGGACATGATCATACACCACAGGTTTCAGGCATTAGGAGGTCTGTGTGTGTGTGTGTGTGTGTGTGTGTGTGTGTGTGTGTGTGTGTATAAGGGTAAAGACTCCTACTTTTGGGATAACGGTCATTCCCTGCTCAGGGAGTTGTGGGGAGGCCAAGCTTGTGTTCCACAGGGACTGAGTAAGGACCCCAGCAGGGACCTGCATGTGCTAGAGGCTGGGTCCCAATTCCAGCTCTGTCTCTGCCAGTGGCCTAAGTAGGAGAAGGAGGAAACAAACAGATGCACTCATGTGACCTGATTTCATTTTTACCACAGTCTTGCTGGGGCACTTAGCAAATGTGGAAACAGTAGCTCCGAGAGATCAAGTGGCTTTCCTGAGATGGTGCAGCTACTCAGTGGGGAGCTGGGGTTTCCCATGCCTGTGATTCTCAAGCCAGTGATGCCCACTCCGCCTCCACGGCTGTCTGCCCCATCTGCGTGCGTGCTAAGCTTTCTTAGTACTTTAAATTGGCTTACTGCCTTTAGTTTAATTGTATCTGTTTTAAAATGAAACTATATTACTCCTATAAGTGGAAAATCACAGAATTCATGGGAGAGAGATATAGATATTATAATATACTATATACTCTCATACTATACTATTATACTAATATACTATATACTATTATACTATTATATATAATATAATATACATTAAACTAAATTTATCACTGTCAAAATGAAAAATATTCTTTTTTTGTTTTGTTTTTGTTTTTTGAGACAGGATCTCACTGTGTAGTTCAGGTTGGCCTTGAACTCACTATGTAGCCCAGGCTGGCCTCAAACTCACAGCAATCCTCCTGCCTCAGCCTCTGGAGTGCTGGGACTACAGGTGTGCGCCATCACGCCCGACTCTTTATCTAGATATGGGTTTGGCCACTATCCTGGCTTCCAAGGGTGGTGGTGAGCGTCCTGGGTGGGGCACACTATGTAGCCCAGCCCTAGCAGGGAAAGGTGCCGAGGGTCTAGGTTCTGTCCTCCCCTGGCCCCCTGAGGTGGCAGGTGGCCTGCAGAGCTCTCTGAGGCCGCTGTGGTTCTCTCCCCTCCCTTCCCCACCACCCCACCCAGCTGTGACGCCTGTGCCCCTGCTGTCTGGGGCAGGGCGGAAGTAAGGCCGGCAGCCTGCAGCTTCCCCTTTTCTGCCTCACTCGGGGCGCTGGCTCCTTCCCCTCAGTGCCTCAGAGGAGGGGACGCAGCACCATGGCCCCCCACGCAGCCCCCATCCGCCAGATCTGCTGCTGCTTCAATGTCAAGATTGCCACCACAGCTCTGGCCATCTACCATGTGGTGAGTGTGTGGCCAGCCAGGCGTTGTGTGTGCGTGTGTGTGTGCGCGTGTGCGTGTGCATGTGGGAGACCTGTAATCTGCTGAGTCTCTCCAATGGGAGGACTGATGTCTCCCACCTCCCCAGGGCGCCCTGGAGAAATCCTTTCCCGCTTGAGTCTCAGTCTCCCTCTGTCAGAGGGGGAGGGAGAGCAGCAGAGCAAGGTGGAGGGAGAGCCTTCCTTCCAAACCTTGTAACTTACCTCTCTCTGAGGCTCAGAACTTGCCTCAGTCAAATGGAGCAGAATGCAGCCCCAGGGGCATCACAGCTGCAGCAACAGATGTGAAAGTGCTTTGGAGGCAGGGATCTGGGAGGAGTGCAGGCAGGGGTTGCTCCAGGATGTGCCATGGGCCCAGGTCTGATTCTTTCCTCCAGGTCTGGACCGGCCTGGGCTGCTCTGAGGTTGAAACCTCTCCTTTGTGCTTCCACTGGGAGGCAGGGGGCTGAGCTCTCCTCCTACTCAGTCCAGCCAAGCTCTGGCTTGCCCCCAGCCAAGCAAGCTTGAGAGCCTGTGCAGACCCGTAAGTGCCTGGCCCCAGCTTTCTCAGAGCCAAAGGGAGCGGTGCCAGCGGTTCCTCTTTGGGGGGCGGTGGCCTTTGTCTGTTTGTGACCTCAGGCAAGTCACGGCCTCAGGTCAAGTTTCCCTACTGGACTCTGGTGGTGGAAGGTCAGGGTCCCTGTTGTGTCCCAGGCCCACACCCCACCCCCAGCTCCTGGCCACATGCAGCTGCCCTAGCCCCAGGCGTCTTATTGCTAGGGCTGCTCAGAGCCTGTGGCTAACAGTTCTCTCAGGGGCCTGGAAGGGCTTCCTCAAATGAGCTCAAGGCAGCAGGCTGCAGTGGGCTGCTGAGACTGCTGAGAGCTGGCTGATTTGCTTCTCGTCACAAGCAGGGTGGCCAGGGCAGTGTCAGAAGTAAGCCTTCATGGCCTAGCGCCACTCAGCAGTTTGCAGACAGCTCTGGATCCAGACTCCTGGGTACAAACCCTGGCTTCCTCATTTCTTAGCTGTGCAGCCTTGGCAACTTATTAAACCTCTCTGAGCCTGTTTCCTCAACTGAAAAATGGGGAGGAAAATAATGCCTGTCTGATAGGGTTGTTGTGAGGGTCGGGGAGTTAATGCATAGGACAGTGCTTGGCGCATAGTGACTGCTTTATTAGTGGTGTGTCAGACGTACCACCTGCTACCAAGGCACTTGGACCCAAGCTGTCGGGGTCGCAGGATGCCAGTTGCAGGAGGAGCTCAGCTCCTGCCCACGCAAGACTTGAGAGGCAGATGACACACTGTCTGCCCCACGTGAAGTCCTTTGGGCCTTCAACCCCTGAGAGTGCAGCACAGTTAGAAAGACAGTGCGGTGGGCAGAGACGCGCCTGCAGAAGGCCCCTGTGTCCTTACCCCAGCTCTGCCTCTAACTGTGTGGCCTTAGACAGCCCTGTTTCTCAACCTGGTTCCCCTTCATAAAGTTGGAGGTATTGGGGGGTGTTTGGGGGTTTGCTGCCGCGGGTGTCGAAGGTGGTGGCCTCTAGGGTTCAGGCAGCTCATGTGCGCGGCTTCAGCGGGCAGAGGGACCTGAGGGGTGGGGGTGGGGTTCTTGCTCCGTCCACCCTGGTGGCCGCTGTGTTTCCGGTGGTGGTTGCGGCAGAGGAACGTGGACGCTGGCTGTGGCGCTTCTGACTTGTGCAGCAGCAGGACTCTGGCTTTCGTGGCTCGGCTGCAGGTGCTTCAGTGTCGGTGACCAAGGCCAGGTGAACGCCCGTGCGGGCTGCACAGCACGACTCTGCATCTCCCCTGCGCTCCTATCCGGGTCCTCACCCGTGGGCTTGGCAGGTTAAGCCACGCGCAGTCCCCGTGCACAGAGCTGGCAGCTGTGGCCAGGTGATCAGGAACACACGTTGGAGCTGGCACTGTGTGGGCAGGAGGTGCAGCCTGGCCAGGGGGGCATGGGCAGGGGAGGAGAAATGGTGTGCAAAGGTGTGCGTGTGTGGGACTTGTCCAGGGGCCGCTGCAGAGACCAGCTGGAGGCTGGGGGAGGAGGGGAGAAGAACTCTGGCGGCGAGCTAGGAATCTGGATCTTCCCTTTAGAGCACCATGCACGTCTGAGGCTGGGTAGTTCTTGTTCGTGCAGGAAGTTGAGCAACATCTCTGGCCTTTGCCCACCAGATGCCAACAGCACCACCCCATCCGCCACCTATGTCCCTAGATCAGGAGCAGGGTGGCTCTCACCAGAGAATCACTGCCTGCAATGTGGGTCATGGGGAGTCATGGAATGTTCTAGGGCCAGGGGAGGCATAAGAACTTGGAAGCTGGATGCAGGCCCAGCCAGACTTCTTTAGCCGACTCCAGTGGGGGCTTATCTTCCTGTCATCTTGTCGAGAGGCCCCTGCTCCTTCCCAGAAAGGGCGGGGGCTGGGGGCTTTCCCGAAGCCCAGCCGTCGGGTGGCAGGTGTACTGACAAGTCCTTGAACATCTGCATGGTAAGCGACGCCACCATGCAGATGTGCCAATTGCCCAGGTTGGTCGTCATCTGGAGCCAACCATGGGTGACAGCTCTGTACGCTGTGAGCTATTTGTGGATGTGACAAACCCTCTGGGGAGGCTTAAATTGGGCCCTTGACGTCCTGGGAGAGTGCCACGCTTTGCCGAGCTGCAGGGACGTTATTACGAGAAGTGGCTTTCGAGCCAGTCCCTTGGTCTCTGGCTCCGGGGGCTGGGATCCTGCTGGGTTGTGGGGAGCATTTTCTGGGCACTTGCATCTGCACACAAAGGAAGTTGGGGGCTCTCAGTCCTGGCTGATCATCAGCCATGAGTGCCCTTCACTGGTGGCAGGAGATGGGGAGCCCAAGGGGGCCCTTTTGCCTGGAATTCTCTCCCTCCCTGGCCTTTTCTGCCTTGTGCGCCTGGAATTCCATCTTAGAAATGCATGTCAGGGTAAAAACTTACACCTGCTGTGATAAAAAAACAAAACAAAACAAAACAAAAAAAAATCAGATTTTATCTGTAGAAACAGGATATAGCAAAACCAAGCGAGGAGGAAATGCACCAATGCTAACGGTGTTGTCTCTGGGCTATGATCTTGAATGTTCTACTTTTTTTCTACTTTTCCATATTTTCCATATTTGGTGCAACAAACAAGTACTACCACCGGGTGTGATGGTGCATGCTTGTAATCCCAGTATTCAGGAGGCTGAGGTAGGAGGATTGCTGAGTGTATGAGGCCAGCCTGGGCTACATAGTGCGTTCAAGACCTGCCTGAACTAAATAGCAAGACCTTGTCTCAAAAAAACCAAACCAAACCAAACCAAACCAAACCAAACCAAACCAAACCAACCAAACAAACAAAAACAGTACGAGTGTGTGTGTGTGTGTGTGTGTGTGTGTGTTGCATGTTCCCAGAGATCAAACTCAGGGCCTTTACAGAGCTAGCTTACACAGAGCTACATCTGCATCCTCAGTCTTTTTTTATTTTGAGACAGGGTCTTGCTAGATCACTAAATTGCCTTTTGATCCTCCTGCCTCAGCCTCCTAGAGTGCTGGGATTACAGACATGCACCAACCACTGCGCCTGGCTATATGTCCTACTTTTCAAAGTAAACTGCTCATCTTTCGTACAGCTTTAGATTTATAGAAAAAGTGTGCATGTAGCACAGAGAGCTCCCTATACCCTTAGAAGGTGCCACCATTAAAGTCCACGTGGTGGTGGCACAGTTGCTGTAATTGGTTGTTGGTGCTGATGTGCTGTTGTTACCTAGAGCTCCTGCTTTTCCCTCATTCCCTCAGCTTTCCTCATATCCTCTCCTGCCCAGAACCCCACCCCAGGCCCCTCTGGGGTATTCATTACTTCTTAGCACCCTCTGTGCCGGGACAATTTCTCCGAGATGCTGTTTCTGGCGACCTTGATGGTTGTGAGTCCTGCTGGCTGGGTGTTTTGTTGACTGCTGCTCAAGGGGACTTTGCCTGGTGGTTTCCTGTGACGAGCCTGGGATCACGTACATTTGGGCGTTTGTTTGTTTGAGACATGGTCTCGCTGAATTGTTCAGCCTGGCCTTGAACTCAATATGTAGCCCACGTTGGGCTTGAACTCAGGGTGATCATCCTGCCTCAGCCTCTCACTGTTGGGATTACAGGCGTGCACCACCATGCTCCAAGGCAGATTGTGTGCGTTTGGGAGGGAGAATGGGGGCGCTGAGGCCTGGCCCAGCCCGGAGGGATCGGACCACCAAGAAGAGGCGCGGTGACCCTGCCTCGGGGCTGTATCCACCAGTTACCCTCTGCCCTGCCTTGCTGGGCTGTGCCCATCAGAAGGAAATCCCCGCACAGCCCACCTGCATGCACAGGAGCCGTGTCTGCGGGTGGAGAAGCTCCATGGGTTACTGGGGGCTCCTCACAGGCGGGAGGGGGCTCATCTGCTCCCTCCACTTCCTGTGTCCCCGAATGATGCATTTCTGTGTATTGGAGGGACTTGCAGGTATTTGTTTATTTATGTACTGCTGGGGATTGAATCCGGGAACTTGGCACTGAGCTACATCCCCAGCCCTTTTGTATAGTTTTGAGACAGGCTTTCCCTAAATTGCCCGGGCTGGGTTGGAGCCCAAGTTCTTTGCTGTTGTTGTTGTTTTGTTTTTTTTGAGACATGATCAGGCTGGACTTGAACTCACTATGTAGCCCAGGCTGGCCTTGAACTCGCAGCAATTTTCCTACCTCAGCCTCCTCAGTGCTGGGGTTATATGTGTGTGGGACCATGCCATCCTGGGCTGGAACTCTTGACCCTCCTGCCTCAGTCTCCCAGAGTGCTGAGATCATAGGTGTGTGTCACCGCACCCTGCTTATTTATTTTTATGCTTGGGGTTGCAATTCCAAGCTGATTTATCTTGTGGCTCAAATGCTCTGCTTTTCAAATACGGAAGAACAGTGGAGCCCGATGACTCCCAGAGAGGTTGCCCTGCATTCTGAGTTGTGCCTTACAGCAGCCTCAGGCCAGGAGGTGGCTGACTCCCCTGTTTCTGAGGAGGCCCAGTCCACCCTGGCAAGCTGTGACAATGCGACAGATGACACTGCTGGCTGCTGTGGGGGCACTGGGAGGTGGGGGTTCAGGGAAGGCTTCCTGAAGGAGGTGTCACCCCCAAGGATGAGCAGGATTCGCTTTTCTGTGCCGGGTAAAGGGCACACCAGGTGGAGGCAGCGGCGTGGGCCAAGGCTGGGAGGCGGCAGGCGGCTATGGTGTTTGCAGAAGCCAGAGGTGCGTCAGGCAGGCTCAGGAGGGACCCCCGGGTGTGGGCCTCACAGCTACAAGGAAAGCTCGCTCGTCTTTTTAGTGATGAAAAAGTGGAGGCCCAGCAGGGCTTGGATCTGCTGAGGGCACACGGGGAGGAGGCTGGAGGCCGCCTCGGGCTTCCAGAGACTGCACACAGGTGGGTGAAATGAGCAGGGAGTGGACAGAAGCCTCCTGTCCGGTTCCAGGCCGGGGTTCCCATCCTTGCAGGCTGCCCTTCCCTCACTTGGTCTCCCAGCATTTGTGTCTTCTCTGGTCCACCTCAGGGGAAGCTTCCGCCTCCAGGAAGCCCTCCTGACTTGTCTGTCTCAGAACTCTTGGAGCTCCTATCTGCCCCACTTTGGAGGCAGAGCCTGAAAAGAACAAAGGCCCATCTCTGTCACTCCATGGCCATGTGGTCCCGAGCAGACCAGTGCCTTGGTTGTCTGGGCCTCAGGTTTTCCATCTGTAAAATGAGGCTGTGAACCTGGCCTCAAGGCAGAGGGGTGTGAAGCTGCGTGGCCCTGGCAGGTGGGGGATGGGAGTCTGCTGCAGGGGCCCCTCTTCTTTTGGAAACTCATCTGTTTGGGTCCCGAAAATGGGTCCTTGGGGCTGGGAATATAGCTCAGTGGCACAAGCACCTGCCTGGCAAGCACAATGTCCTCATTTCGATTTCTGGTACAAAAAAAAAAATGGATCTTTGGAAAGTCCCCTGGTCAGGGTCTGTGAGAACCTGACACCTTCATGCCTGATGCCCTGGGCTGGACAGAGGCCTGGTTCTTCACCTCTGCTGCTCTGCGTCCTTCCTGGGGGAGGAACTGCCTCCCTCCCCAGTGCACGGCCCACGGCCCCGACAGAGCTGAGTTTTGCACCCCACCCTCCGCTGACACCGGTCCCTTGAAGAAGCTGTGTCCACGGGACCTAGGAGGCTCTGAGGGGCAGGGATGGAGGCGGACCCTTACTGTTACACGAGGCTCAGGGGCCCATGAGAGTGGTCACTTCAATGTGGGATCCAGGTCAGGACAGGCCAGAGCCCAGGCTGGGCCCCGTGTCCTCCCCACTTCCCGGTCTCAGGCTCAGACCCAGGTGCTTCTGGGAGCAGAATGAGATGGTAGCCCCAGCAGTTGGAGGTCACCTTAGTTGCTGTCAGAGGGGCACGGTTGGGGGAGGCGTCCACCTGAGGGGGCCCCACAGGGAGGGCCTGGGATCTCTTAGATGTGCCCCTGGCTGGAGGGCAGAGGCTGGCCAGGCTGAGGATGCCCTGTGACTGCCTGGGCCTGAGTGCCCCAGGAAGTGAAGTTTTTATTTTGAGCCCAGAGCAGTGGCCCGGAACCAGGACATTGCTCTGAGATCACTGTGAGGCCAGCGTTGGACTCCCAGGGGACCCCACCCTACCTGAAAGGGGGCACAGAGCCCTGTGAGGCAGGAAGCGGAGCGGCAGCTGCTTGCGAGTGGCCAGGACGGCGCTGCAGCCTCAGTTTTCTCCCTGTCAGCCCCCCTTGGCAAGCACCTCTAGGCTACAGAGGAGGAAACTGAGGCTCCAGGGTCTGAGCAACCTTGCAGCTGGTGGCAGATAAAAAACAAAACCAGTGGTCCTGCTCCAGCCAGGACAGGGGAGGGGCTGTCTTCACCTGCAGGGAGCCTGTTGTCTGAAATCAGCACCTACGTCTACAGATAGCACTTTCACCTGCCGGACAGGAAACGGGATAGTACCAAAGCTGCCTCTGACGTCTGAGTCCAGGAGGACCTGGCATCTCTCGGGCGTGCAGTAATAATAGTGACAACACTCAGTCACAGTTGTGGATCTTTGCTGTCAAGATCCCTGGGGACGCGATGGCTTGGGGAATGGTTTGTGGGGTGGGTATTCAGGAAGTGGAGGGTGACTAGGTCTTGGGCTGAGCCTGGAGACCAACTCTGACTCCCCGTACGGCTGCCCCTAAAAAGAGATTTGATGACCCCCCCCCCATGGCTGTCTGTGCCCCTACCTAGGTCAGGGACCTCAGCCCAGTGTCCTGAGCCTGCGGTGGGGTGGGGGTGGCCTCTCTGCCTTCTCTCCCAGGGGCAGGCTTGCTGGGAGGGCGCTCGACACTGCGCTGGCTTTCCCAGCGCCCTGGGCTGGAGCTGGCTGCTGGGCTCCAGGTGCGGCCAGTCTCACCCTGCAGGTGGCAAACTGTGTCAAGCCCCATTGGCACTGCCATGCTCTGTGGCTCTCAGGGTCTTTGCACACGCTGTTGCTCTCCAAAATGCTCTTACTGCGCCAGAATCCCCAGCCCTGCAAAGCCTGTGGACCCGTGTGTTTCCAGCTACATTCTTCCCACCCACCCTGCAGCACACCTGCCGCCGTTTCCCGGGCGGGGGGGCACTCCAGGCCCGGCACACGAGTGACCCTGAACACAAAAGAGTCTCACGGTTTCCCGGCTGCATGGCCCACACTCTGGCCTTCGCTCACGCCATTTGCTCTGCCTGGACAGCGTTCCCAGCGTTTCGGGAGAAATCTGGAAGACTTGTTCCCTCCGAGAAGCCGTCCCTGAGTCCCTGCATGGACCCTGAGCTCCCAGTGTGTCCCAAGCCCTGTGCACTGGGACCCGTGTGTCATGGTGTCTGGCCTGCAGGCTCACGCAGGGCTTGGCCGTGTGCCTCTTCAGGGCTTCAGGTCCTGTAGGAGGTGTCAGCTGATCTCTATTTTATTTCTGTAAACCTTAGCGCATTGTTTGCCCGTGGAGAAGTTTGGGTCTCTCCAGGGCACATCTTGAGGACTGCTCACAAAGTAAGCACACCCAGGGCCCCTCAGCCAGGACTGAGCCAGCAGACAGGACCAGCGTGAGGACGCGGCATCGCTCCTCATTGCCCCCCAGCTTCTCTGCCTGCGACCTCCAGCTCAGAGCACTGGCAGCTGCAGAGCCGGACGGATGCGGCTTCTTTCTCAGCCGTCACGCTCGGGGCCGCACCGTGCTGCATAAACGCTCCGTTTTCTCACTGTGGGGTAGCATTTCAGGGTGTGAACTGGCCAGGATGAGTTTGCACGTTCCCTGCAGAAGGGCGCTGGGCTGTAACAAACGGGGCCCGGCACCCGGACCTATGTTGGTGTCACCAGCCCGTCTCCCTGAATCACTGTCTTCAGCGCTAGACAGATGTCACCGCATTCACTCGCCACGGCCACTCTCCCAGGCTGCTTCTTTCTCTTCTACAGCTGGGGAAACTGAGGTGGAGAAGTGAAGGGGCTTCAGGAGAGCCACAGAAGGCACCGGAGGCTGCACCAGGATGGTTTTTTTCTTTCTTTTTGAGACAGGGTCTGGCTATGCAGTTCAGGCTGCCCTTGAACTCACTATGTAGCCCAGGCTGCCCTTGAACTCACAGCGATCCTCCTGCCTCAGCCTCCTGAGTGCTGGGATCACAGGTGTGCACCATCACGCCCGGCCTTGGATTGGGCTTCTAGCTGAGGTCTGTGAGCCTGAGTCTAGGTAGAGGGGGGCAATTATGTGAGGGGTGCCGGTGGGGGAGGACGAAAGGGGCCAGAGATAAGGGGAGAGGAGCAAGGCTCTGGGCGGTGAAGGCAGCTGGCTGGCTTGCAGCTGAGGGTGTCGCCCTGGGACGGGGAGTCTTGATGCTATCTGGGCTCCATGGAGAGGTGGCTGGGGAGATACAGCAGTGGGGGAACGGCCCGCACCCAGCCGCCCTTGATAAGCTGGCACAGGAAGTGTGGGCAGGGGGAGGGCTTCCTCTCCCTGCTGACGCATCAGGTTGTCATCTGCCTTCTTGTCCCAGGCCACCAAGGGGGACCCTGGGGAAATGGGGACAGGTGAGCAGGAGGTGGTAATAACCATCTGACATAACGGCCTCAGTGTGTGGCAGCCTAGCCGCTCCCCCCCACCCCCCTGCCAGCGGGGACCCAGGGACACAGTGGGCAGCTCTGAGATAAGTGGCAGGAAGGGGTATGGCCTCGGGACCGGGTTGCCAGCTGTGCTATCTGTGGCGAAGGGTGAGGCCAGTTGCTGTGCCAAGTCACGCAGGCAGAGCCGCTGGTCTTCAGGACAGCGGGAGCAGCCGTGAAGTTAACACCCGGGCAGGCGCCCTGCAGGGGCCGGACCACACACACAGTTCAAACTTGACCCTGAGAACCACAGAGGGACGAGGGAGGAGCGTCTCCCCCGCCTCCTCTGAGGCCGGGACGGGTCCAAGGTGGAACTGGGTGAGCTCGTCTTTCCAGGGAGGGAGTTGGGCTTTGAACCCTCGAGTTGGGGGGTCTGACGTCACCACCCCACCTGTGTGATCTCCGTCCTCACCATCCTACCGCGTCCCCACTAGCATGGCCTCCAACAGCGTCATCAACGTCCCTGCTGCGCCGTGCGCCCCCTGTGGTGCACCTGGCCTCCTCCCGGGATGTCTGCTGGTGTCCCTTCCGCTGCCACCACCCCTGCCATGTTTGCTGTCATCTTGCCGTCACCAGCCGCTGCACTGCCCCCGGTCACCTCGCATCAGGCCGTGTCAGCTCCAGCAACATCACGCAGCTCTCCCCTCCAGGACGGTGGCTGTCGCCCGTCACCTGCCCACCACTTCCCTCCACGTTTCAGCCCAACTGTCCCCTCGGCCACGCTCAGTGTCACCCTTTGTTCCCTCCTGTATGACCCCTACCTTTCGAGCTCAAGCTGCGGGCTGCAGCTCAGAGCCGCCAGCAAAGAAACCACATCTTCTGTCCCTTAGCCACTTCCTCTCCCGGGCAGCTTAGGGAAGCGGAATGGGGAATTGAGAGCAAGGAGGACTGAGGAATGGGCGCAAAAGGGGAACGGAGAGCGGCGTGGGGAGGGCTGGGCTGAGGGGGGCTGGGCGGCCAACGCGGAGCTGGGAGGGCTGAGCTCATTCTGACTGTGCACATCTGCTGGGTGACTGTGAGCTGGTCCCCGTCTCCCTCTGGACCGCACATCCCCACTGGTAACATCCCCTTTCTCAAGGAAGAGACAGCTTCCCCTGGGAGATACACTCTATCTGCACAGTCAGGCCCCTGGGCCTTTGCACGTGATGCTGCCACTCCTGGGATGCTCTTTCTCATTTCTCCTGGAAAGCTCCTACTTCCAGCACATGCTGTGTTCACACCTTGGCTTCCCCTAGAGACTGACACCTGCAGGCCAGAGTGGGTGGCTAATCTAGACGACGATGGAAGCAGTAGGTGCTCAGAGTGTTTCTGGGGGTAAACAAGGCCCATGTAGAAGGAGGCCGCTGCTCCCCACTGCTGGCCCAGGGCACCTGCCCTCCCCTTTCACCTCCCACAAAGTGGGGCCAAGGCAGGTGCGGTGATCACCCCCAACCCCCAGTCCCTCGGTGAGGAGCCTGAGGCACAGGGAGGTTAGTGGCTGACTCGGGAGCACAGAGCTTGGGTTGGGCCCAGGGCCGTCTGATGCCAGCCCCCAGCTCTCAGGCACAGTCTCCCGCCAGAGTGAGAGAGCAGGGGGCAAGCTGACAGTGGACGGGGACAGCTGGGTGGCAGAGGCTGTCTGAACACTGTGGAGAGGAGCAGCCTGGTGCCCAGGGCAGCCCCAGACTTGGGGCTCTGGACCGCTCCCCCAATCTGGGTCTGCTTGGGGACTTGGAGGAGCCGTGCCCTCTCCTAGCGGGGAGGGCACGGCTGGGTGGCTGCACGAGTGGGAGGCCCCGCAGCCTGCGTGTGGTTCCCACCGTGCAGGAGATCTAGCCCCATGACCTTTGTTCAGCGGCCCCAGGTGCAGATGGAGAGGACTCCTCATCCGGGGAAGCTGAGGCTTCCTGGCCCCAGCTGTTGTCCCTGGAGCTCCTAGTGTCCGTGTTGGGGTGGCTGCCCTGGCGAGGCTGTGACAGCGAACCGCACCCAGTGCTACCAGCCCAGCCCTGAGGGGCCTCTGGCTGGGGAGCAGAGGGAGCAGGGTGCTCGTTCCTGCCAGCCAGGGGAGGCAGGGAGTAGCTGGGCTCAGCCTCTGCCCCTCAGCCTGGTGCACAGGTTGGAGCAGAGAAGTGGGCTTTTCTCCATCCCCTCTCCCGGGAAGGAGGCGGGGGAGGGCTGAGCCTACCTCCCCCTCCCCCAGCAGGGATCGGCTCTTCTGCTGAGGCTGGGGGAGGTTCTGAGGGCGCCTTGCTTGTGGCCTTGGGCTGGTTGCTGCCCTCTGTGAGCCTCAGGGTGGGAATAAGTCCCTCTCCCCGCCTGCCCAGGGCTGTAGAGAAGGGGAAGTGGGGTAGAAGGAGGCTGGGGTCGGGCACTGCCCTTGGACTACCAGAGGAGGGAGCCACGTTTGTCTGACTCACTGTGGGAGGTGGTAGCGGGCTGGGGACAGGCAGGGAAGCCCAGGAGGAGGGGCTGCAGGGCAGGGAGTGGAGGGCTTGGGACACTGGCTTGGCTGTGAATCCTGGTCCTAGAGAGGACCGGCTGGGAGGCTGTGACAAGTTCCTGGACCTCTCCGGGCCTCGCTCTCTCACCTGTGAAGCCCAGTCCCTGGCTGGTTGTGCCCGGGTCCCTTGGCATGAAGTTAGGCATGCCAGGCCCTTTCCAGCCCCTTCCCAGGTCACCGGTCAGAGGATCTTATCAAATAAGTGGATGGAGGCCCCTTTAGAAGTGGCAGTTTGCCTGATTCTGGGCTTTGCTTTGTATCTCAGATAGTTCTGGGTTCTTGGGACTTCGAAAGTCTCCTCAGATGCACCTGGTAGATGCCATGTGCCCTTTCTAAGCCCAGTGGTGACTCGTCTGTGCTCTGCTTCCATACTCCCCCTGACGGGGAGCTCACCTCCTTGCAGGGCAATGACTTCTGACTTGGGCTGAACTATCATCTGCCTCACTTTCCCTTCTGCTCCTTAGGGTGAAACTGGGAGGAGAGGAGCTGGGGCTCCCGCCCTGGGGGCTGAGCAAGTAGCTTTTGTCTCCAGGCTGCTTCCTGTGAGCATCACTACAGCCCCAGGCCCCTGGCTCCTGTGAGCAGAGCCTTCCTGGCCCCTCTGCACCAGGGGAGGGGAGGCCAGCTGAGCTCAGCTCCTCCTGCAAACTCCCAGCGGCAAGTTTGCTGGGTGCCTGAGCTCGGTGCTTTGCAAACACGACGCAGTTTGCTCCTACTGCCTCCCAGGAGTGCCCCTTCCCAGAGAAAACTCAGGCAGGTAAAGTGACTCGCCCAAGGCCATGGAGGGAGCTGGGTTCGAATCCGGCTCAGTTGGACGCCAGAGCTCTTCTTCATCAGTCTTCTATGCAGGCTCTTTCAGAACCCCTGAACAGGAAGTACCATGGCAGGAAGACAAATCAAGATCTTTGTCTGACCTAAAGAAGAAAAAGAAAAAAAGAAAAACCCATAGAATCAGCTAGGGCAAACAGATGGTAGTTGTCTGTCAGCTGAGCATGATTTGCCAGTACAAGGCCACCTAGAAAGCCCATGTAAATTGGGCCCTATTAATAAAGGTAGAGCACCCACTCAAGGGAGGGGATAATCATCACAGGAGCCAGATGAGGTTGTCTATTGTGACTTGGGGGCAGGTGCTCTCCAGGGCTGCCTATGCCCGTGCTGATCGCCGCAAGGACGCTGAGCTCCGGGAGGCTCAGGGGCCAGAGCCTGGCGTTATACCAGGGCCAGACCAGCCATCGTGATCACAAACAGCCCTTCCGGAGGGCCAGGCCTGATTCTGAGCCTCGCTGCCCAGTGGCCTTCTATGGTAACCAGTAGAATTAGCCCTGTTTGGCAGATGGGGAAATAGAGGCACAGAGAAGTCCAGTGACTTGCCCACGGTCGCACCACCGGGAAGCAGAAGGACCAGGGTGATGAGCTGGAGCTGTGCGTCTGTCGAGCCCACTTTCTCTGGCTTTCTGCCTCCCCCCCCAGGTCATGAGCGTCCTGCTGTTCATCGAGCATGCGGTGGAGGTGGCCCACGGCAAGGCCCCCTGCAGACCGTCCAAGACGCTCTACCTGCGGATCGGTAGGGCTGAGGGCGTGCGGGATGGGGGCGGCGGGTTGGGGCTGAAGGCTGGGGTCTGGCCCACCCCGCCGGGTGGCCCCCTTGTCCCCTGGCATCTCCTGGTGGTAACAGCTGAGGGTGGCACTCAGCACATCTGCCAGCCCGTAAAGGTGGTACCGCGCTCCACCTGGCAGAGTAGAGGGAAATGGAAAGTCCCGCCGGGGCCCCGCGGCCTCCCTGACTGCACTCCAGCCCTGCTGACCACACCGGCCCCAGCCCCGGTCACCCACACGCCTGTCACTCACAGGCCACGCCTCCAGGCCACCTGCCCCAACCTCCTTGGCTGAAGTAGGGTTGCCGCCCACCCACCACCTCTGTTACACCCTGAAGGGCTCTGCGGCCTTTGTCCCTCAAGGCTGGGCCTGCACCCGGGCAGGCTGGGTTTCCCTGGGCACCCCATGTCCCCTGTGAGCTGCCCCTGAGTGTGGTCCCTGGAGCCCTCCTGGGGCTCCGTGCCACCTTGGACCCCTCACCCCTCCCTGCCCCTCTTTCAGCGGACCTGGTCTCCAGCTTCCTGCTCATAAGCATGCTGCTCGTCATCAGCCTGAGCCTGCTGGTCGGCGTGGTCAAGGTAGGAAGGGGCGCCGGGGCCCGGCTGCGTTGCTGCCCCTCCTGTTCCTGCTGAGGGTGGGGAGGTGGGCCCTGGGGGAGCCCAGGCTCCGCCTGAGGGGTTTTCACAGCTTCCTTTGGGAACCTCCTTCCCCTCAGGGCTCCCTGGGCCGGTGGTACATCCTGTCACCCTGCCAGCGCAGGCAGGGATTTTAAAAGAGAAAAGTAGAAAGGGTGGCGTTGAGGCCCGGGAGAAGGGGCAGCGGTGCCGGCTTTGTCACCAGGGATGGGAGCCGAAGCATCAGAGTGCAGATGCATCTGGCTCGGAAGACAGATCCATAGACAGACAGGGCGTCCAGCGTGACAGCCTCAGGTCCGGCCCAAAGGAAGGCTGGAGGAGGCAAAGGCAGGCAAGAGGAAACCACATTTCCCTCAGCCCCAGGGAGGCAGGAGGCCAGCATCATCACACTGTCACCAGAAAGAGTGCTCTTCCTTGGCTGATAGGTGGCTGGGCACTGGTCGAGAGGGCAGAGTGGGTGGTGGTTTGGTGCTGGTCCGGAAAGTCTCCACCTTGCCCGAAAGCTGTGATTCATCCCTCCATAGCCCACTGTCTGGGAACCCAGGCCCCACCCACCTCAACTTGAAGTCCTCATTGCACAGAATGGCTGCAGAAGCTCTTGCAGAAAATTGAAGGGTCCTGCTAAGAAGGTGGAGGAGGCTGCCCCCAAAGACTGATTCAGTTGGGTTCCCCCGTCACCTCCTGGGTGGTTTTAGACACCCATATGATACATTAGGGAGCCATCTTTTCTGTGATTTGTCCCCAGCTGTGGGTGCACATGCAGGAATATGGGTCACTCACTTTCAGGTGAAGGACAGGGACTCCGGCCAGGCCTCCTGGGGCTCCTCCTATGACATCATGGACCCTGCAGTGGCTGACAGAGGGAGGTCACTGATACCAGGGCAGCCCTCCAACCTGAGCTTGCACTGACCCTTCTGCCTGCAGGGCGAGGCCCAGCTCCCTGGCCTGCTCCTGGATGCTGCCCTGGTGTCCCTGTCTGGAGTGTCCCTGCCCGGAGTGTCCCCTCTGGTCCTTTCTCTGGAAGATGGGCACAAAGCCCTTCCTTGAGGGATTTCTGGGGCAAATTGAGCCAGGTCCTTCTCTTAGAGCCCTGGTGGGGGGGGACAGTCCCTGAGGTCCCCCGAGACACAGAGAACCCTGCCCCATCCTGGGAGTCATTCAGAGGAGCGTGTGACGCGGGCGAGTGCTGGAGGGCTCAGCAGCCAGGGAGGGAAGGGACACATGGCGCCGTGGGGGCACTCTGGCCGGCTGCAGTGACAGTGTGGGGCCTGCCTTCCAGAACCGAGAGAAGCTCCTGCTGCCCTTCCTGTCCCTGCAAATCATGGACTTCCTGCTATGCCTGCTCACCCTGCTGGGCTCCTACATCGAGCTGCCCGCCTACCTCAAGTTTGCCTCCCGGACGCGGCCTGTGAGTAGCCGCCGGCCGAGCGGTGGGGAGCGGAGGCCTGTCCTGGCTGGCGCCCGGTCTCCTTCCTGGAGCCTGTCTGTGTCTGTGCGCAGGGCTCGTGGCCTGTCCCAGAGGACCCCGAAGGGAACCTTGGAAGTTCCGCTAACTGCAGGCCATGCGGGACCCAAGGCAGGGGCGTCCACGTGCAGCCATAGTCCCAGCCCTGGCCCCAAGAAAGACAGCAGAGGCGGCCAGGACCACTGCACACAATCACCCACTGGGGGTGACCGTCAGTGCCGCGGTCCCTCCAGAGTCGCTTTTTACAAGTGCCCGACTGTTGTCCTTGAAGAGACTGAGGTGCTACACGTGGGAGCTGGGGTGCCCTGGCCCGGCTTCATGAGACGCCAGTTCTAGTCCTGGGTCTGCGCACATCCCTGGCTGTGACCATCAGGCCGTCCCTTTCTTTTTTCTTTCTTTTGTTAAACAATCAGGTTTTTAAAAATTATTGTTTTATTTACTCACTCACACCTTACAAAACCCAGGGTAACACTGTTTCCTACTGGAAATGTTCTGTTTTGCTGACCAGAGCCTGCCTTAATTCATGAATGCCAAACCAAACCACCTATATCTATAATTTGTTGTAAGATTATCTCTTGCTTTGGTATAAAATCAACACAACCTGTATTACTTTATTCCCGTTAACTACAATGAATTTGACCCCGTTAGAGTATATGCATACTTTTCTTTTCCCTTCCTTCCTTTCCTTCTTCTCCCTCCCTAGTTCCTCTTTCTTTTGAATAATTTCTTCTTATTTCACAATTTCTATTATACATTTTGGTTTTTAGTTATACTTTCGGTTTCTCACACCAGAGAGACAATGCAGTATTTACACATGTGTGTCCGATTTATTTCACTTAAGAGTATGTTCCCAAGGTGCATTCATTTAGCTATAAATGTCTCAAGGCTATCCTTCTTTATGGCACAGTAGTACTCCATTCTATAAAAAAACTGCATCTTTTTTATCCATGCATCAGTTGATGGGCATTTGGGCTGTTTCCAAGATTTAGCTATTACAAACTGTGCTGCTGTAAACATGTGTGTGCATACATCGCTGTGGTATGATGTTTATAATTCTTTAGGGAAGATGCCAAGAAGAGGAATAGCTGGGTCAAATGCAACCTCTAGTCCTGCTTTTCTGAGGAATGGCCACACTGATTTCCACAGTGGTTGCCCCAGTCTACACTCCCACCAACAGTGGGGAAGGGTTCCTTTGTCCCCACAGCCCCTCCAGCATTTGTTATTGGTTGATGTCTTGATAACAGCCATTCTTTCCGGGGTGAGATGGAATCTCAGTATTGTTTTAATTTGCATCTCTCGAATGACCAGTGATGTTGAACTTGTTTTCATACACTTATTTTCCGTGTGTACTTCTTCATTTGAGAAGTGTATCCGTTTCAGAGAGGGTGTCCCTTTCTGCCTGTGGACGGTAGACTAGAGAGTCGCCACGTCCCTGGCCGAGCAGATGTGCCCACAGTGGCTGGGCCTCCGGTCTTCACTCTCTCTCTTCCTCCCTGACCTCCCCAGGGCCCTTCCAAGGTGCCCTTGCTGACCCTGCAGCTGCTGGACTTCTTCCTCAGCATCCTGACCCTCTGCAGCTCCTACATGGAAGTGCCCACCTATCTCAACTTCAAGTCCATGAACCACATGGTGAGTCTGGGCGGAGCCTGACTGTGTGGCTTCCCTTCTCGGTGCCCTGTGTCTTGGGCTGGGCTTCCTGGAGGAACGGTCACATGGGAGTGACCCGTTGAGGGAGCGCTCTTGGGAAGAAACTCGTAAGGAGTGAGGGAAGCAAGTTCCAGAAACAGGGGAAGCCCAGCAAGGAAAGGGTGGCTTTGGGGGCATCTCTGCCTGATCCCAGGGTCCCTGGACTGGGAACCGTACATGGAAATAGTGCTAGTTTTTTTTGTATTATTGCCTGACAAATTATCCCCACACATCAAGGGGTAAAAGCCACAAACACTTATTATTCCTTATGCTTTATGAAGACCAGAGATTGGACGTGGCTGGCCTGACTCAGTCTCCCCCGAGGCGGCAGCCAAGATGGCGGCCTCCAAGATGGCAGCCCCGTTTGGGCGAATCTGAGGGGTCTGCCCTCCAGATGGCTCCCTGTGCGGCTGCTGGTGCCTGGCCCCAGTTCCTCACGTGTGGCCCTTTAGTAGCGTTGCTCAGTGTCCCCAGGATACGGCTGCTGTGAGGACCATCCAAGAGGGAGAAGTGGCAGAGCAGACAGCGATGCCCTTTACCCTCTGGTCCTGGATGTCACTCACTCACTTCTGCCACATTCTGTTGGCTAGAAATGAGTCACCGAGCCTAGCCACACTCAAAGGTGGAGGAAACAAGTTCCATATTTAGGAGGAAGGAGCGTCCCAGAATGTGTCGACATATTTGCCAACCAACCACCCTGGAGGTTTTCTCCTCAGGGCATCCGTCAGGGCGTGACCTCCTGGGGGTGACAGAACTAGGCAGCTCCTATGGGCCAGAGCTCTCCCTTAGTAAAGACACGGGCACCATGGGCAGCTAATGCCACCTGCTGCGGTGTGTCCAGCAGGGCGCGGGGACCCGGGAGCAGCCACACCTGTTTCCTGGGTTGCCACCTGCCTGATGGGGCTGACAGTCACACCTGCCTCCTAGGGTCACCGTGGCCAGTGACCTGGGTGAAGGCTGTGCCACCCTGTGCTCCTGCGGGAGGGGAGTGCAGGTTCCTTGTCCTCCGTGGTTGGGGGCGGCGGGAGGTCCTCAGGCCGGAGGTGACGGGGCCGCATCTGTTGCAGAATTACCTCCCGAGCCAGGAGGGCATGCCGCACGGCCGCTTCGTGCAGATGATGCTGATCTTCTCCGTCGCCTTTGTCAGCGTCCTCATCCTGAAGGTGGGTGGCCCTTTCCTGACGCCACGGTCCCCAGGCCCCTGTGCCCGACTGTCGGGGGGCAGGGATGTGCATCCCTGCTGCCTCCTGCCCGGCTTTAGCTCTTCTCCAGCCCTTCTCATGCCAGCTCCTCCTCTCGGGGTCCTTGGGGACGCCCATGAACAGGATGTGGATGTGTTCGGGTCAGGGACTCAGTGCAACACCCAGAGACGCCCTGGCCAGGCGATCTGTCTGGGCTCAGCCTCTGGCCAGCCGGGTGTGGGCCTGGCCACCCTCGCTGGCTGTGGGGCCAGTCTCAGACGGCCACTTCCCTCTGGGCCCAGGTCATCTGCAGCATTGACGCCCTGTGCCTTGTGTGGCCCACTGTTTTGTGTGACTCAGGCACCACAGTGAGACAGACGGGCGGTCATGAGAATAGCAGTCCGGTGATGAGAAGGGGCTGCAGTGTCAGGCGCGGAGCCCCGAGTCTGGCTTCGAGCCCCAGTCTGAGAGGTGGCCACACCTAGGTGTGCGGAGCAGTGCGAGCAGCCGAGCGACACGGCAGGAAAACACAGGCGGTCAGGGAAGCCGCCGCTGTGCAGCTAGAAGAGAGGTGACACAGGGGGACGTGGTAGCTGTGGCTAAAGACCCAGCCAGCGCAGGGGAATTCTGGGATGCTGGAGGCCACAGTCAGATTGGCTGTCACTCAGCAGGTGGAAGGACCATTAAAAACCAGGCTTCTCTAGTGATGAGAGACACGCAGGGCCACTGCAGATATCCAGGAACCACAGAGAGCTGAAGAAGGCCCTCGGCCAACCCACCAGTGCCCACAGCCGCCCAGTGTCACTGCTGCCTGGTGGCATTCCCTCTGCCCTCTTTGCATCAGGGTCTCCAGGTCCCACCGGCCGTCGAGGCCCCAGCCGCCTCTGCCTCTGCTCTCACAGGAGGCCAGCCTGGAGCCTGCACTGGGCGCCTCCACACACCTGCTCCAGGGCTGCCCCTGCACAGATGCATTAGTGAGCCGCCCGGGAACTTTCCCGAAGGCTTTAAGGGGAGACAGAGCGGGGACCTGCCCCCCTCCTCCCTACTTGGCTCCCCGACCTCGTGCCCGGGCTGTCCCTATTGCTAAGCACCAGCAGAGGACACCATAGCACAGGACTTTCGGGTGTTGGGCTTGCTCCTCTCTCTCAGGGGCAGTAGGGCGCCATTCCTCCTTGAGCATTTGCTCCTTGGGACTCCATGGCCCTTGTCCCCTTGAAACCTCCCCCGGTTCTCACTTCCACTGCTGGGAGGGAGCAACGGCTTGTGTCAAGGGGCAGAGATATGCACCTGCAGATGTGTTTTTAATTTATGAGAACACGTAACATGCTGAATACTGAACATGCTGCTTTGTTGTTTGCTTTGGAAAACAACACACCAGGTGGTTTTGAAGAGGACCCTCCCCGCTGTGCACTGTCTCCACATGGGCAGGGTCCTCTGGAGTAGTGAGCTCCTCATCACTGGGGTGGCCAAGCAGGATGGATCTGCAGGACTACGGCCCGGGAGGCTGAGGGTGGGAGAGTGCTGGCCACTCAGGATGCATTGGCATCTGCCCATGCTTCTGGGCAGTGAGCAGTAGGACAGCACGGCACAGCTGCCCCTGCCCCTCCACAGGTCTACATGTTCAAGTGCGTGTGGAGATGCTACCAATTCATGAAGTATATGAACTCAGCCTTGGAGAGGAGCCACTCCAAGATTCCTCCGAAGGTGAGCCTGGCCGCTGTCCAATCCCTGCTCCCCTGCTCGCGTACTGTGCCATCTGGGGCCAGTTGCTTTCCCTCTCTGGGCCTCGGTTCCTCCACATCAAGATGAATCAGAAGAAATGCGAACATTTCCAGCTCTGATAGTAGAATATTTCATTCATTCATTCAGCATTTACTGTCTGTTGCTCTTTTGGTTTTGTATCCAATCCTGGGTGCAGAGAGGACCAAGATATGCCCTCTGCCTGAGGCATGTGGCGTCCAGGTAGAGTCCAGGTGAGCCCAGGTGTAGATACCAATGCAACTTGATGTGAAGCACAAGGACAGAGAAGGCATCTGGGGCACCAGGGAAGGCTTCCTGGAGGAGGTGACTATGACCTGGTCCTGCATGGTCAGCGGGTCCATTCAGCTGGGAAAGGGGAAGGGCGAAGACAAGGACAGCTTACACACAGCCGGCTGCAAAGTGCGCCTGGTTTAAATGACTTCCTCCTCTTTTGAAGTGAGGGTTGTGTTACTCAAGGTATTTTTGGTTGCAAGTGGCAAAGATCTAATCCTATCTAAGAAGTAAAGAAGAGAATTTACTGCTTATGCAGCTTACAAATCTAGGGTTGGTCTGGTTCGGCCCTGGCTGAGCCTTGATGTCAAGGTATGGCCCTCTCCCTCTCCTGACTCTGCTTTTCTCCTTATCGGTCCCATTCTGGGGCAGCCTTTTCCTTTTCGTGGTAAACTGGCCCCCAAGACCCTCAGCCTGGCACCCTACCTCTCGGTTCCCTGCCAGGAAGGGGAGTGTCTTTGAGTGATCCTTCTCGGGCCATGTATCTTTCCCCAAACCCATGATTCTAGCCAACAGGATGAAATTCTACTTTGTCCGGCCAAGCTTGGCTCACATGTCTACCCCCCGGAGCTTTATGTTCCCTGTTGCAGTACTGGGGATTGAACCCAGGGTCCTCACCCCAGACCTAATTTTTTTTTTTTTTAGATTTTGAGACAAATTCTCTCTAAGTTGCTAAATTGCCCAGACTGGGCTCAAACTTCCAATCCTCCCCTCTCAGAGTGCCAGGGTTACAGGTGTGCACCACCATGTCTGGTGGGACCAATTCCTTTGCAAGCCCATGGGAAGAGAAGGTTTCCTTGGGGAAAGTGGGGCGTTAATTGGAACGTGGGGAACTTGATGCTGAGCTGGGCCAGAAGCCGCTGTCTCCACCTTCACCACTGCGGTCCTACAGTTTGGGCTTCTGGTCTCCCCGTTCCTTGTCGGAGCTGTCATCCTCCTCGGTGAGTCTCAGCCCTCTTGTCTCTCTTTCCCAGGTGGTCCTGCCGTCCTACGAGGAAGCCATCTCTCTGCCCTCCAAGTCTCCAGAGGGGGGCCCGGCACCACCCCCATACTCAGAGGTGTGACCCCGCCAAGCCCCAGCCCAAGAGCTGGGAGGGGCAGAGCTGCCTTGTAATCTGCTTCTTTGCTTTGGGGGCTCCCGTGGGCTGGGTGGCCCAGCCGGCTGACTTCAGGACGATCTGCTTGTGTCCCCTCCCTGGCCTGCTCCTTGCGCAGGACTTAAAAGATGCTCACGATGGGGTCAACCCTCAGGCCGGAGATTTCCTTGCATCCCTCACAGATTCGGCCTGACTGGCTTATTTCCACCAGTTACATTTCTGTAGCTGGCTGATCATTCCACATTGGTGAGTCTGGTTAAACCACTATCAGCCTGGTCAGTTTCACCAAGCAACTGCCAAATCACAAAGGCAGATCAGTAAAACAATTTGGCCAAACAGCAGTCCTCTGCATTAATTTGTGAATAGTTGTCGCTTCACAAGGGGAGGCTCAGTGAGGTCATCCAGCAGTCACTCCCACACCCCCAAATATACACACACAACCAATTTCTTCAAGTCGCTTGCTTAAACAATTAGCAGTGCAGCCAACCATCTGTTACGGAGAATAGCGATAGATAGAAGAGGGATAGAATTCAATAAAAAATTAAAGTATCCTCCAAACCATTCATTTCCAAGGAGCCCAGCACCTGGCCGCCGGCTCTGCTCCTTGACTGCCTCCTAGTGGCTGGAGAATTGTTAATTCCTCTGAGGGGACGGAGAATTGTTAAAACAGTTGCTGGCTGTCAGCCTGTTGCAGGAAATAACGGTTGTCTCCATCCTCAAACAGTCACTCCGTGCAATTGTTTTGCTAAAACAGTTGGAACTGCCCACAGTCAAATGCTGTCCTGGCCGCTCCTGGCTTGGGCTCAGTGGGGTCCCAGTGGTGGATTCCGTGACCTCGCCCAAAGTTGTCTGGAAGAACCAGCTGTCAGCCCATGCCGCTGCCGGGCTGCTCAGGCTGGAGGCCCGGCAGTGCTGCCCAGGGCTTGCGGCCAAGCAAAATCCAGCCCTGAATCAGGCACGGCCGTGCTGGAGTCGGCCCAGGCCGGTCAGGCGTGTGAAGACAGGCACGGCCTCTGTGCTTCTGTGGGTGCACACGGGAGGCGGTGCCGTCCACACCTTCCTGTGGTGGGGGCCGGCTGCAGCACAGGTCCTCGGGTCCTCTGTCAGCGTGCAGGGAGAGGCTGCCTGGGCTCGGGAGGCTCCTGCCACACCTCACGTCGTTGCTTTTTGTGTGACCGGGAAGGGTTTCAATAAAACAGGATGAAGCTTTGTTCTGACTGATGTGGATCCTGACAGATGGTATGGAAGGGCCAGGGGGGCTGCCTTCTGCCTGTCACGCCAACACACACACACACACACACACACACACACACACACACACACATTCAGTCCGGAAAGCCTAGCCCTGGACCTGCCCAGCCAGGGACCATCCTGACCGGATGCTGTTTCTGACCCACATGCACCTTGGGTCTCGCAAGGCCCCTCAAGGCGGGGGCCAACTCCACCACCTGGCCAGCGCCTCCCTGCCCCCAAGCCAGGGCCTGCTCTGCCCTTGGAGCTGCCTTGCAGCCAGTGAGTCCCAGGCTGAGTCCCGAGACAGATCCATGAATAACTATAACAGTCCGCGGCAGACACCTCCACAGGGCAAGTCTGGACACGGGGCACAGGGGGGCAGACAGGGCTTCTTGGAAGAGGGGTCTCCAGCTGTCTGGAGGGGCCTGGCTGTCGATGACCCAGTCCCCGTGGGGGTTATGGAGCTGCTTGCTGACAGCCTGCCTGAGAGCCCAGGGCGGTCTGACTTGGGGTCTGTCACCAACACCATAAGAGCCCTGATAGATAGAGCTCTGGACACCATGCCGAAAAACAGGAGGTCTTTGAAGAGTTTTGGGCAGGTTCAGGTTTGGGTTTTGGGAAGGAGGGGACCAAGCACAAGGACTGTGACATGGCTGGTGAAGCTGTCCTGCAGGGCAGCAGAGAGGACAGGTGTGAAAGATGCGGTGCTGCCCCTTTGGTACTGTCGCCTTTTCTTGGGGATGGTAGATTTCTCCACAGATTTTATCTGCTCTTGATCAGATCCCCAAGCAATGGATGGAGAATGAGTCTAACAGAGGTGGGAACCGAGTTCCCGTTCCTACACAAGGGATCGGAGGTCCAGAGATACCAATTGCGTTTCCTGAGGCCACACGGTTGTCAGGATTAGACTCAGCACCTCTTCTGTTGAGAGGACTGAGGTCTCAGCCATGTGAGCTTGTAAAGATCTACAGCAAGAGGGATCAAGGTCCACGGCTGTGTGTCCTGAGGACCAGGCGACCCTGAGCTGGCTGATGTACTGTCTTGTCCTTCCCAGGATTGTTTACCCGCCCCTCCCAGCCCTGACCTAGAGCCAGGGAGCAGTCTGAGCTGTGTGGCAGGATTGTGCCAGGCAGCTGGGATGGGGTGGCCGAGGGACAGGAAATAGCTGGGTTTGGGGAAGTCTGTGTGGCCGGCCAAGCCAAGCGCACCAGTTGCTGGGCAGCCTCAGAGGCCGATCTCTGCCCACTTAAGGCACACACAAGGGCCTTTGACAGAAGCCCTTGGAGAGCCCCAGTGGAGGTGGATGCCCGGAAGTTGCCAGGCCAGGGGAGGGGGCTTGTGGGATGGTGGGCCAGGGGGAGGGAGCTGTGGAAGGAGCCCAGGCTGCAGTAGTAGCAGAACTGAGGGCTGTGACAGAGACGGGAACAACCTCCCTGAGTCACCTCCCCGAGTCTCCCACCGCCTTGTAGGCAGGTGTTACGCTGTGGCGAGTCCTGATGTCCGGGGAAGGGAAGGTGCACCCACAGTCGCACTCCCACTCTTGGCTCTGGGGCTCAGGGCCACAGGGAGCCCCTGGGAGGACAGGACATTGGCCCTGGCCACGGAGCACTAGGATCTTGGACCGGAAGGGAGCTTGGAGGCTGCGGGGTCCCTGATTCTGCTGCAGGCTCCTGCTATGGATGGGGAGCCCCTGTCTTCCCAGCTGGGCTTTATACGGGGCTGACCGCTGTGGGCAGTGAGCACTTTCACCTCCTGCCTACCGTGCTGGGAGCAGAGACAGCAGGCTCTGTCTGGGGCTGTGCTCATGGGTGCAGCAAGTGAGAGAGATAGGAGCAATTGCAAACTGACATGATGGATGCTGGGACAGAAGCGAGCAGGGTCAGGGCAGGCTTCCTGGGGAGGCGACTCCTGAGCTGGAGAAGGGCTTAGTTAGCCACGCAGAGGAGGGTCAAGGATGTCCCCTGCATAGAAATGGAGACCTGGGGGGGCTTGGGGTAGACAGAATGGGGCTGCATGGTTTAGAGAGGTACCCTGGAGTACCTGGATCCAAGTGCTCCACCAACAATAGGCCATGCTCTGAACCTCAGTTTTCTCATCTATAAAATGGGGTAACAAGGATCCTCCACTTCACAGGATTCTTGAGAAGCAAACAAGTTAAACATGTAGATGCTTAGAACACAGAGTGTGTTCAGTCAGGAGAATGAAACAGCAGAAACCCACACTTTAGCGTCTTGGACAATTTGTGGTATTTTTTTCATATATAGCAAGAAATCTAGATATAGGCAGTTATGGGTGTAATTTCATTAGTATAAGAATATTAGAGCTGAAATCTCTCAATTGCTCCTCATCTTTTCCTCATGCTCTTAAGATAGCTGCTGCTACTCCTGCCAACACATCAGGTTTCAGGCAGGACGACAAAAGCCTTCCTAGAAACAGTGCACTTTCTCTCAGCAGCTCTTTTACTTTTCACTGGTCAGGGCTGGTCACATGGTGCCTGCTAGCTGTAAGAAGGTTTGGGAAACAGGAGTATTTTGCAAGGGAATTCGGAACAACCCACCTAGCAGTGCCTTCTACAAACTTTGAATAGCACTTGCTAAATGCATGGGTAAAGGTATCTGGTGTTAGGTCCATGGACCCGGAGCTGAGGATGCATGTATGGAAGAGAGCAGCGGTGAGCTGGCTGCAGACCCTGCAGGGTCTTAGGCACCAGCCTCAAGACTGTGGATGTGGTGGCCCTGTAAGCTCTGGGCCCCTGAGGGATGGGGGGCAGAAGGGCAGCATGATTTCAGACCTTAGTATTCTCCCCGATGACAATCAGCCTAGGCTTGGCCACTGCTGAGTCCCTGGGTGGAGGAGGCTGCTTCCTAAACATGTGGGGGCCGGAGGAAGCGACTGCTTCTGGGAGCCCTGTGCGCCTCCTGCCAGAGGATGAGGTGTACCGTGGCCCAGGCAGAGGCTGACGGGAAATGGTCCGGAGGAGCTGGCCTGGGGCTTGAACTCGGGCACAGAAACAAGAAGGAGGAAGCCATGGTGGAGGTAGGGGCCCAGGTGGGAAGAGCATTTGGCAGCTGAGGACACAGATGGGATGAAAGATGATGTGCTAGGGTTTGTGGGTTTGGGTTTGTGCTGCCTTAGGGGGTACATGATCAGAGGGGGTCAGCGGAGTGGGAGAGGATGAGGTGGGCGGGCGGGGATCACCCAGGCTCTCAGAGTTGTGAGCCCGCTGGCAGGATGTGATGCTGCCCCTCGGGTGAAAGTGCGTGGCTCCTTGGCCCCTGTAGCTTCGGGCTCAGCTTGCCGGGCGTGTGTAGGGCCTGAGACCCAGACGGCACTGCAAGGTGCCTTGAGCTAGGGTTACTCTGCCTGGGAGACCACCCACCTGTGTTTCAGATGTGCTCCTTCGCTCCAGGCCTTCCCACGCTGAAGGCGCTGTCCCCGGACCAGAACGGGCTGGCTCCTGGTCAGTGTCCTGCCCTTCTTCCACCCCTTTGGTATCCTCAGGCACCCCCGGGGGTGACCCTCAGTGACCCTCATGACTGCTGCCCTCGGGTAATTCCCTCCGCTTGAGTGCAGCTGAGGGATATGGGTCCTGTGATTAGGTTACAGGATGCGGCGCAGCTTTTTAAGAAAGAGAGATCAGCCTGGGGGCCCGTCAGAACCCGTGACTCGTCTGAAGGGACAGCGCTTTTCCTGAAGGGGCGCTCAGAGCACGAGAGGAACGTAAGTGGTCACCTCACAAGAAAGCTCCGTCCCTTGAGCGGCCCCAACAGGAGAACAGCAGGGAGGGGGGCTCAGTCTACAACCTCCAGAACTCACATTCTGCCAGCCACCAGGGAGTCCTGAAAGAGCACCCCAGCTCCAGGAAGGAACACGGCCGGCCGGCTGGTTTCTTGGGCCCAGCTTTGTGGGACGCTAAGCAGCGGTTGGTTTAGCTCTGCCCTGATTGCTGGCGGGGGAAAGAGAGAGAGACCGAGGTGAGGCACTGGTGCTGTTTTGAGACGCTGAGTTAGTGGTCATCTCTTACAATCAACAGGACGTGGATGCCCAAGCCTTTCCCCAGGGGGAAGAGGTTTTATTTTTTGCTCAGTAAACTTCTAGCGGCAGCCAGAGCAATCCGAACGTCTGAGACCGCAGAGGAAGCATGGGAGAGGGGAGCTAGCTGAACCCTCTCTTTATGTGGCCCGAAGCTCTGTTTTGAGGCTAAGGGGAAGGAGCAGGGCTTGGAAATGGAGGGAGAAAGATCTCATCTTCTAGCTGGAGGAGTACATCAAATTCAGAGCTCAGATTTTTAAGAGTTTCAGGAATTGAAATGACCCTGGGAGAAAGTACCAGGGTGCAGAGGGGCTGATGGCCGCATGTCATCAAGGACAGTGGTGGGAAACCAGGTGTTTTTCATTAAAGAAAAGCCGACTCGATGGGGCAGGGCCGTGATCACCAGGTCACTGGACCTGGCGCCCTTGGGCCCCGCTGAGCTCAGGGCTGAGCAGAGGTGCCTCCCCCACCCCGGCCGGTCAAGCCTGCCCAGGCTCCTAGCAGGGCCACCTGCTTAGGGATGCACAGTCCCCAGGTCTGCGGTGCAGCCCGGGAGTCTGTATATTCCTGCTGTGAAACCTTAGCCAGATGTTAGCAATAGTCTGACGGAACAAAAGGGAGTAGGCCCCAAGGGTTCTGCTCCGAGCCTCAGGGCCCAGTGGGCTGGGCCTCCCTAGCAGGGCCCTGTTCTCCCGCCCTCCCCAGAGGCCCCAAGCACAGGCTTGCGGTGGACTCTGGAAGTGGAGCAACCTTTTCAGAGCAGCCCTAGCAAGGATGTGGGCGCAGGAAATTCCGGGAAACGCAGCGAGAGCAGAGAGAGGGAGGCAGGGAAGGGATAACCGCACATAAATGGCCCGTTTATAAGCAATCCCCTCCGTGTGTGACAGAGGGCCGCCCCTCCTGGAGCCCTCAGAGGAGCCCCAGGAGCACATCCTGAGTGTCCTGGGGTGGAGGTGGGAGGCTGGGTATTTGTCATCAGCTCCTAGCTCTGGTTGAGGGCTTACTCCCCAGCACCCTACTCATTGTGTGTCCCCGGGAACTGCCTGGCACAGGCGACCTGCACTCAGAGGTGGGTTGCAGGGCCATGGGGTGGGCAGCAACCAGCAGGCTGAGCTGAGGATGCCAGGGCCAAACCTACGCCTCCTGCCTGTGCTCACCTGCCCTTCCACAGGGTCAGAGCCACTCAGTACATGAGGTCTGATATGGAACTGGCTCCAATTAAGGGAAAAATGTTCTAGCAGGGACAGAGGACAAAGTGACTCACCTTGTAGCAGAGAAGAGAGAGGATGGATGGAGAGAGGCAGGGAAGAAAGCGAGGGATGGGGAGACCAGCAACGGCCTGGAGAAGCGGCCAGAACACCGGGAAAATCTTTACGTTTCCCTGGGGGGGCAGGTCTTGCCATGTTGCCCAGGCTGGCCTCAAGCTCCTGGGCAAGCCATCTTCATACCTCAGCCTCCCAAGCAGCTGGGACTACGGATCTATTCCACTGTGCCCAGCCCAAGCCTGAATTCTGATATAGAGATGATACAGGGAGGGTGACAGAGGCTGTCAATGCTTTCTCTTTTTGTTTTGTCTTTTTGAGGCAGGGTCTTGCTATGCAGTTCAGGCTGGCCTTGAGCTCACTTTGTAGCCCAGGCTGGTCTCAAACTCATGATGATCCTCCTGCCTCAGCCTCCCGAGCGCTGGGATTACAGGTGTGCGCCGCCATGCCCGGCTGTTGTCAATGCTTTCTCAGTGCCCCATCCCACCCCTGGGCATCCAGGAGCCAGACCATGTGCAGTCCCTGTCTGAGAGCTAGGAGTGACACTGCTGTGTCTCTTAACCTTGTGGGCAGACGCGAGGACACAGGGCAGCCAGCAGAAGCTGTTCAGGAGAGGTCACGCAGGGAGGTTCTGCTGGCTGTTGCACTTCATGGGAGAGAAAAGAAGCCTGGGCAAAGTCAGTGGGTCTTGGGGGCATGTTTGTTACCGCTGCATTTCTTCTGCTGACGAGTACAAGAAGGCCTGGGAAGAAAAATACACATCTAGGCAGCATTCACCGCATTTCTTCCCACAAGCAGCCTGTGACATTAATGTGGGGACCCAATATTATAGATTTGAAGTGGACAAGCAGAAAAGGGAGGAGGCACAGACTTACGAACTCAAAGAGCTCCTGAGGGCCGGTTGTAACTCAAGTTGTCAATGGGAGGCTAGGGCTCCTCTACACAGCCTTCAAAGTCTCTCTCCTGTACACAGGCCGATCTCAGTGTCTTTAGAGAGACCCTGGCCCAGAATTTCTCCATGAACCCCATACAGGAACCCTTTAAGGGTTAAATCTGAATCTGAGACCATCTGGAAGCACAAGCAGCTGGATTTGGGTCATAACTCCAGACTTTGGTTGTAAGTTATACCTAAAATTCCAGTCGGAACCCAAGTTATCCGTATGTCAGGCCGATATGACTCGAGGGTCCACTGTGCCTGCAGTCCCTGCTGCTGGCAGGTGGCGGAGGCCGGAATCAGCCCAGCTGTCCAGCCACGAGGTCCTCCCTCGTCCCAGGATCCCTCCTCATGGGGCGGGCGCACTGCCCGCAGACGCAGGAGGAGTGTTCCCGCTCCATGGAGAAGTTAGAGTTCATTAGTTTGAATTTATCTGAATGTACCCTGGGATAAACACACGAACTATACCTCGAATGGGGCATTTCACGGTCATGGCTAACTAGGAGGAGGATAAATTTTACATTTTAAAAATTTTTAAAAAGTGGGTTGTCCCCGAATTCATGGAAGATCTTTATCTTTAATTAAATAAACAATACTAGTGCAAGGTTGCCGGGATACAGCAGGACTGTACCAAGGATGGCGAGGGACTGAGGGGATGAGGCACGAAGGAAGAGCCTGTGACTCCCATCCTAGCGGAGCCAGGGGCCAGGTCTGCTCTTTAGAACGAGGCTGGGAGTGCTGGACTGGGGATACCTGTGCCTCCATGGAGCGCCCCTGCCCGGGGCCCCTCACAAACGCTGTCCCTGTCACAGATGTTGGAGCTCTCCTAGGTTTCTGGAAAGCCAGGTGGTGAGCAAGACAGGAGCCCCCTTGCAGCAGTCGCCCCAGTGACCCGCAGCGGCCTGGGAGGGGCCCCTTCCGCACACGCACGTTTCCCTCTGGCTAATACCGGACACACTGTTCCCCACTTTGAGTCCTGGGGGAAAACGTTTTACGTTTTAAAAAATACAAATATTTATCTTCTCTCCCCAACATATATGCGGAACTTGCACCCCATTGTGGCCTCGCTCTGGAATGTGCCGGGGCCTTCCCCCTGGAAGCCCGGCCCGGTCCTGAAAGCCGGCCTGCGGGCCGGGGAGAGAAGGCGCCTGTGTTCCCTGTGGCCGCAGCCACAGACCCACCATTCACACGCGGCTGAAAGGACGACTTCACGGACCCAGCTGCCTCCCAGCCAACAGGGCTTTGTACCCTGTCCTCAGGGAGGGGCTGCCGCGCAGGACCCCACTCACGTTCCCCTCGTCCACCTCTGCCAGGCCGCATGGCCAGCGCCGGCCCCTGGGTGACCTTCGGTGGGTGACAGGGGACTGGGAGCCGCTTGTCACCAGCAACTCCTGTTCATTCATTTCTTCATTTGCTCCCTGGGTCCCCAGGGGTGCAGTGGGGACAGATGTGTCCCTGTCCCTCAGGGAGAAAGGGACACATTCACAACCCAACCTGGGGAAGGGTGTGCACCACAGTCCCAGACCTGCAGAGAAGAGAAAGAGATCTCTGAGGTGTGGAGGGAAGAGGCTTCAGATTTGGGAGAGCTGTAAACAGGGGCAAAGGAAAATTAAACAGAGGAGGCCGAAGAAGGGCTCCACACTGCCTTTTCACTAATGCAGGCACACAGGGGAAGGAGGCCTGTGCTTCCTGGCTTGACTGCTCCTAACCTGGCTGGGCAACTTCAGGCTAGTCAGTGAATGTGTCTGGACCTCAGTTTCCCATCTGACAAATGGGCTAACACACTCCACTGGATCTGCTGACCTCACAGTTTTGTTGGGAGAACAAAGGAGTGATTTTGCCATGTGGGAAGAATTGTCATTTTTATTGCTGGAAACTCTGAGAACAACTGGCTGGATCTGGGTTTCTTTTCTTTCATTTTATTTTATTTTTGGTGATACTGGGGATTGAACTCAGTGCCTTCACACTGAGCTACATCTCAAAACCTTTTTTGTTTTCTATTTTGAGACAGGGTCTCACCAAACTGCTCAGACTAGGCTAGAATTTGCGATCCTCCTTCCTAGGTCTCCCATAGTGCTGGTGCATTGACAATCATGTTCTATTTGCTTTTGGATTTTTTTTTTTTTGTCTTTTTGAGACAGGGTCTCACTGCAGTTCAGGCTGGCCTGAAACTTACTTTGTAGCCCAGGCTGGTCTCAAACTTGCGATGATCCTCCTGCCTCAGCCTCCTGAGTGCTGAGATTGCAGGTGAATGCACCAGCACCCAGTCCTGGGCTCCCCCCGACCTTATCTGATCCTTTTCACCTCCCAGACTCCCCACGTGTGAACACCATAGCTCACTGCCCCACTGTGGGAATTAAATGTCAGCATACAGGTCTTTGGAGGTCACCAACCCATACCCAGCCACACACAAGCCTTGACCTTGGCCTTCCCCATGCCAGATGCAGAAATGAGCTGAGTAGAGTCTTTGGCTTGTGTGCCAGGCAGAGGGGCACTGCCAGGGGCCTAAGGGAGAGGTGGGCATGGAGGAGCCAGCAGCAGGGCCGAGAGCCAGGCCCGGGGCCCTTTCCCTGCAGTGATGCTTCTCAGCTGTGTGACTCCAGGCCGGTCACAGCAGGTCTCTGTTCTTCAGCTCCTCTCCTGTGAGTGCAGGGAGTGACAATGTGGCCCCCATGCTGTCGGGAGGACTGACTCCGAGAGGTGACCAACTCCTCTACACCCGAGGAGGGAGGCACTGCTTCCTCCGTCATTTCCAGGGGACCCTCTGGGCCCAGAGAGGTGCAGTGACTTGCCTGTGGTTGCACAGGTCATGTTCAGCAAACCCAGGCGATCCGGTGCCCACATCTGCTCCGCACCGTATTCCCCCACCTGTGCACAGGAGGGTGTGGCTCTGTGCCGGCTGCCTAAGGTTTGTGCTGGGCAGAGTCAGCAGCGGGAAGCGCCTTTGGGCAGGGGACCCCGCATGTGCAAAGGCCTGGTGGCTGTGGAGGCGATTTGGGGGGCAGCTGGGGAGGAGAAGTAGGGGCTGCCAGGCTGCAGGAGGGAAGGCATGTGGATGAGGATCTGGGATTGGACCTGCGGGTGGGGAAGGACAGGGGTGTGGGGTGAAGGTGCAGGACAGGCTGGTGCGGGGCCGCTGCCCTCAAGGGTCGCTGGACGGCAGCTCCAAGTCGGCATGGGCTCAGCTGCTCCCGCCCACCTGAGATTTCCTGAATTCCAGCTGCAGCTCCGGTTGCTTCTGCAGGCAAAGGAGCCCTTGTGGCTGGAGGGGCCTCTTGCTGGCCAGGACCGGTGCTCCTTCCCTCCCCGGCACACACACCTCCATTCAGCCTGGCCCCGCCCCTGGGCTGTCAAGGGGGCCGCCTGGCCGGTGAGGTTGATAAGCCTGGGACCGCCGTCCCCCACACCGTGCTGGCCACTGCCCGCGCCGCCTGCACCATGAGGGTCATCTCTGGCACCAGCCTGGGGCTCTGCGCCCTGCTGCTGCTGCTCCAGTCCCCACATGGTCTCGGCCTTGTGCCCCAGTCCAGAGGTGAGGGGGCTGCGTGATGTGGGACATCGGGCCAGAGCCCCCCATGACAGCTGGAGATGGGCAGAGGCTCCCTGGGATCCAGGACGGGGTGGGGGCAGGGAGGAGGAGGGGCAGTGGCAGCAACAGAGATGGAGACCCTGACTCGGGCCAGGGTGGGCTGAGTGCGGAGTGCACCGGACTCAGACTTCCGGAGCTGCTGGGGCTGGGGCCCGGGGCTGTGTGGATGGCAGTAGGGCACTGCACTGGGGCTGTAGCCTCAGCCTCCTCACCCTGCCTCTTTTTTTTTTTGATACTGGGAATTGAACCCACAGCCTTTGCACTGGAGTCCTGCTTTAATTTCTTATTTTGAGACAAAGTCTTGCTAAGTTGCCTGGGCTGGGCTGAACTTGGAGTCCTTTTGCCTCATCCTCCGGAGTGCTGGGATTCCAGGTGTGCTCCACTGCACCCTGCTGTCCTGGGTCTTCCGGGAGTGCAGATCTGGGGGACAAGGGTCCCCTCACCCATCGGCTCCTCCCACACCTCCGTGTTCCTTCCGGCATGTGGCGCAGTCTCCCCGGGTCTGCAGCAACGCTGTGCCTCGGGCGTGGCTTGGAGCACAGCTGGTCAGACTGTCAAAGTGGCCACTGGGATTCCTGCTCCGGGCTCTGCCTGGGGGACCCGAGCCAGCGCGCCCCACCGGGCCCCAGGGATCTGCCTCCACTCTGCCCGATTCACTTTGATGCCCAGGTGGATGGGCACCACAGGGACCCCGAGGCTGTGCCCAGCACCCTCCCTGCCCACCTGCCCACCTAGGACAACAGCTGCCCTGCTTTCTGGCAGCAGAGCTGGGCGGACACATGAGAAGTGTGTTTTGCAGGCTGTCCTTGCGCTCACGCGCTGGCCTGTGTGCCCTCCTGCTCATCCTCAAAGGCTCGGGTAAGGGAAGGGTTGTCAGCCACCGCACGGAAGAGGAAACTGAGGCTCAGGCAGTAAGCGAGGGGCCCCAGGCTGGCCAGGACACAGTACTCCCGCAGGCCAAGCTGAGGCCTTTGAAGCTCCTTGGTGGTGTCTACACATGGACCCTCAGACACGGCCGAGGTCCACGGTCCCCGCCCCGAGGACTCAGAAGCCCTGACCTTGGACCTCAGCCCTTAGGCTATGCTCACCCCCTCCAGGCCACCTCTGTCGGACGCGGCCCACGGACCTGGTGTTTGTTGTGGACAGCTCGCGCAGCGTGCGGCCGGTGGAGTTTGAGAAGATCAAGGTGTTCCTGTCCCAGGTCATTGAGTCGCTGGACGTGGGGCCCAACGCTACGCGGGTGGGCGTGGTCAACTACGCCAGCTCGGTGAAGCAGGAGTTCCCGCTGCGCGCCCACGGCTCCAAGGCCGCGCTGCTGCAGGCCGTGCACCGCATCCAGCCGCTGTCCACGGGCACCATGACCGGCCTGGCTCTGCAGTTCGCCATCACCAGGGCCTTCAGCGACGCCGAGGGCGGTCGCAACAGGTCCCCTGACATCAGCAAGGTGGGTGCGTCAGCCCCGCGCGGGGGCTCTAACGGTGTTTCCCTTTGCGCTCACATCTCGGAGAGGAGGCCCCTCCAGAGCCGGGGGAACTGAGGGTCCAGGGCGAGATCAGCAGGCAGAAGTCCCCAGCTGGGAGTGACAGAGCCGGCTTGGCCCTACCTTGTCCTCCGAGGGCTGGAGCTCACACTGGGTGAGCCTGCAGCCATTTGCTAGCGGCTCTGCGGTCAGTCCAAGTCCGGGGAGGCGGAGCAGGGCAGGCAGGTGCTTATGTGATGGGGAGAACTCAGCCCTGCCCTCCCTCCGTCTGGGTTCGACCCACTCCTGCAAACCGCCACGGAGTGTGCTACTTCCGCCCATGGTGCCTCAGTTTCCCCATCTAAGAAACGCCTGGCCAGGGCGCTGATCTGAGGGCCAAAGGCATTTGCACCGTGAGCTCAGAGCAAGTGTGACACGCAGCAGGCCCTTGGCGTGTCAGTCCAGGTCACCATAAGACCCCCACCCCCAGCATGGGGCTCAGGAAAGCACGGCGGAGCCCCTGGCCGCCCAGCCCCCGAGTCCTGGAGCCCGCTGGCTCCGCACCCACACGGACACCGTTTCAGGCCAGCAGCTGTCTGCACCTCCCCTAGCGGGAGCCACCCTTCACTTGCCCAGAGCCCCAGGCCGGGGGCTCCCTTTTATCCTCCTTCGTCCACCATCTCTAGCGCACAGCAGACGGTGGCAGTCCTACTCGGAGGGGGGATCTGTGCTGCACGGGCGGGGAAATCGAGGCACAGCGAGCTGAAGCAATTTCCCAGCTACTCGGTGGAAGCAGTGCTCAAGCAGTACGGCACCCAAACCCAGCCGTCCCCGCCCGCCAAGGGAAACAGCAGCCGACCTGCAGGTCTTCCGTGGCGGGGCCACTTGGGGTCCCCACAGGAGGTGCTGTGGCCGAGACCGATGGTCATGGCCTAGAGGACTGATGGCCGTGAAGGTGCGGGTGATGACCCTGCAGCTGCACATCTGCAGGGTTAACCGGTGGCCTGGGCGGGCAAGGCAGGACTGTACTCCTCCAGCAGGGGGCGCGGAGAGGCTTCGGGAACCCGCGCCGGAGAGGAGGTGCTCAGCCCGCGAGGCCCTGCGCACAGATCCGAGGTAGAGGGAAAGTCTCAAGGCTGGGGTGCAGCCTGAAGGGCCAGCAGGCCTCTGGGGAGTGTGGCAGCGTGTTTCATGGAGTAGTCACAGCTAGGTGTTTTGTGCCAGGAGCCTGGGTGCTTGGCAGGGAGGAGGCTTCGGGCAATCCCTCCCCAGGGGTTCTGGGTAATGGTACTGAAATGAACAGTTGCCCCTTTTCTGGCTTCTCACCATGAGGCGTCTCTCTCGACCAACCACAAACCCTTTGCACAGATGGAAAAACTGAGGCTCTGGAAGGTGGAGGTATTCCCCCCCCTCACCCCGCTGTTCTAATCACAGAGCAGCAGGACAGGGCTCAGGCCAGGACCTAGGGAAGGGCCCAGGTGTTGGCAGCAAAGAAGCTGGGGGCCAGCCCAGGCTGGGCGGAGTCATGTGGACCCTGGCCAGGCCACAGGAGGGTGTATGCGCACGCGCAGACATATTCTTCTCCTCTCTGAGAAGGGTGTCAGCATCCTAGGGAGTGGAGGAAGAAAGGGGCGCATCTTCCCTCTCTGGCTTGAGTCCTTGTAGGGTTGGCATTTTCTCCTGGGGCACGGGCAGATACCACCAGCCTGGTGGAAGCCGCCCCATTCGTTGTCCTCGGCCGCCACCTGGTGGCTGCAGTGCAGAATGCACGGGGTTGGAGCCCTTGCTTGGCCGTAACAGGGAGTAACCAGGCCTTGCAGCCTGGCGACACCGTCCACGCTGAGCTCCTGGCCGCAGAGATGCGTGCAGAGCAGAGGGCACGGTCCAGCCTGGCGTGGCTTTCAGTAGCTCGAGGTTCCTGCACCCCCTAGTCTCAGGCGAAGCTGTACTTAAGGCGGAGAGGAAGCAGATCGAGGAAGAGCCCCGGGTTGATGGGGAGGCATGGCCTCCCCATGACCTCAGGGCTGTCCGTCTGCCTGGGAGGAGACAGATGTTCGAGACCCGAGTCGGATGGGGCCTCCCGAGCCAGTTTCCTCCCCGGGGTCAAGCCCTGTGTGGCCCTGGGCCGGCAGTTCTGGCTCCTCTTCTGCCAAGGCCCGCGGGCTTCTCCCTGGGCCCACGCGGGGAGCGGAGGGCTGTTCTCACTGGGCCCCACGTTCCGCAGGTGGTCATCGTGGTGACGGACGGGAGGCCCCAGGACAGCGTGCGGGAAGTGTCTGCGCGGGCCCGGGCCAGCGGCATCGAGCTGTTCGCCATTGGAGTGGGCCGCGTGGACAAGGCCACGCTGCGGCAGATGGCCAGCGAGCCACAGGAGGAACACGTGGACTACGTGGAGAGCTACAGCGTCATCGAGAAACTGTCCAAGAAGTTCCAGGAGGCCTTCTGCGGTGCGCGGGCGGGGCCGGGCCGGGGTGGGCGGGGCTGGGTAGGATCCTCCCATTTGCGAAATCGGTCTCAGAGGAGCAGGGCCCTTCCTGTGAGGTGACTGAGATAAGGCAACGTGTAACGCTCCACGCATAGAGACAAACACATTTTCATCGATGTGGTTCTGTGTGCTGCGTTCAATTCTGTGTGCTTTGTGGCGTGCAGCAGTGGCCTTTACCCTTTTCCAGGGCCTTTGTTTCGATCCTGGGCATTCTCACCTTCTTCAGGGAGTTTGGTCCAATGCCGGGAGTCCTGCCCTTGGCTGAGACTTCCTCTGGTGTGTGTGGGGTCTCAGTTCCCCTGAGTGTGTGAGGAGACCCGGTCTCCGTGGCCAGGGAGGGAGGTGTCCAAAGACTCCTCCCTGTGAGATCTGAGCCTCCCTCCCTTCTCCCAGTGGTGTCAGACCTGTGTGCCACGGGGGACCATGACTGTGAGCAGGTGTGCCTCAGCTCCCCGGGCTCCTACACCTGCGCCTGCCACGAGGGCTTCACCCTGAACAGTGACGGCAAGACCTGCAATGGTTAGCGGGCCAAAGGGGTGCGAGCCCGGGGGAGGTCATGGGGGTGGCGGTGAGGCTGGGGCTGCCCCCCTGGGCAACTGGTCCAAGCCTCCCAGCACTTGGCTTCAGGATCAGTCTTCAAAGTATACAGCTGCCTCAGGAGTTTGGTGCCTGCACGTGGCTCTCTTCTGACTTGTGTCCCCCTCTCCATCACGAAGGGAGGTTGGCTTAGTGTGGTGGAAAGAGTCACATGGTTTTGAGCTCAAATCTCAGTGCCACCACCCTGGGGCTGTGTGATTTTTCAGCTGTTCCAGTTACGGTGGGGTCAGCAGTCCTGGTTTAGAGAGGGGTTCCGAGGATAAAAACAGATGATCCCCAGCCCAGAGACTGTGTGTGGCAGGTGCCCAGCCGTGGCCGGGATGGCTGACTCTGTTTTAAGCTTCGTCTGCGTGGCTTTGTGCCCTCCACAGTCTGCAATGGTGGCAGCGGCAGCGCGGCCACTGACCTGGTCTTCCTCATCGATGGATCCAAGAGTGTGCGGCCAGAGAACTTCGAGCTGGTGAAGAAGTTCATCAACCAGATTGTGGACACGCTGGACGTGTCAGACAGGTTGGCCCAGGTGGGGCTGGTGCAGTACTCCAGCTCCGTGCGCCAGGAGTTCCCGCTGGGCCGCTTCCACACCAAGAAGGACATCAAGGCGGCCGTGCGGAACATGTCCTACATGGAGAAGGGCACCATGACCGGGGCTGCCCTCAAGTATCTCATCGACAACTCTTTCACAGTGTCCAGTGGCGCCAGGCCTGGTGCCCAGAAGGTGGGCATTGTTTTCACAGATGGCCGGAGCCAGGACTACATCAATGATGCGGCCAGGAAGGCCAAGGATCTTGGTATGTGCTATCTGGATGCCACTGACAGCGAGGGGTGCATATAGTTTATCTGGGTGCTTTCTGATTTGTGCCTGAAGCCCGGCTAAATTTAAATGTAGAGAAACTTGTCAGCCAGATCTGTCTTACATGGATGACAGAACTGAGGCCCCAGAAGAGCGAGTGGTTTAGCTTCATGATTCTTTTGTAGGTGAGGTTTGAAACTTCCAGCTGAACATTTGTCCTAAAGACACCCCAGCTGTTGGAGGCAATCCCACTCAGGGACAGGACCTGCAGTTTTATCACAAAATAAATGAGGAAAATAAAAACCACTAGATGAGTTTGAAATTGCGCTCCTGGTACAGGGTCTGACACATTGTAGAACTTCAGTAAATATTGGTTTCCTTCTCGGTGTTGTTCTAGGCATTGTGCCTGTAATTCCAGCAGCTGCCAGTAGGAGGTGCCTGGTGTTGTCTGCTAGATCGTTCCATGGAGGCTCAGGGGTCCCTGTAGCCAGACTTTCTGTATTGTTCCTCTGGCAGGTTTTAAGATGTTTGCTGTGGGTGTGGGCAATGCTGTGGAGGACGAGCTGAGGGAAATTGCCTCTGAGCCTGTGGCAGAGCACTACTTCTACTCCGCTGACTTCAAGACCATTAACCAGATCGGCAAGAAGTTGCAGAAGAAAATCTGCGTGGGTGAGCAAGGCTGGGGCGTCAGGGAGAGAGAGGGCAGACAGGGCTCTGGTGTGTGTGTCGCAGCCATTTCCGAACTGGGTGTGGGTGGGGACAGCAGGGGCGCATTTGCATGAGAATCTGGCAATGCCAGGAGGTGGCTGGACGGGACCACTTCAGCTCCCGGTTAACACATGTCAAGTGCTCTTCTCATGAATGGCTATGGTCTCAGTGCTGTCCAAATATTCTGTCAGTTTTCTTGCTTGGGAAGGAAGATCACTGCCCCTATTTTATAGATAGGAAAACTAAGCCTGGCCAGGGTGGAGGGAGCAAAACTGTTAATAACTGGGGAGCCAGGATGGAGGCCTGCCGTGTCCCCTGTCCCCCTGGTGCCCTGGCCACCTGATCCAGGTGGAAAATCTGGGCTCCGGAGCCAGCATGCCTGAGTTTGCACCTCGGCTCTGACACTGGAGGCCACGGGAAGTTGTTTCAGTATTGGAGTCTTCACTCGTAAAGTGGGACTAAGGATGTCAAACCTGAGGAGTCTCTGAGGTGACACAGAGGCCTTGGACAGTGCCTAGCACACAGTAGGTGCTCAGCACAGGAGCTGTTACTGTGGTTCCTTGTCCAGGCTCTGAGGACCCAGGAAGATGTACGGGGTCACCCTTCTGTCACCCTGGGGCGCTGCCTTTCTGCTGTCCCCTCTCTGTCCTCTGCCCTCCCAGATACACTGGGCTCCTCAGCCCCTTGGTCTTCCCAGTGCTGGCCATGAGCAGTGACTCAGCCCGCGTCCTTGCGGCCACTCGGCAGCTTCTGCTCCTTCCCCACTTCTCATCCACTGCAGAGGAAGACCCGTGTGCCTGCGAGGCCATTGTGACATTCCAGGCCAAAGTGGAGGGGCTGCTGCAGGCCCTGACCAGGAAACATATCCTTTTCCAGGGGCCGGGATGGGATGCAGGAGGAGCAAGGGGGGTGGGGACTGGGGGGCATTGGGAGGGAGGCCTGGACCCTGTCAGGTTGGGTTAGGGCACCTGCGCTCTGATGAAAGAAGCCTGGATTCTGCCAGAGAGGCAGGTGCCACCCTCGACGCAGTGTCAGTGCAGAAGTTCCTAGAGGGCGTGCAGGGAAATGGAGGCAGGACCAAGCTCTAGGGACTGGACGCACACAGAGTCCTGGAGATTTCTCAGGCTCACAGTGACATCATGAACACCAGCCCCATTTAGAGATGTCCGGGACACCAACAGCTCCCAGGCTCAGCCAGGATTAGGGGGGACCCACAGGGCCAAGCCAGCCGTGTAGTGCCTGGGCACCCCGGGGTTCAGTGGGTATCCAGAGCTCATGGTAACCAGCTGTGGAGTGGAAAGCACCATTCTGAGCAGGGTGAGTGGGTAAGTTTTGACGGGGGGGTCACATAGGGAAGGGTAGGGTGGGAGAAAGCCCCGGAAGAGGGGCCAAGAGGGAACAGGAAGTGGGGGCCTCTCCTTAACTCAGCCTCCACTCGAAGCTGTGAGTAAGCGGCTGGCCGTCCTGGAGAACAGAATCGTCTAAGGCCCCCACCCCAAGCATGCCTCAGAGTCCGGCGCGTGTCCCTGGAGCCCCAGCTTAGTCTAGCTTTGCCATTTTAGTGAGGAGGCTTCAGAGGGGTTGGGTGCTGGAGCCTCTAAGCCTCCCCAGCCTCTGCCCCCGGGCGGCTGGAGCAGGAGGGCGCTGCCTGCATGTGTCATCGAGTGTGTGCTGTGAAGAGGGAGTGTGCGGAGAACACGTGTGCACCGCTGAGAACATAGGGGTGACTGGGAGAGACTGTGTGTGCATTTTTGTCCAACCAGAAGCTTAATATATTCCTATTTTTTTAACTGACCCTTTCTTAACTCCCAGTGCTGTGAATCTCTTTTCTGATTTCTCTGTTCCCTGATGAAAACCAATTAAATGTGATTTAACTTAACTCTGAGTGGGGCTGGAAGGAGTGTGGTTACTGGGGGGTGGGTAGGAGAGAGGGTTGGTGGGGTAGTGGATGACCGGATCATTGCAGGGATGGAAGCAGAGGTGGAGGTGGTGGTGACAGTGACCACACCCAGACCAGCTCATGTCTGTCCTGCTTTTCAGTTTTTTTATTTTTATTTTTTATTTTTTTGTCTTTTTGAGACAGGGTCTCACTATGCAGCTCAGGCTGTGCTTGAGCTCACTTTGTAGCTCAGGCTGGCCTCGAACTTGCAAGGATCCTTCTGCCTCAGCCTCCCGAGTGCTGGGATTATGGGTGTGCGCCACCATGCCCGGCTGCCTTTTCAGTTATAAACTCATTCATGTGTTTGCACTTCATCCTCCCAACAAGCTCATCCAGAACAGGCTTACACCATCCCCATTCTACAAATGGGGAGGCCGAGTGTCTAACGAAAGGACTGCCCAGCAGCGGGGCAGTGGGGGAGCAGGCCTTGAGTCCGGGGCTGTCAGACATTAAAAGGGAAAGGTGACAGAGGGAAAGGGCAGAGGCACAGACTGACTCCTCTGTGCACACTTTCGCTCATTCATTCAGCTATCACACGCTCCAGGGCATGCCCGCAGCAGGCGGAAGGGAAACTGGGGCAGAAAGACAGAGGCGCCGCCTTAGGGACGCGCAGAGGGGCAGGAAGCTCCCTCCCTGCCCCTTCCGCCCAGCTGGAGAAGAGAATGTGCTCGGGTGGTGTCCAGGCTCTGCGCCTCTGCTGGAGTGTGGGAGCCCCTGGGAGAGAGAATGTGAGTGTGGGTGTGAGCAAGATGCCGGCGAGAGTCCCAAGCCTGGGCTGCCCGGGCCCCTGCCCTCCTGCTGCGCCCATGGAGTCTGCTGTTTCCTGGTGCCTCGCAGGCTTCGCCCCACAAAGGCGGAGCAGCCCCACCACTGCAGGGACTGCACAGGAGAGTCCGGGCTCCCGGCTTCCCAGCCCCACCCGGCTGGGATGGGGTCTGCCAGCCACACCGAGACCCCAGCTGCCTTCCCCTGCGCCTCCGGGGCGCTGCCCCGCTGAAACTCCGTCCCTTGCCTCTCAGAGCGGGAGCTTTTGCGATTTTTCTGAACTCGTTCTTGTTTAATGGAGCGTTTTAGTGTTACTGGATTCACACTCGAGAGCATGTAGAAGGCTTTTCCAAGAAGCTCAGACCATCCCGAAGGATCTTCCTTGGAGGCAGTTTAAGGAGGCAGAAAAACAATAGCAACAGCGCTCCTGAGCCACATCAGTCTAACAGCGCAATCACAGGAGCAGCCTCCCCGTGACACAGCCACCGCAGGCAAGGTGCTCATTAAGCCCTTTCCCTGTGCCGGGTCCTGGGTTAGGGGTTTTTCTGCGGTCTCAGTAGGCGCCCTGAGACAGTCTCCACGTGGTCATTGATCAGCCCATGCTTCCTTTCTTCTGAGACTCGCCTCTCCCCTCTGCACCCCTTAGGGCAGGAAGCAGCAGTTTCAGTGCTGTGTAACATTGTTTCTGGCTTTACCTGATTGGCCAGTGGGTGGACACCTGACCCAAGTTGGACCAATCAGCACCCCTCTCCTGGAACTTGGGCCTGGAAACCTTAATCACTTGACTGGTGTGCAGGAGCTGGGAAGGTCTCCTTCTTTTTTCAAACATCCTAAAAGGCCAAGGTTGGAGGCTACCATCCTCTGGAAAGAGAAAGACAGCATTTGTTGGGCTCTTGATGGCTTTCCAGTCCAAGGATGTTTCACCTAGTTGTTGCAGTGTAACACACAAACCCCCTACATAGCCATCTTTTATTGTTGTGATTCAGGGGGTTGACTGGGCTCAGCTGGAGGTTCTTCTGTTGCTAGTGGGCTTGGCTGGTGCTGTAGGGTTACATCTGCCTGGAGGCTTGGTAGAGATGACTGGAAGATTGGGCTTTTGTATCTCTGCATATGGCCTCAGAACCTTACCACACATGGGTTCTGTAGCAGGGCAAATGTCCTTCTCACCCGGGAGCTCAGGGCGTCCAGAAGCTTCCTAGGATAGAGACCCCAAATTGGCATGACATTGCATTTCATCGGTCAGACCAGTTGCAGGCCAGCCCAAATTCAAGGACCAGGGAGATAATTGTCAGCTCTCCATGGGACGAGAGTGACAAAGAATTTCCTGCCACATAGGGTCATTCACTGGTCTCCTTGTTGGACCTGTCTGTACTCTTTGCCCAGAGACCCTTTATGTAGTAGCTTTGTGTGTCATTACAACGAAACACCTGACTCTTTTTGGTTGTTGTTGTTTTGTTTTTTTTGAGGTAGGATCTTGCTATGTAGTCCAGGCTGGCCTTGAACTCACAAGGATCCTCCTGCCTCAGCCTCCCGAGTGCTGGGATTACAGGCATGTGCTACCATGCTTGGCAACATATGACTATTTAAATAGATAAGGTTTATTTAGCCCATAACTTTGGATGTCCAAGTCCAAGATAAGGTGTCCCCGATGGTTTGGGCTCTGGTGAGGGCAGGTGTGGGAGCAAAGAGTTAAATCTCAAACTGGAGGGGTGGCAGGGAGATGGAGAGAGAGAGAGAGAGAGACAGACAGACAGACAGACAGAGACAGAGACAGAGACAGAGACAGAGAGACGCAGAAAGACAGAGAGGCAGAGACAGACAAACTGGAGTCCGAATCCTTTTCAAGGCCATGCCCCCAGTGACTGGAGGACCTCCTCCTAGGCCCTACTCTTGAAGGTCCTGCCATCCCGCAATAGCACTGCCCTCGGGAGAAGTCCTGAACCACCGGCTTTGGGAGGACACTCTAGCCTATGCCCAAACCGTCGTACCGAGAACCCTTGTCAGCAGTTGCAATTGGTCGGGTAGGTTTCTGCTCCACGCAGCAGAATTCTGGCCCTGGTGTCCTCTTTTACTTCCATCTCCTTGCTTCTGTGTGGTGGTCTTAGAGTCTTGGTTCTCATCCTTCCGTTCTGGGAGGTGGGCAGCCTGTCCTGGGTCCCAGCCCCTATACCACTCTGCTACCCAGTGGCTTGGCAAGGTCCTTTGGCTCTTGGAGTCTACAGCTAAGGGAGGGGACACACACACTACTTCCTGGCCTGCCAAGGATATAGGGAAGGGCAGGCCTTTCCACTCTGCTTCTGAGTGGAGCTGGATCACCATGGCCAAGGGAGAGTGTGGCTTCCTGGGCTCTAGGGCGTAGTCACACTTAGTTCCCTGCAGCTCCTTCAAGATGCCGTGGACACCTGGTCTGAAGTAGCTGTGCCACCTGCTACCTGCAGAGTCCACCCCAGGGTGCAAACTGTAGTGTTTGCAAATCTTAGCCCCTTGACAGGGATCTTGGTCCACCAGGATCTTGTGGATGGACACAGAACCTCCAGTCTGTCCAGGAGGTAAAGACCAGGATAGCCTTGTCTCCCAGGATGCTCTGTTGTGAGCATTCCTGGCCTGAGGGTGCCGGGCTCAGGGAGGAGGGAGGCCTGTGCACATGAGCTTCTGGAACAGCAGCTGTCTGCGTCACTCAGTCAAGCAACACACGTTTGTAGCACACCTATCCAGGCCCTAGTCTGGGTAATAGAAAGGAGAACAAGGAGAGGGAAGTTCCTGTCTTCCTGGGCTGACATTCCGGCCTCACTCTACTTACGCTGTGGCTGTGTGAGCCTGGACCTGTCATCTCGCCTCCTGTGGGCCGTATTTCCTCCTCTGTTTCCAGAGAGATGCTCCGGAAAGGAGGAAAAATCTCTGAGGGGGAACAGGCTGCCTTTGCAAGGCTCCTAAGCACTCAGTCTTGCTTTGATGAGATAAATCAAGGACATAAGGGCCCAGAAACCACTTCCTGGGCCGGCAGAGAGTGGCTGCCAGGCTCCGAGTTTGCAGGAGATGCCCCATGGGACGGGGGGTGCTGGAGAGGCTGGGAGCCCTCAGCCCTGGGAGCGAATCCCCAGGGTTTCCAAGTTGGACACCTGCAGACCCCAGCTTCCTTGACAGTAAACAGAGGCAGTGCATCTCCTGCCAGTGTGGCTGTGATGGGTCCTGCTGGGCTCCCTGGAGGAAATGCACAGGTGGATCTGCAAGGAGAGTGCTGGAGGGGCTCTAGCGGTCACCTGAACCGCCTGGGGACATCTGGGCTGGGAGGTGTTCTTGGGGGAGGGTGAGAGCTGAAAAGAGGCACAGGGTTGGGCGGGGTGGGGCCAGCAGGGAAGGCAGGGATGGCCGCTCTGGAGGTGGTCAAGGCCTTGCTACTTTGCTCCTTGGCTCTCGAATGCATTAATGCGTGCACTAATTCATTCTTTCATTCATTTACACATCCAACTTCTATTGAGCACTGGCGAAGGCTGTGCAGACACCAGTTGCTGGGATGAGATAGAAAATGCCTCATGGTGGTTCTGGCCTCCTGGTGCTGGGGGTACAGGGGGAAGACAGACACTGGAGAGGAAGCTGCACAGGGAATCCAGCTGGGATTGCGAGTTGGGGGCCACAGAGCCTGGGAATGTGGGCCTGAGCTGGAGAGCGGGATGAGTGTTCTGAGTGGAAGAAGCAGCTTGTGGAGGCCCTGGGGCAGGAAAGCCTGAGGCTCTGGACGGAGCTTTGTGTGGCCCGGAGGACCAGGAGCAGGGATGAGGCAGGAGATGACGTCATAAGGGGCTGTTACGCTGGCCTTCGGCTTTCTTTTTAGAAGAGTCTGGGCTTGATTTGGAGGGTGGCACGGAGCCCTTGAAGGTTTTTAAGTGAGGAGGTGATGTGACCAGACTCTCCTAGTAAAGTAGGCCTCGACGGGTCTCCTGGGATGCAGGGAGACCACAGTCAGCGGGGCCGGGCAGAGCATGGACCAGTTGGGGGGGATCGGCTGGCTGGGAGCTGGGCCCAGGGGCTGAGGGCAAGGGCAGGGCTGGATCTGCGAGGAAGGGGCTCGCCGGCAGGGAGTGAGGACCCAGCCCAGCAGGCTGTGGGTGGAGGAGGCACCAGACAGGAAAACTGAGCACAGGCAGTGCCAGGAGAGGCCCCGGGCAACGGTAGGGGAGGCCACAGCTCTGCAGAGACCAGGCTGTGGGTCAGAGACCTGATGGGGCCTGGCTGAGCTGAGCAGGGATGGGGATTGGGGGCTTTGGGGCTGAGCCCTGGGATTCCTAAAAACAACAAACGAGGGGAGTGTGTGTGTGTGTGTGTGTGTGTGTGTGTGTGTGTGTGTGTGTTTGCCAGCCCTCTGAGGACGGTCCCGTGGGGGCGGGAGCTGCTTCCTCTTTCCAGCATTCCTGCCTGAAGAATTCCAGGGTAGGAGGAAGAGTGCAAGGCACAGGGGGGCATCGGGGGTGCAGCAAAGCCAATCACCCGGGGACTGACCGCAGGCACCGGGGGTCACAGCGGTTGCACAGGGCCCTGCATGGCCGGTGGCAGAAACTCCATAGCAACCAGTTCAGGCAGAAGCAAGAGACTCATGGGGTCCCGTGACTGCAGGTCCTGGTCTCAGCGATGTCTTCAGGCCTTAGCAGCTCTCTGCTCTTGGCTCTGGTCTCCAGTGTCTTTGGCCTAGACCCATGCAGGTCCCTCTCTTAACCACCACTGCCAGCAGCTCCAGGTTCACAGAATTCAGCCTCAGTGGCTCAGAATGCGCCCTGTGAGCGCTCACTGTGGCCAGGAGGACACAAGGCTCTGTCTGGGTAGGACTGCGGCTGTGCCCATCCCAAGGAATTGTGGGGACCCAGCTGCACAAGGACACCCCCCAGCCCGGGCCAAGGCTGAGCAGGAGTCCCTCCAGGAGCAGGGACAGTTACCACGGCAGGGAAGCCGAGGGCTGAAGGAACCGCTGTCCCTGCTGGGCAGGGCCGAGGACACTGGGCCTCTCATGCTGCCCGCCTGGCAGTGGAGGAGCTGGTTTTTGGGAACCAGGTCTCCAGGCTCCAGCAAGGGCAGGGCTGGCTCTGTGGGGTCTCTCAGCTCCCAAATCCTGTGCTGACTCGTCCTGATTCTTCCCGTGTCCGGTCCCGGAACACCACCCTCTCCATGAATTTCCACGTCTCTTCGCTCCGGGTTTGATTAACGGAAGGTTATAAACAAATCTGAGCAATAAAGGAAACCAGCGTCTCCCCGGGGCGGACACCGGGGATGGGCAGATGGCAAGTTATTTTGTAACTTATAATTTTGTCACTTATAATTTTGTCTTTTTTGAATTTCATATAGATAAACAGAAATGAACTAATTAGCATTTTTTTTTTCAAAGAATCTTTCTTTCCTGAGGCCCTGGGCTACAGTGGGGTCTCGGGGCCCTGCAGTGGGCTGGTTACCAGGTGTCAGGAAGGGGTTTGCCTTTGCAATAGTTCACTGACAGATTTACAAGGGAGGGAAGCGGCAAAGTCCTCTAGGGGAATTGTCTCGCAGTTCTCCTGTTTTAATTACATGGTTTTCTCCCGGACCAGTGCGCTGTGAAGCAAGGGGTGGGAGGAGAATCCCAGCGTCCCATCTGTCCCAGCCGTGCATGCAGTTAACACGGAGACGGCGGGGCTGCCCCGCGTCTGGTACCCAGGTGTGGCCGCCTCCTCTCCAGAGCTGCCATGAGGGCATTGGGTCTGTCGGCACGGGCAGGGGCTGCTGGGCACATGGGCGGAAGGCAACCTTGAGTATTTGGATTCAGAGCCAGACTCGGGTCCCCTGCTGTATCCCCTTTTTTTGACCATCCTTATGTGCAACTTCCAATTCAAACCTCTCAGTGATCCTTCTAATGAACTGTTTTACAGAGGGAAAAACCAAGGCTGTCAGGTGCCCAGGTGTCATGGCGCCCGTGGGTGGCAGAGCTGGGATTTGAACCTTGGAACCCCTGGCTCTGAGGTCAGTGTGTTCCTGGAACATGACTTCTCAGAGGTTCACACTCACCTGATGACCTGGTTAACAGCCCTTTCTTCCCTGACAAGTTCCTTCCACCGCAGGTCTCCTGGCCTCTCCGCCACTGGGCTCTTGTTCTTTGGCGGCCTCTGCGCATGGATATCAGAGGGGCAATATCACTCTGTTATCAGAGAACCACACAGCAGCCAGGCCACGCAGTACCTAGTGGGTTTGGGCTCAGTGGATTTTATCCGGGAGGCAGTGGGGAGCCAGAGGAGGTTCCTGAGCAGGGGTGTGCCCTGACCATGTGTGTCTTTTCCTGTGATACAGTTTAAAAATTTAAATAGTCACTGTATCTTTCACTCACACCTTGTAGGAGAGTAGGAGATTGACAGTGACACTGACCAGGCTGTGAATCAGGGTGAGGGTTAGGCGAGTGGGGATTGTGATCTCTCTGCTTGGGCCTTGCTCGTGCCACAGTGCTCCAAGGGCTCCAGACATTAAAGCAGGAGTCAGGCTGGCCTTTCATTCTCACACGCGTTCTGAGTGCCTGCTGCGTGCAGGGTCCACGCTAGGTGCCGAGCTGGTGGTCATGACCTAGAAGATGCTGTTCCCCTTCTCTAGCAGCTTGCTCTCTGTTTACTAGCAGAGATAGGACCAGAACTCATGAAGCACGGCTAGCAATACGGTAAGAGTGACTTTTCCTAGAAGCCGTAATGCCCTGGTGCACACTGCAGGGTGACCTTAGGGGCTGCTGGTTGGTAACTGAAGTTCTGAGAGGTCAGGTAGTTTGTGCAAAGCTGCACAGCCGGGAGCTGCTCCAATAGGCTTTGAACTCGGGGCTACTTGCTGTAGAGGCTGAACACTGTCTTCTGCTGTGGCTCTTGTTCTGTTCCAATCTGAGCTGGCCAGTAGGTGGGAGTGCGAGCCAAGCACAAATGGAGGAATGTGCTGGAAAGAGATAGGAATCTGGGGGCCCAACGCAGCTACCAATAATAAGGGCCAGCTACTACGTGCCGGGCACTCTTGTGCTCAGGCCTCAGTTTGAGTACTTCTCATCATGAACCTATGAGACCCTTAATCTTCAGCCTTCCATTTTACAAAAAAGCAAACTGAGGCACAGAGGGGTGGCACGCTCAGGGTGCCCGGCTATGAACGATATCTCAGGCTCCTGAATTGGTGCTTGCAGTCCCTCGGCTGGTTGGGCTGATGTAACACTGAACTGCGGCAGGTAGATACAGTGTTACCAGGGAATAACGCAGCAGTGAAAGCTATGATCAGGTCCAGGTGCTTGGACACTGGTTGTGACAGGAGGAACTGAAAGTTGCATTCATTCATTGATGAACTTATCCAGCAGTGATTTCCTGAGCACCTGCTTTGTGTTGCATTGGTTTAGGGCTTGGGGTATCTGTCTCTGCTCAGAGGGAGGCTGACCTGCTCAGGGGGAACATGACTACCAAGGGGAGCATGGCGAGGGAAGTGTGGAAGCATTTTAAACAGGGAAGTACTCAGGTGCATACAAAAAAGTGGTACAGGGGGCAGTGGTGAGGGACAGTCTCTCCGTACCCCCAGGCTTCCTGGAAGGGCCAGGTCCAATGTCACCTTCCTCAGGCTTGTTATTTCACACTTCATTCTGAACTGTGCACAAGGGTGGTGGTGGTGGAGAGGCTGGAGCCAGCCAGCCAGCCATTCCTGCAAAATAAAGATGACTAAAATTTGTATGTTAAACTGAGTATGGTCACGCCTGCACTCTGGGAGGCTGAGGCAGGAGGATCACAGTTTGACTCCAGCCTGGGCAACTTAATGAGATTCTGCCTTAAAAAGTAAAAAAGGAAGGGGGATGTATGTAGCTCAGTGTGAACGTCTTGGGTTCAATCCAGTAGCATCGCAATAAGAGAAAGTGTATGCTGCTCACCAGTTTGCAAGCACCAGGGGAAGCTGGATGATTATCATCCCCACTTTACGGGGAACAACCTGAGGCTCCGAGGAGGGAACGGTCCCTGAGTTGTGCTCTAGTGGAGCCAGGTCTGTCGGACCCGGAGGTTGCTCACTGCGGTCCTGCTCACCAGCACGGCTGCCTGGGTGAGGCTCTGAGCCCCTCTCCCACTTGTGAAGTCCGTTCTGGAGCTGGTCAGGGTGACCTTAGGGACAGCTGTCGACCTTGGAGTTATGGGATTAACATTTTTAGAGGTTTGTTTTTTATTCATTTTCTATGTTTAAATTATACAACGTGATATATGTCAGAACAGTGGAATTCCATCGTCTTCCTCAAGAACCCAGGGGCTAGGGGCTGGGGATTTAGCTCAGCGGCAAAAGCACCTGCCTGGCAAGCGCAAGGTCGTGAGTTCGGTTCCTGGTACCGGAGAAAAACCGAAAAAAAAAAAAAAAAAAAGAACCCAGGGGCTCGTCTGGAGGCTGCTATGGAGGAGTGTGGCCACAGGGTGGCAGTGTTGGCTCGGGAGTGGCAGTCGGCCTGGCTGTGGGGAGGGCTCAGCCTGGCCGCGGCGAGCGGGCGGATTCCAGTCACCGTGGCACCTGTGGCACCTAAGCTAATCCGTTTACCCAACCCCTTCTCCCAAGATGCAGGGAGGGGGTGACCTCTCTTGTGGGACCGGGTAGTGTTCGGCCTGGCTGGGCTTTCCTGTCCCTTGCTTGTAGACGCCCATGAGGGGCCTGGGCTGGCTGCCACTTTGCAGGGGCAGCGGCTCAGAGCGACTGTTGGTGGTGGGGGAGAGCGGAGCACGGACTGCTGCCTCGAGGGCCCTTGAACAGCAGACCATGGCCCGCAAGGCACGACGGAGCCCTGTGACCTGCACCTCAAGGCTTCCCCAGGAGCTCCGAGCGGCCGCCTGCCTGCGCCTACAGCTGTGCGTGAGCCCGGGCTCCTCACTTGCGCCTCACGTGACAGTGGCCAATCCCTGTCCGGTGCTGGGTCACACCTCACCGATCGAGGGCACTGGAGCTGTGCCAGCACGCAGGATGCGCTTCAGCCTGGTGCCCGAACTCAAAGCTCCGGCGCCAGCCCAGGGAGCTCTCTGCGGGGCGGCGCTGTGCTCAGTTTGTGCCCGGGCTGAGGTCAGCTCTGCCTCCCAGTGCTGCAGCACGAGTGACAGAACGAGTCTGTCCTTGTTTCCCAAGGCTCCTCGGAGGTAATAATAGTGCTTGGTCTATAAATAGTGACTTGTGGCATATTACAGCGTGTGTACATCATTATACGTTTGTGTGTAAAATATATAAACAGTAAAAATCTATAAATAACTGCAACTAGAAATAATGTATAGTATTCTATAACAGTGCACCCCTAGTAGGTTATATTTCTATACATAGCACTTAGTAAGTGCACATTTATAAATAGGTAATGTACATGTGTACTTTCTGTGGGCTGAGCATTGCTCTGAGCCAGTGCTAACCTCACTGAGTCTACACAGCTATTTTGGGAGATGGGGGTCCCTGTCTCTCCCGGTGTGTGCGGGGGGACAAGGCTCAGAGGGCAGAAGGAGCGCACAGTGGCAAATGCAGGTGCTGGGATTCGAACTCTGGTCTGTCTGGCCCATGTGGCCCCCGAGCCTCCAGCTTTGCTGCCCCGGGAGCTCTCTGGGGCGGCAAGTTGGAGTTGGCCCCGCTGGTCTTGTCTCTGTGTCTGCCGAGCGTGGCTGCATCCCTCCCACAGAACCGGCTGGAGCGGGCTCTTGGGGCTGCAGGCTGGCTCCCGCCCTTGGCCTCTCCCGGTGCCCTCCTCCTCCACAGCTGGCACGGCCGCTGCTTGGGCATGTGGCTGCCATTTGGGGAGGCTTTTCCCTCTCCCGTGCCTCAGATTTTCCTTTGCAGTTTCCTGCCTTCAATCTTGTCAGGAGCCGTGGACAGCGAGTGCCTCCCAGCCTCCCTTCTGTGGGCGGCACAGAGTGGGAATCCTGTCCCATGTCTGCGGCTTCCTCCTGGGCCATGTGGCCAGCACGGCCCGTGCATCTATCCTCGGGGGCCACCAGAGCCATCACAGGGGCCTTCTTCCATCCTGCGGCCCGCGGGCAGCCTCCAGCAGTGGGTGGGGCACCAGAAGGAAGGGTAGCACTGAGGAAGGATAGCCCACTGGCTGGGCTGAGCTAGGAGAGGCCGGGCCTTGTCCATGTGTAGGGTTGCAACCTCTAGCTCCTTTTTCCCCTCCCTTCCTCCTCCTTCCCCCTCGCTCCCCCTCTCTCCCCCTCTCTCCTCTTCCCTCTCCCTCCCTCTCCCTCCCCTTTCCCGTCCCCTGCCTCCTCCCCTCCCCTCTCCTTTCCCCCTCCTTCCATCCCTTCTCACTTCTGCTTGCCTCCACCGCCCTGTAGAGCCTCCATGGTGTGCGGCGGCTGCAGTGCTCACCCGGGACACAAGAGGTGACCTTGGGTCAGGCACGGGCCAGCGTTTTCTGTTTCATATATTTCCAGTCAGGTTCTTACTTTAATAGATATCAGGAAAAACACCACAAGCAATTAGCACACTGAGCCCTCGGGTTCACTGATGTGATTGCTCTGGGTGAGGCAATGGGAAAGGAAGTGCATTTCAGACGAGGTTGGGGGGCAGTGGGGTCCATGCTGTGCAAGCTGGGGGTGCAGACAGGAGCGGAGCAGCCGCTGGAGCCTGGGAGACCAAGTCCATGGCTCCAGAGTCAGATGCCCAGAGCCCAGCCTGGCTCTGCTGAGGGGTCTTGGGGAGGCCGCTGCACCTCTGTGAGCTTCAGTTACCCCAGCTATCACACAGCAGCTCACAGGGGTGTGGCAAGGGTCAGGGGAGAGAGGAGGGTGGAGAGTTGGTGGGAGCTCACACAGGGTGGCCCAGCTGCAGCAGCAGGGACTGTGTTACTATTATTATCAGCATTAGCGCCACTGTCATCCTCAGGGGCTTTTTCTGGGTGTAGTGACCCAAGGCTTTGGCAGGTAAGCGTCCCAGAGCTCACTATCCCCCTCCTCACCAGAGCTTTGTGAGTGCGGCTCCCACAAGGGGGTCCTCCTTGCACTTCACACCCTGGGTGTGGGGCCCACTGGGCCACTCACTGGGCAGGGTCACGGATTTTAGAGTTGCCATGCCCTTGACTATAGGCTGAAGCCACAAGGCCCACTCTATAGGGTCTGGTCTGCGAGGTGCAGCAAGCAAAGGCATTTACTCCCTGCAGCGCATTACGGCTTTATTCTGGGCAAGTTTGTCCTTTCCTGCGGTGAAGATCTGTTGGTTGGTTGGTTGGGGACAAGTTTGGTGCAACTGCTGGGGTCCGAACAAACGGAGAATGTTAGATGTGTAGCTCCTGCCCCATCCATCCATTATCCATCCAGCCTCCACTCATCATCCTCCAACCTATCCATTCATTCACCCACTCATCCATTCATTCATCATTTATGTGCCCATCCATCATCTATCCGCCATTCATCCATCATCCACCAACCATCTGCCATCGATCCACCCACCCATCCATCCATCCATCCATCCATCCATCCATCCATCTATCCATCCATCCTCCATTCACCATTCAGTAGCCTATCCATCCACTCAGCCATTCATCCATCTATCTGTGCACCCATCCATCATCTATCCGCTATCCATCCATCATCCATGTATCCATACATCCACCCACCCACCCACTAAATGGCAGCTGAATGCCTTACTACAGATCAGATATGGTGGTTAGAGAGTGCTGAGCAGGACACACCCAAGGCCCTCACCTGCACAGTGCTTTGGTGGAGCAGAGAATGTGCTGTTAGGTACGTGTCACCAGGAGGTGTGAGGACAGCGGGAGTGGGGAGCACAGGCTGCTGTGTCACAGAAGCCTGCCTGAAGGAAGGGGCCCCTGAGCTGGGATCTGCAGGGGTGATGGCGTAGGCAGGGTGGCACCCCAGAGACTCGGTAATAGGGCTGCGGGAGGTCGAGGGGAGAGAGTAGAATTTCATCCAAGGGCAGTAGTTGCTATGCAGATGTGAGCTGGGAGGGGCAGCAGCAGGTTGGGCTCCAAAGGTCCTTCTGGCTGTGGACAGGGTGTGGGCAGGGCTGAGATGGGGGGGGGGAGAAGCCCGAAGCACGTGGGGCTGAGATGCTGCCTCTAAGAGGGTAGCGGGGGGCCTGGGACCGAGGGCTTGGAGACCCGGAAGCTTCTGCCCTGGTCTCATGTGGGAGGGTTGCGGTGGGTGCCAGGTTTCTGCCTGGGGGAGCCTTTCAGGGTCCCCACCCAGAAAAGCAAGCTTGGGGCTGGGGAGAGGAGATGCTGGTGTGGGACAGAGGGGAGAAGGAGGAGCAGCGCGCAGTCAGGATGCTGTGGAGAGACTGAGCCTGCGCTCAAGGTGCCTGGTGGCTGAGCCAATGCAGAGGTCATTGTGGTCACAACAAAGCGGCCTTTGGGGGGCAGCGGGGTGTGTGGAGAGCATGGGTGCTGAGAACTGGTTTGGAACGGATTGGCTGCCGTCCGTCCCACTGTACAGACGAGGAAATAGAGGCTGAGAGGGGCCCGAGGCTGCTCATCCGGGAAATGCAGTGCCATGGCTCGAACCTCAGTTTCCCCACTTGCGGCCCAGGGTCCTTCCCAGTCCCTTGAGCCTGATGGGACCTGTGATTTTTTTTTTTTTTTTTTGTACCGGGAATTGAACTTATGGCCTTAGGCTTGCCAGGCAAGCACTTATGCCGCTGAGCTATATCCCCAGCCCGGGGCCTGTGATTGTTGAGTATTTTATGTGTGTAGTGATTAAGGCTCATGGAAAATCAGGAGCCAGTAAGAGGCCAGTGACGTGGGCATGCTGCAGCCTCTTGAACGCTCAGTTTTCTAGTCTGAGAAATGGGAATATTGACAGAAGTCCCCAGGCAGTCAGGAGGGTTCCTTAAGAGGTGAGTGTGGCTGCTGGGTTGGAGAAGAGTGGAGATCAAAACACTCCCTCTCCCGGGACACCCTTCTCCAGCCCTCCAGGCCCGAGTTCCTCTCCCTGGGTCCCCTGGCTCACAGATGCAGGGGTCTGAGCGGCCCCCTCAGCCCTGTCTGGGAGCTGCCTCTGTCCCTCCCTCTGTGCGGTTACTATAGCAGCCAGCTCGGGTGGGGAAGTGGGAGACAGCCAGAGCGTAATGAGGCTGCGCCGGTCTGATCTGTCCGCTGGGGGCTGTGCCTGTGTAGGGCATGGTCCCCACCCTGAGGCTGCCGCTGCTGTGTGGGCCTCGAGCCAGAGGCCTGTGCTGCCTTGGCCGGGGCCAGGCGAGGGGACCCCCTGCTCATGGCCAGCCAGAGATGGTAACTTTGAGAGACACACAGCCGGCTGGGTGTCCCTGGCCGGGCTCTGAGCAGCTCCTGTCTCCTCTCCCAAGCAGGCCTTGCCATGTGCCCTCTCCAGGCTGGCTGATGGGGGCTGCCCAGTGGGCAGATGAGGTTGAGCCTGTACCCAATGGGTAGGCATTGGGGGCCCTGGCAGCCTCTTTCCCACTGACCAAGTGGGCCCCTGGTGGGCATAAACCAACTGTCTGTGGGCCCAGCTGTGGCCTGGACGTCGGCCTGCGGCTCCGGCTCAGGATCCCTCCTTGGTCCTCCCGCACTGAGTCCTGCTGCCCGTGGCGCCGGCTCCTGCCTGGCTTGCTGTAGTGTCACTCAGGCCCAGATAGGGGCTCCCAGGGGCTCCACTGGCCCACACTGGGAGGCGCCTGGAGATATCGACCCACCTCCTTTCGGGGCTGCAGACTGGGTCTCCCACCCTCAGGTCCCTCCCGCAGCGGGGTGTTTTCCGACACTGGCACCACTCACAGCTCCTGCAGTTCACAGACTCTCGGAATTAGAACATCTTTCCTACACTCGAAGATGCTTTTATAGAACCTCTGAGTGGCAGGGTGTGAGCATCTTGTCTTTATTCGGAATCCTGGAATCACAAGATCACAGATGCCTTCGAGGATGGAGAAGCCCACAGAGCCTGAGGATCTCGACAAAATCTCTTGGAACCGCTACAGAAAACTTGAAACAACATAGAATCATTCAGAGAAACTTAAAGAGTCGAAATAGAAACGTTAGCACAGTTGATGACCATACCCCACCCTCCTCCTGTGACACAGTCTTTCTTCTCTTCCCTGTCCTGTAAGAACGTGGACACTTCTGGGGACAGAGAGCTCATCACCTGCCTGAGCAACCTGTCTCATTGTTGAGCAGGTTTGACTGCTGGTACTGCATCTAAGTGTGTCCCCTGGTGACTCCCAGCCCTGTCTCCCTGCCTTCCCTCATACACGGAACCAGTAATGTGGACACCAGGACAGAGACTGAACTATCCCCTGGCCCAGAACAGTGACTTTCTGGCAGGGGGGTGATGGCAGGTGAGGGCCATGACGCTTCCTAGGGAGGAGGCTCCCTCCGCCTTGGGACCCTGCCTGGGGCCCAGCAAGGCCTCTGCAGCCAGCCCAGCCTGCACGGCGCCCTCCAGCCCTCCAGAGGCAGGAAGCTGAGCAAGTTGGGAACCACTGGAAACAACCATGGGGAACGGCAGGATGTGTCTCCAGCCCCAGCCACCCGCAGCGGGCTGGGAAGAGTGGGTGATGACAGTGAACACAGTTCTGACCAGAGGAGCTGAATTTTGTTAGTGTTTAAAGTGTCAGCTCTGTCAGGTCTGGGCAGGGAGGGGTTTTGTGGGAAGGCCTGGTCTTCTGTAAGCCTCGGCCATGGCACCAGCCCAAGGCAGAAATGGAAGTGTGTGCTCTGCAGCCAAACTGCCCAGTGTGGTCCCGGCTCTGCCCCCTCGCAGCTGTGCGGCTTTGGATGAGTTTCTAAGCTCTCTGTGCTTCAGTTGCTTGTCCTGTGAGGCAAGGGTCATGGGAATACGTCTGGAATGATTTATAGCCTTGTTCCCTCAGGCAGACTTGCTTTCTGCCATCTTGGAATTCACATATTCATTCATTCATTCATGTAATAGTTTACTTGTTTTCCTACCCTTCCTGCACTCATTCACTTGTGCACTCTGCTACCCAGTCTTTCTCTAGCTCGTGGGCAGATAGACCAGGCCCTGGAAGGGATTTTGGCCTTGGCTGGTGGGAAACATATACCAGGGCCAGAGGTGAAGCTCAGTGGCAGAGTGTATGCTTGGCAGGTGTGAGACCTTGAGTTCAATCCCTAGCACCCTAAACCCAGCCCAGCCCAGCCCAGCCCTGCCCAGCCCCACGCAGCCCTGCCCAGCCTAACCCAGCCCAGCCCAACCAACTGATCACTTTCATGCCCTTGAAAGGAGCTGGGAATGGAGATCTAGGGCTCGGCTTCACGGCCCTGGGAGCCCCGATGACTGTCCACCCCCATTTCCTGCGAGATGAGCTACAGCTGCCTCTCAGGGGTTTCAGTGTGATGTGGGCCAGGCCACCTGCTCTCTGCCTGGCTTTCACACTGCAAGGTGTCTGAGCATCTACGTTGCCCGGGGTAGGGCGAAGCTCTGCCTCAGGCGGCTTGCAGAGAACAGAGCGCTGGTTTTACTGAGGTGTTTCATGGCTTAGAACACAAGAGAGCAAGAGTCTGCATTCCAGACCATTAGGGCCTTCTCCCGAGAATGGCTCACTGGAAGGCCCCTCCCCACCCCCTGGCTCAGGGCATCTAGTTGTCCCGGCGGAGGTATCCAGGCTGGGGCCAACCCCTGCCTGGGGCCTCCCTGGTCCTGCTGCAAGACTCACATCTTGTCTCTCATCCTGGCAGCCCCCCATCCCTCTGAATTCCTGCTTGGTGGTGGTAGGTGGTGGCTCTGCTAATCCAGGGAATGGGCCGCAGTGTCTTCCATGCTAAAGCTCCATAAAAAAGCAACCCACACCTTGGACGAATTCCTGTTTGCTGGGAAGCGGAGACATGTTAAACACGGCTCGTATCATCCTGGTCTTTCTCTTTTGGCAGCCTGCATCTCTCAGCTCTGATGAAGGAGCAGGTCCCAATTAAACAAAGGCAACACCATCCTGAGATCCTGTTCCTCCGCTCCCAGACACTATACGGAGGATGAGGGGAAAAGGGAGAGAAGGAGGAGGGGAATAAAAGGAAAGAGAAAAGAGGTGTTCATTGTCTGTGCTGCGTCGGAAGCCCAGGGCTTTGAGAGTTAACACCGGCGCCTGGGTGACTCCAGGGCAGCAGGTGGACAGGGGAGGCCAATAAACCTGCAGAATCAAATTGAAGGTCAGTTTTTATACTTTGGACGTCTGCACACACTGAACCCGCCACGCTGCTCAGTGCCAGCACAAACATACTGATTCGGCAGAAGAAAAAGATCAAGTGCGCCGTGAACTCCTGGTGCCCTGACGCAGGCCTGGGTATGGAGTGTGTCTCTCTGCTGACAGCCCAGGCCCCGCCACCTTCCAGCCCAACGCAGGCTCTGATGGCTCCAGGGCTGGGATGGGATGATGGTTCCAGGAGGCTAGAGGCATGGGGGATTCTCATCTCAAGTGGATCAAGGGCACCGAGAGGAAGCAGGCTGGACAGCAGAGTGCACAAGGTGTCACTGGCTGAGGTACGGTGAGGTGGTCATAGGGCCAGGAGGGTGCACACAAGGAGACCGTCATCTCTTGTCAGGCCCCCAGTTAAGGGTGCCTGGGGTGTCTCATGCGGGTTCATGGCCTGTCTGCTGTGTTACCAGGTGGAGACTGCTACTCTGCTGGCTGTCACTGGTCTCTACCTGGGGTGCTCCTGGAGGTACCTGGAGGAGATGCCTCAGTGAATGTACCCCGGAGGTTTGGGGAAGCTGGCCCGGGCCAAGGTAGCCAGTCTTCATGCTTCCAGAGCTGCCCAATAAAACTTTGGACTGGGCAGAAATAGGACCTGGACTTAGTCCTGCATCTCTGGCTGTGGGATAGGGCAGAAGACACGGAGTCCCTGTGTGCTGAAGACCCAAGCCCTGGAGGCTACCTGTCAGCCTCCCGCCAGCTTGTAAGTCCTGCCACCTGGCCACAGGGCTAAATCACAGTGAGGTCAAGAAGGCCCTCTGAGGAGGGAACTGCCAGCCTCAGAAGCAGAAGCCGGGTTTACGGAAGCAGGCAGGGAGGCTTGGCAGACAGAAGTCTCTAACCTGGGCTTTGCTGGGTCCATGTGGAGATCCACGCCAAGTGCAGAAGGTGAAGAGCGGGATTTTGAGAAGAGCGGCCACGGCCGCGTGTGGTCTCCAGCCTCGGTGCCACATTCCGTCTCGGTGGCCTAACAGGGCTTTTCACAGTGAACATCCCAAGTGGAGTCCATTCCTGCTCCCCCCAGCTCCCCCCCAAGGCCCGCCAACTCTGGGAACGGAAACCCCATTCTTCTTGTGACTCCAGCTAAACCCTCGGGCTTCTCCTTGACTCCCCGCTTCCTCCCACAGCCAGCAGAGGCTCAGAGAAGACAGTGGTGGGTGGTGGGGTGCAGAGCGTTGCTGGGGGCTGGGGGCTGGGGAAGGGGTGGTGGGGAGCTGGCGAAGTGAACTGGGGTGCTCTGCTCAAGCGGGTGGAGCCACAGGGCTCACTTTAGTCAAAGCTGGGAGCTGATTCCATGGATGAGAAGGGGCGGGAAGCAGGGTCTGGGGTACAGATGCTGGGCCCCCTGCTCCCTCCCTTCCTCTGTGGTGGCCCAACCCTCTCCCTGCCCTGTCCACCCAGGAGACATGGGCAGGCTCTGCATCTCAAGCCCAACCCCAAATCCGATTGGTCTGCCTCGGAACAACCCTTCCCCCCAGTAAGCTACAGGCAGGCACATGGTCACACAGAGCCAAGATGGTTGTCTGGGTCCTTCGCTGGGGTCCAGCGGGTGAGAGGGGCTGCTCTACCAGAGAGGGGCAGGGCGGGGGCTGGAGAGCACAACTGGTGGGTACTGCCCAACTGGGAGTTGTGAGGGCCAGGAGCTGGGGGTGAGGAGTCAGGGGAGGGGAGAGGGCCAGGCTGGAGGCACCAGTGTGCCCGGCTGGGGGGCGCAGCGGACAAAGAGCTGCCCTTGCCAGGCGCTGGCCCTGTTTGGTTTTCGTGGTTTGTTTCCACTTGTTTCTATCCTCACACACGGCAGAATGAGCTTTCTCAGAGGAGAATTATTCTCCTTTACAGCGCCCTATTTTTCCTTGGAGTTCCTTGTCACAGCCTGTAATGGTTTAACTCATTTGCGGGGCTCCTGGGTTACCCTTGCTCTTTCTGCTGGAATATCAGCCCCAGGCGGGGCGGGGGACACCACTCTCTCGCTCTCTGTTATTGTCCAGGGCCAAGAGGTGTGCTGGGGCTGCAGAAGGTCCCGGTTGGCTGTGTGGAAGGGAGCGAAGGAGCGGGGGAGGCGGGAAGGAAGGATGTAGAGGGGGAGGAAGGAGGGAACACGGGCGGGCCCTTTGCTACCTGCTAAGAGAGCAGAGGCTGCAACAAGGAGGAGCAGCGCTGTCCCAGCCCTGGGTGAGAGCTGAGTTATGAACATGGATAATCCCAGGGAGCTTCATGGGTGCGCAGTGTGTACCAGCCTGGCTGCAGCTCCCACCTGCTCCTGGTGCTTCTCACGACCACCCTGCAGGAGGTGACGATGATGGCCCAGATGAGGGGCCAGGACCCAAAGCTGCAAAGTGCCCGAGCCGCGTGGCTGGTGAGGAGTAATGCTGGCTCTGGAGGCCCAGCCACGTGACTCTGGTCTGTGCTCAGAACCCCACACGCTGCCGTCCTACCGTGTGCGGGGCCCCGTGCTGGTGATGTGGAGGTGAAGGACACACGGTCCTGCCTCGAGTCAGGGAGCTGGAGACAACAGCGAGAGCTGGATGGTGTGGGTGTTCAGGTGGCTCCCTGTTTGGGTCATTTGACAGATGGGGAAACTGTGGCCCAGACTCGGGCAGAGGCTTGCTGGTTGTGACAGAGCTGCGGTCCTCCGGGAGGAAGCGGTGAGGTGAGGGGAAGGCCAGAGCTGTGGGTGGCCGGGCGGTGTTTGTTCACCAAGGAGGCTGGCGTGAGGGCTCAGACTCTTGGCTGCCGTCCAGGGTCTGTGAGTGGCAACCACAAGGGGGGTGGATGGAGGGGAGAGACGGGAGGGAAGGAAGCTACACCTCTGAACTCAAAATGCACTGACATGATGTCACTGCAGGTGGCTGGAAAGAAAAATACAAAACGTCCCAGCAAGAACCCCAACCCAGCAAAGCGTCGCTCAACCTGAGTCTCAGTCTGTACTGGAGACCTAGAATGTTCTAAAAGTGACATGTTATGAAACTGTCACTTTGTAGAGAAACAGAGAGGGGGAAACGTCTAACTAGTACTGGGAGGGGTGGAGAAGGTTTTTGTTCCTGGTTTCTTCCCTGGGAATCCACCCGCTCTCCTGGGAAGGACACTGACAAAGGGAGTGAGGCAGCCCAAGAGATCCCTGCGTGCCCATGTTTACTGCAGCGCTGTCACAATAGCGAAGACATGAAATCAGCCTAGGTGTCCATCAAGGGATGAATAGATAAGGAGAATATTGTACATGTACACAATGGACTATTATTCAGCCACAGAGAAGAATGAAATCCCGTCATCTGCAGCAAAATGAGTGGCACCGGAGAACATCATGTTAAGTAAAATGAGCCGGACACAGAACATAAGTACAGCACATTCTCTCTCCTGTGTGGGAAACCAAGGAAAAAGCCATAAAGTTGGCCTGAATGGAGGACAGTGATTGCTAGAGGTCAGGAAGTGGGTAGGAGAGGCTGGTAAGGGGCAGCTGGATTTGATCAACACACAGTGTATGCGTGTATTGAAGTATCACACTGAACTCCAACAGTATCTACCATCAATACATTAATACATCTTAATAAAAAATAAAATAAGAAAAAGAAACAGACAACAAAGAACAGTAACAACAAAGGTCTCCATAAGTGACCTTCCAAGCTATGGAGGGCTGGGGTGTCCCCTCTTTGGCTGTCTGGGGATAATACCTCAGTTTCCCCAGAGTCTTTGTCTTGTCCCGTGTGGAACCCCTGAGAACAGGGTCCCCATCTCGCTGCCTTCTGCTGGTCCCCAAGCCTGGCACACCACCAAGGTGGCAGCGCACGGATGAATTAACGCAAAGCCCTTTTCACCTTTTCTTAACTCTCACTCAGGGACCGACCCAAGGCAGGCCTGTCCAGCCAGTCACACTGGGTTTAATGACTGCCGCACAGAGCTTAACTGAGACCAGCACTCAGGTCCCAGAGTCCCCAGTGCAGACCCAGAAACACTGCACCTGTGGTATGCGGGGTGAGGGTTCTGGAGGCCGAGATGATCTGAGTTCAAACTATGGTGACGCCTTGTAGCAAAGTACCTCACAGTGGACCATGCTCCTAACTTCTCTGAGCCTCAGTTTCCCTTTTCATAAAATTCTATTTCATAGAGTATTAGTGAGGATTAAGGAAAAAAACTACACATGGAGAATCACAGATCTGGACATTGATAGACAACCAAGGAATGATGGGATATTATTATTTTAGTTTAATGATGGTCCTTGGGCCAGGGGCCTCACCTGTCTTATTCACTGTGGCCTCCCTGTGTGTCCTGGTCTTGCACACAGTAGGTGCTCAGTGCAAGGGTCTGGGACTTCAGACTCCACAGCTAGCAGCCAGGACCTCCTCTGCCCAGAGTCCCCCAGATGTCCCTGAGCACGAGGGACCCATGTGACTCTCAAAGAAGAAGCAATTTTGTGGGATTCTCAGTCTTTTTTACCCACAGCCCTGATCCATTTCGTTATTGACTTCAGCGGCTTAACGTGCCAGCTTGTCTCTGGGAGAGCCGGTGGCAAAATGACAGGGAGTCAAGGTCTCCACGCCCTTTGCTCTGGCTTTTATCTGCCTGATTTCATGCAACTGGAGCCCTGGCTGCCACTCAGCTGGAGAAACGTCAAAACTATATTAAACTGCAAGATGCAGGTAGGTGACAGGAGAACACTTGTCACCCACCTCTTGCCTGTCCCCCTGGTCCTGAGCCAGTGATGGGGAGGGATCGCTGTGACTGGAAAGCCTGACTCATTTAATCTGCACTTTATCATAATCACAGTCTCGGAACTGCAAGCACTGTTCTCGAGGTGAGTGGCGGCCGGGGCCCAGGAACACGTGCCAGGACAGTGCCAGCGTTGAGAGCCAAGTGGCACGGGCACATCCCAGGCAGCTGCTGGGCTGGCTTATCTTCTTTTATTTTATTTATTTTTAAATTTTTTGCTTGTCTTCTTTTAGCTTTTACTAATTTTTAAATTGTAGTTTTTATTATTTGTTTATTTTGCAGTGCTGAGGGTCCAACCCAGGGGCTTATGCTAGGCAAGTCCTCTACTGTTGAATTACAGCGATGCTCATTAGCAGTTTTTTGAAATATGAATGTGATGCAAGTTCACTGTTAAGTTTAATCGCTGTACAAATGCATACGAATTTTGCATGTCCTAGACCTGCCTAAGCCCCACTTTCCCACGAGACACGGAAGATACTAATCTCTGTGCACTCGCTGTTTGCCTGCTGGGAGGACCTTTGGATTTCTTTACTCTTTCAGCACCGCCATCAATGCTGTGCCTTAGGTTCTGCCATTGTCCTTGTAAAAGAATAGTTAGAAGGGGCTCAGAGTGTCAGAGCGACACCCAAGGCCACTCAGTTGGCTTCAGATCAGGAACTGAACCCAGATCTGTGCAACTTCAAGGATGCACCCATTCCTCTCTCCACCCACAGTGTTTGGCAGATATTTTTTCCTTAGGTGTATAATAACCTATTTTCCTTTGACAAACACAGGTCCATACTCTAAGCATCATTTTGCAGCTGTTATTTTCATTTGAGAATATTTCCCCACTTGGATCTGTCTCATTTTTCTCAATAGCTGCCCAGTAGCCTTTTGTCACAGGCAGCAGAAATTTGTTTTGCTGGTCCTTTCAGGGGGATGTTTCAGCTGTTTTTGAGTTTTCTGCTATTCTTGGCAATGCTACACTTTGCATAACCTCCTGAGTTTCCCTAAATCCAAATTCTGATTATGCAAATGCTATCTGTTCTCTTTGTCATGTAGTTGGACAGTTTTGATAAAGAAAAAGTTTGTTGGATCCATCTCTCTCATAGCTCACCCCCGCATTTGAATCCCTTCCCTGTAATAACCGCTATTATCAGAGTGGCATGTAATCCTTACAGATTCATTTCTGTGTTACACGTGCTTTAATGGGTGCTTTCAAAACATAAAAGGTATCACGCAATTTGCGTGTTTGTGCATCTCACTTTTTTCCATCAGTGACGCCTCAGACATCTTTCCTTGATGGCACATATAGAGCCACCTCACTTTTTGCAGTGAGGCCGTGCATCGTATTGCGCGGTGTGGTTCGGTCATCTTTTTAAAAGCCATTTTCCCACTGACAGATGTTTAGATTCCATTTTTCTCTGTACAAACAGCACTGCAGTGAGCGCCCTGTGCCTGCCTCGCTGGGTGTGCAGGGGGATTTACCCTAGGTGTGGAGAGGATCCCCTCCTCCAGAAGAGAGCATCCCCTCCCCTGAAAGCTTTGCCAAGCCAGGCCTTGGCTGAGGCCACAGTGGGCTGGGGCGGATCTGGGCCGTGGGTCCCAAGTGGCTGCCTTCTTCGGCATCATCACGGGTGGTTACAGAGGGTTTGGCCTTTGCCTAAAGTCTCACTTTCTGTGGCCGTGTTCTTGGATCACGTTCTCGGACTGCTGCCAGTGACACAGCCTGATCCAGGTCTCATTTCTTGGCTAAGCAGCTATGTAAGCAGAATTGTCTGAGGAGCCCCGTGGAGTACTTGTGGGGCCAGCCCTACACAGCTTTTGGCTACCACCCTCTTCCCCGTGTTACTGCCTGGTGGTTGGGTAGACCGATCCAGGTTGGCCAGTGGTCTGGGTGGTGGTTAGCCTGTTTCTGCTAGCCCTAGAAGGCTGTATGGGGGGTGTGATAAACTGCTTCACTAACACCCACCGGCAGCCCTTCCTCTGCTGAGCCGGGCCAGTGAGTTGGAGGGGCCCCGTCCTCAGCACGTGCAGTCTGGTGGGAGACACATCGGTACCAGCCGACCAAGGCTGTGACAAGGGTAAGTGCAAGACATGATGGGAACACAAAGGCCTTCCGACAGTGTGGGGTGGTGGTCTTAGGAGCTCCTGTCAGAGGCGTTAACCGAGCAGCGGCTTGCCGGACATGTGACTGTACACGCTTAGACCGTCCGCCTGTTTTGCATGTGTTTGCTTGTTGACACTTTGTTGTTTGTGTTGAGCCTTTTGCCAGGCCTCCCCTTCACCAATAATGGTGCAGCCTTGCCCCTTTGTTCTGTCAGTTACAGTTCTTAGCTTCATCTGTAAACATGAATGGAAACGTGGCCCAGGCTTGGCCAATCAGAGGACTGCGTTCCTAAGCCTCGCTCTCTGCTCTGGTGGGTGATGGGAGAAAAACTCCTTTGCCTCTGGAATCATGCAGTGGAGAGAAGATGCTTTTGGTCAGCTTCCTAGGCCACGTGGGACATGCACAGGCACAGTAGGAGAAACAGAGGCTGAATTCAGAGTTTAATTCTGGCCATTTGTTTTACAGCCCTAAATGCTCTCCAGCCCCAGGGCTACTCCTCCCCTTTCTAAGGCCCTCAGCTGTAAACCAGGGCAGTGTTACACTGGTCCAGATCCTGACAGGTACTGGGAGTGGGCTGGGTCCCTTCGTATACCCTGTTCACTCTGCCCTCAATAGCCCAAACCAAACACGACACTCCCTTTTTTTTTTGAGATAGGGTTTCGCTCTGCAGTTCAGGCTGGCCTTGAGCTCACTTTGTAGCCCAGGTTGGTCTCAAACTCTCAATGATCCTCCTGCCTCAGCCTTCCAAGTTCTGGGATTACAGGCATGAGCCACCATGCCCGGTGACACTCTCTTTCTTAAAGCCCATCAGTGGCTCCTTACTTTCCTTAGGAACAGGCCCGAACCCCTTAACCTGCCCTGCAGGAGTCTTGTGTAGATTTAGCCCTTCCCTCTCACCCTCCACACTGGGACGCAGCACAGGACCCAGCCATCCCAGGCTCCTTCCTGCAATGTGCAGGCCATTCCCTCTCTCCTTCAAGCGTTGGCACCTGCTCTTCACATAGCCCGGGATGTCTTCCTTCGTCTTTCTACCTGTGCTCAGCAAGATGACTCATGCTGTCCTTCCGGTTGGAAGTAAATGTTCCCTCCTCAGACAGCCTTCCTGCCCTTCTGCCCCGAGGTAACTGTTCAGTCACCTTTTTCCCTCGGCTGACTCTCAGCTCTGGGAAACCACCTTCATGTTCACCTTGCTCACTCTTGCTCCCTCATCATTGAGGGACCCCTATTTTGTGGGCATGGATGTGCTGGGAACACCTCAACTCTGGACCAAAGTTCACAGAGAGACCTGGGTTTAGATCCTGCCTGCCTAGTTATATTCCACCTCAGTTACTTTACCTATCTGAGCCTCAGTTTCCTCAGGTGCCCACCAGCTGCCTATTGTGAAAGGTGGTGAGGGCAACAATGTTTAGAAAATGCCAAAGCATCACACAAATGTTAAGTTTTTAGTTAAGGCGATAGGTCAGTGAGACTCAATGAATAGAAATCGTTCTAACAGAGTTTTTTTTCACTTTTAGTTGAAGAAGAACAAATACTTGAACTGTGGGGAAGTAGAAAAGAAAGTTATGTACCCTGAGAGCTGAAATGTGCTGAGGTCTGTGTTAAATAAGTCAGACACACGCTTAAATATTGCATGATTTCTCTTATGTGGGTAACTTGGAACACGTACTACATGTACAGATAAAGAGCAAAATAGAAGTTAGATAAATAGAGGTTAGGGAGAAGTTCCGATAATTCCCCAAATTACCTATTCTATTATTTCAATTATAATTTGATATATTAATTTATTTCATTTATACTACTAGTTCTCAGTTCATTGAAAAGAAAGTTTTGTGCTATCATGTTTTTTCTTCTTGTAAAATAGAACCTTTTTGTCTATGTCATGTACTCCAAGTAACTACTTTTAAGATTATGGTGCATAGTGTATAAACTACTGCTATTTTCTTATTATCTTGTTCTGAAATTTTTTCATAAAATAAAGAACAAATTTCTTCTTTTTTTTCCCCTAAAAATAGATTAAGTATATTAATTTTCTCTAGATGGGGCTTCTGCAACTTTTATTAGATTTATTGCTAAGTTTTATTTATTATTTATTTTTGGTTGAAAATAGTATCCTTTTTTCATTTACCGGTACATGCAAACATAATTAGTATACATAATATACATAGTATAT
>NW_004955452.1:9285445-9291545 GCF_000276665.1 Chinchilla lanigera | reverse complement strand
GATTTTTTCTTTTCTCACTGAGCTCTCTTTCTTTCTTTGTAACAATACTAAATGTGGGGATGGCAGTTTCCTTTGTTTTGTTCCTGATATCAAAGGGAAAGCTTTGAGCATTTTATCATAATGTATGATATTTACAGTAGTTTTCTTAAATTTTTTTTTTGATGGTGCTAGAGACTGAGTTTGAACCCAGAAGTGCTCTACCCTGAGCTCCATCCCCAGTCCTTTTCTAAAAAATATATATTTTAAAAATTTTGTGAGAGGGTTTCACTAAGCTGCCCAAACAGGCCATGAGCTTGTGACCCTCCAGCCTCAATCTCCCGAGTTGCTGGGATTACAGACACATGTCCATGCGTTTAGCTCACCACAGTTCATTTATATACTCTTCATCTAGGTCAAAAGTCCCCTTTTATTCTTAGTTTGGCATTTATTTATGACATGACACTGAATTTTGTTTACACCAGTTTAAGTATTTATGTGGTTTTTCTCTTTTAATCTCTTAAGGAAAAGATGTACATGAATTAGTTTCCTAACCAACCTTGCATTCCTGGGATAACCCAACTTGGTCTGGCTGTTTACTTTGCTGGATTTTGTATATTAACATTATGTTTAAGACTTTTGCATTAACATTCTTGAATGAACTTGGTCTGTAATCTTCTAGTCTCATGTTCTTGTCTGGTTTGGTGTCAAGGTTTTATCAGCCTCGTAAACTGGAAATGCTTTTGGAGGGTCAGATTTATTCCTGTCTGGAAGGTTGTAGAAGGCATGTTTTAAAACCATCTGGGCCCACTGTCTTTTCACTCCACTTCTTTAATGGTTGCATGACTTGCAACTTTAAAAATGTCTCTGAGTTAGTGTTTATTTTGTCTTTTTGAGACAAGGTCTTGCTATGCAGTTCAGGCTGGCTTTGAGCTCACTTTGTAGCCCAGGCTGGTCTCAAACTCACAGTGATCCTCCTGCCTCAGCCTCCAGAGTGCTGGGATTACAGGTGTGCACCACCAAGCCTGGCTCTCAGTTAGTTTTTGTTGTGTATTTATATGAGTATGTCTGTGTCATCTGTTTTTCAAAACCAGTGTTGTAGAGCTGTTCTTGGTATTTCTTTATCCACTTATCCCCATAGTGTCTATGGTGCGGTCTCTCTTCCATAATTAATGTTGTTTCTATGAGCCTTCTTTCCCTGTTTACTTTTTCCTTTTTTGGTTTCCATGATACCTAAGGCTTCTTTCTTTTAAGTCTTTTCCAGGAACCAACTTCGGCACTGGCAATTCTCCTGATCATATGGTTGCATTACCTACTCCATGCCTCAGTGTACCCCTCTGTAAAAACAGGTATAGTGACATTATACACCCCATATGCCTTTTGTCAAAATAGATTGAGCTAATAATACCTCTAAGTATTTATGTGGTTTTCCTCTTTTAATCTGTCAGAATTGTGCATGGCACATAGTAGCTGCCCAATAAGCTTCTGCTTTCATTTCTGCTTTTCTTAATCTCTCCCTGTCTCTCTCTCTCTGACCCTCCTCCACTTCACTTGCTCTCTTAAATTTCTTTAGGTTTAGTCTTCTGTTCTTTTTCCAAATCTGGATACTTAGCTCATGGATTCAGAATGCTTTTCTTCAGTAACGTAAGCATTTAGGGCCATCATCCCCTAGATGCACACAACAAGGTTTAATATATTGTAGTATCATTATTGTTTTTCTGTATATTTAGAATTCCCTTACTGTTTCATTGTTATTTCTGAAGTGTTTAGAAATATGTTTTAATTTCTAGGCACATGGGTGTTTTTCACTTTTGTTATTAAGTTCTAACCTAATTGCTTTGTGATCTGAGACTGTGTGCCAATCCTTTGAAACTGGTGGCCTCTGTTTTATTATGTTCTGGACTGTGGTCAAGCCTTTAGTCTACTTGATTGGTCTGATGGTTGCCCTAGCTGCTTTAATGTGTCTATTTAATTTGACAAGGTTTAACATTTAATGTCAGTATTTTTATACTTTTTCAAGCAATCCAAGAGGCCTAGGATGCTCTGATCACCTCCTCCTACATTACCTGGGGTTCTCAGGTGGTATTTTATTTCCTTCATACTTATATTTTAGCCTTCCAAAGGGGATGTAAAAAGGATCAAGATGTGATATGTATATGTACAAATTCTCCATGATAAATATATCTCCTATGTATGACATACATATGTTAATAAAGGAAGAAAAGAGGAGAAAGGATACATATAATACCAAAAATTAGGTGTTGGTGTTGTGGTTTCACACACATGCTGTTAGCTGAGGTTTCCCTGTGAGATTATCACCAGTTTTCCTGGTTATTCCATTCTGTCTCTTGTTCCTTACAGTGGGACCCATTTTCCTTCTGCCTGACCCACATCCTTTACAGCCGGCCTCTGCCTGGAATAATTTTCCTTTTGCCTGGAAAAGGCTTGTTTAAGAAGTTCCCTCCTGCTGGTGCTACTCTTTATTTCCATTTGTCTGAAAATGTCTTTATTTCGCCCTTCTTCTTAAAAGAATTTTGCCAGCCTTCTATGCTGACAGCTAATTTTTCAACAACAATAGTATTCCTCTGTGTTTTTCTGGCTTCCATTATTGCTGTTGAGAAGTTAGCCATCCTTACTTTATGGGCATTTATCTTTTATCTTCTGGTTGTTTTTAATGTTCTTTTCCCTCTCTCCCTTGATACTTAGAACTATATGTAATATGTATTTCTTTGTATTTACCTCATTGAATGCTCTTGGGGTGAAAATTCTTGTTTTCCAACTATCCAGGGTAATTTTCTTCAAGTATTTCTTTGTCCTCATTATTTCTATTATTCTTCTCTGAGCACAGATTGGATTCCACATTCAATCCTCTCACTCGTTGCCTGTGTCTCTTAACCTCTCCTTCGTATTTTTGTCTCTTTCTGTTTTGCATGCTTTCACACTCTCTTTCAGTTCACCAGTATTCTCTGTAATTATTTCTGCGTGGAATAGTTCTGTGTTCTTTCTAAAATCTTCTTTTTTTCCCCCCTTTAACAGTCTTTGGTTCTTTGTTCATATTTTAAAGCTTCTCTCTCGTGGCATTATACCTATCAGATGTGACTCTGTTATAGCTGCCGGCTAACAGCAATTCCGGCATCTGATGTCTTCCGGGGACCTGTGGTTTCTGTAACCTCACCCTCTCACGGTTTTGGTTTCTTGTGTGTTCTGGGAATTCATGCTTCTGAGAGGCTGCATTATTTTCAATCTGCATTTGCATTTATTGCTGCCCAGCATCTGGGGCCACTACCAACTCCGACCCACGTTTTAGCAAATCTTCGTCTGAAGTTGTCTGGACCACGCATGTCAGAAGTTTGACTCCAAGTCTGCGTGAGGAGAGTTACAGTTCTTCCTGTCATATCTTCCCCTCACATGGCGCTGGTTTGGGGACACGTCTGTGTTCTTGCTGCTCCTCTCCCGCAGCATGGTTATCTATTATTCAGCCATTTGCTAATGAGGTCCTTTGTGGGGGGCTTATCTTTATGCTGGAATCTCCTGTCAGACCTATTGCTTTGGTGGCTCTAGGCTTTATCTCCTTCCCATCAAATCTCCCGTGTTCTGTGAAGTTTTGGGGTGGGGTTGCTCCTTGCCTCCTGGGAATCCTGCTCTCTGTTTGTCCCTGGCTGCTTAGGATTTCATAATTTTGTGCCCGTTCATTGATGCCTTTGGAAAGGTGAGAAAGAGCTCTACTCAGCCTCAAGGTTGTTTGCATGGAGACAGATGTTTACACTATCTGGCTTAACAACACTGGCAGGAACAGAAGTTCAAGTGGAAATTTTGAGCTGGGCTTTGAAGTAAGTACAGGAATTTGCCAAGTGAAGAAGGTGGTGGTGGGGGAGGGGAGACAGTGTGGATGCTGTGACACACGGGGCTGAGAAAGTGTGCAGTTCTTCTGGAAAAGGCAAGTGGCCAGCACCCCACCCCATAAGCATTTGCTGCTTACCTGAATGACTGGGTGAGTGGTGGTGGCTTACGGTCCAGTGCTCAGGGAAATGCATAAGCATGAGGCTGGAGGGGGGTACCAGGGCTGGGTGGTGATGAGTCTTGAATGCCTGGTGCATGGATTAAAGCAGACGGATCATCACTGAGGGGCCGGCAGAGGAGGAAGGGCCTGCTGAGAAGGCAGGGGAGGTGGGAGGGGGACACAGCAATCCTTGGTGAGGGCTGGGGGTGAGTGTGGCTCTGGGGGATGACACAGATTGTGGCTGGAACCAAACTTCCTGTTTGGTGGAGGAATTGGAGACACGTGCTAAATAGGTTAACTGGTCGGATGATGAACCTGTTTTCGTATTAAGACGAACACGCATATCTTATGGAATGGCCTTCAGCTGGTTGGATAAGGCCCGCCCACGTGATGGTAGACAATCTCTTTCACTCACAGTCCTTCAATCGAAATGTTAATCTCACCCAAAATATACACTCACAGAAGCATCCAGAACAATATCTGACCAAATGTCTGGCACCATGGCCCAGTCTAGTTTGCTCATAAAACCAATCATCACTGTGCTCTAGGGCATCAGCTTGGATCATAGCCCCTGTGCCCCATGTGGACTATACTCTCTCTTCCTTCTTTCTGTTTTGGAGAAGTGTGAAAGCATTACCAGTGCCCCTGAGCCTGTTCTGCTGTTCCCAGTTTGAGACCTGCAGAGGTGGGGAATGGAAGAGCCTGAATATTGAAGGTGCAAATCTAGGTTCACAGAGTCAGAAGTAAGGTCTAGAGAGGCAGCTGTTTTTCTGCCTGGGATCCTGAGTCTTTCCCTGAGTCTCCAACCTGCCAGCCTCGGCCATTGATTGTGTCACCAGACTGTGGGCGTACATGGCATCTGTGTAGCATTCCTGTCCCCCACCCCTAGCCTGGAAGCAGGAGGGAGCCAGGCCAAACTCTTGCAGGACAGCCCTGAGCCAGCCCTCACCCAGGGACTCCTGTGAGGCCACCTGCAGCCATGGCCCTGGACTCACCACATTGCTCTTCTCTGGGGTCATCTTGCCCCTGCTGAGGTTCCCCAGTGGAAGCTGCTCAGGACTCCTCTGCTCTCTCTTTCCACACGTGTCTGACATGTGTGGGGCTTCTCCTTCCAGGCCCAGCTCCAGGAAGCCACAGAAGGAACCCATTCTGCATTCTGCAGGTGCTTCCTGAGCACCTGGCTTGGGGAAGGTAAAACAGAACAAGTCCCTGTCTGGCATGGTACAGTCTGCTGGGGGCAGACACACCAGAAATAGAATTAAAGGAAAACTGCAGGCTGTCTGGCAGACAGGGAGTGCAATGAAACTTTAGTGCAGGATAATAGGGGTTGGAATGCTGGCTTAAGGGGCTAGAAATGCTAAATTCAAAGGCAGTGGCCAGGGAGGCCTCACTGAGAAGGTGACATGAAACAAAGGCTGGAAATAGGTAAGGAATATATTATGCAGAAGTCTAGGAAAAGAATGTTCCAGGCGGAGGATATAGCCAGGGCAAAGGACCTGGGGCAGGAGCATGTTTGGTGGTTTGAAGGCCGAGTGAAGGGCTATGAGATTGCTGTTTAATGAGAAGGTAGTGAATTCCTGCTGAACAGAGAAAATGTGGGATCTCGTAGGCCCCAGTCTGGACTCGGCTCTGGCTGAGTCAGGAACGAGTCCTGGCAGGGTCTGAAGAGGGCCCACATGGTCTGGCCCAGGTTTTCAGGTTCACTGTGGCGGCACGGTGGATGGAGATTATGGGGTGTCAAGGGCAGATGCAGAGAGGCCCGTGAGGAGGGTGCAACAGACACCCAGGGCAGAGGTGCTGGTGGCTTGGTAGGCCATGTTGGCAGCCAGACAGCCTGCAGTTTTCCTTTAATTCTATTTCTGGTGTGTCTGCCCCCAGCAGACTGTACCATGCCAGACAGGGACTTGTTCTGTTTTACCTTCCCCAAGCCAGGTGCTCAGGAAGCACCTGCAGAATGCAGAATGGGTTCCTTCTGTGGCTTCCTGGAGCTGGGCCTGGAAGGAGAAGCCCTACACATGTCAGACACGTGTGGAAAGAGAGAGCAGAGGAGTCCTGAGCAGCTTCCACTGGGGAACCTCAGCAGGCAAGAGAGAGCTCACTGCACAGCACCTTCCGGCCCCTTTC
>NW_004955452.1:9230197-9284638 GCF_000276665.1 Chinchilla lanigera | reverse complement strand
GTAAGTGTTACCAGCATTACTGTTTTTCTGACTCAGAGATGCCTTCAAATGTCTCAGAAATACCCAGGGTAGCCTGGGTGGTGGTGGACACCTGTAATCTGAGCACTCCGGGAGCAGAGCCAGGAAGATTGCAAGTTAAGGCCCAGCCCGGGCAATTTAGCAAGACGTTGTTTAAAAAAAAAAAAAAAGAGCTGGGAATGCAGCTTAAGTGTGAGAGGCCAAAGACCTGAGGTAGAAAGTAAACATCGCCAACTCCTCTGACACCCCTTCTCCCATCTAGAAGGGAGGTTTGGTTTTCAGATGTCTGAAGCTTTTCTTTTTATAAACATAGGATCATATTTCACACAGTTGCTCAGCTTTTTTTCCATTCTAATTTGTCTGGTTGGTCTGTGACAGCATGTGCAGATCTACCTCATTTTATTTTATTTTATTTTTGGTACCAGGAATCAAACTTAGGACCTTGTGCTTGCCAGGCAGGCACCGTGCCGCTGAGCTATATCCCTAGCCCTCGACCCCATTTTAAACCATAGTTACATGTCCTTTCATTGTGTGACAACCAAGGTTTTGTTAGCTAGTACCCCACTCCTGGGCATTTGGGGTGGTTTCCAGTTTTTCCCTGCTTTTGCGAACAGTGCCGCTAGGAACTTCCCTGTATGTGCACTTTCTGACCGTTTAGTGTCTGTTTCTGAATTCCTAGGTGTGGGCCTGCCTTTCAGCTGGAGCGGGTATGACCAAACTGTCCTCCAGGATTCGACCGATTTCTATTCCCATCAGGCCTGTTCGAGGGGGGCCGAGACACTGGCTTCATAGTGGACACAAATCAATAAAATAAACTTTGGTATGGCTTAGAAAATGTTTTATATTTGCCCCTGAGCCTCCCCACTCCCATTCTCTGAGCAGAGGCCTGGCTCACCTCCCTGTCCCCGGGGCTGGCTCCCCAGGCAGTTCCAGAGGATGCCTCCCTCCTCATCCCCAGTGTGTGTGGGGGTGTGTGGTATGAGCCCCAGGTTCTGGACTAGTCAGTTCTGGAGTGCAGATGTGTCCTTGTTTCTCTGTCCTGACAAACGGGCCAGGAGGGGGCTGCCTGGATCTCTGTGAGGGGCCCAGGCATGGGGCTGGAATCTCTGCCCACGCTCTGGCCCTCAGTGTAAACTGAGGTGGGCAGGGAAGGCACTCTTGCTCCAAATACAGGGATGTTGGGAGAGTGGGTCCATCCAGCCCTGAGACTTTAAGTGGTTCTGCTGTGGCCACACAGCAGGCAGCAGTCAATTTACACCAACTAGAAGGAAGGGTCTTTCTAGATCTCCAAAATGAGCACTCATCCCACGGACGGAGAGACTGAGGCATGTGGCCCAGGCGGACACAGTGAGAAAGTGGCAGAGGCTGGCTTAGAATCTAGGCTTTTTGGCTGGTGGCCAGTCACCTAGGATAAGTGGATAGACGGGGTTTACTGAGATGCTGGGTGGGGAAGGGGCTGGACGCTTCTGCAGAAAGGAAGGGTCCAGCCTTGGGGCTGTTTTGACAGCTGGGTGATAGGAGGCACAGGAAGCACCCGCACACGGTCTGCCTTGGTTGTTGTGCAATGTGCAGAACCTGCTGCGCCTCGCAGCTGGAGTTCTCCTGCGCACTGGCTGCTGCTCAGAGGTCACGGAAGGTCAAAGCTTTGAGTCATCAATTCAAATGTTTTTGCAGATGAGACACCAGGGGCTCAGAGAGATCTGAAACTTGCCAAGGGTCACACAGAAAGTGAGGGGAAGGCCTGGGGTTTCTCACCCCAGCCCGTGAGATCCTGGGAGCCTGTCCTGAACTGCTGCTGGGTGTGCTCTTCCTGTAGGGGCTGCTCCCTGTGGCCCTGTCCTTGTGGCTGGGACTGCTGGCGTCTCTGGTTCTGTGCTGTGCTGCCTGCAGCTGTTTGTTTCTCCATCCACACGAACTGGGAAGGTGCAGAAGTGGGTCCTGAGCCACATGGGCAGACACCTCCTCCGGAATCTGACCCCTTTCCTGGGCCCTAGGGAGCAGGAGAGGGAATTTGTGTGGTTCCCTGAACCCCCTCCTTCCTGGCCCTGCCCTCAGCCCCAGTGAGCCTCCTGACTGCCAGGCTCACCCATGGGTCCGTGTCACCGGGGCCTTAGCTCCATTGTCCATTGTTCTGTCACCAGAGCCCAGCACAGGGTGTTCCACAGATGCGCCCTGAGAGGAGGTACGAATGAATGAGCAGAAGGACGTGTGCTCAAAGCCTCACCCAGTGTCATCTGTGCTCTTTGACGGTCACACCTGGGATCCTTCCTTCAAAACGACTTTGACCTCTCCTTATCCAAATAGGTCAGGAGCTGACCTGACCCGCATTCTGGCCCCGCCTCTCCCTCCCACCTGCATGATGTCTTGGATTGTTATTTTCTTGCGCCCCAGGCCTGATTTTCCCTTTATGTGCCCTAGCAGGGCTCCTATGTGGTGGTTTCCAGGGTAGCCCTGTCTCCCTCCAGGTCTATTTGATTCTCTACTTCTCAACTTGTCAGCCTGTTAGTCACAAGTAGGGCCTCATGATCCCACTGGAGAGGTGGTGACCACAGAGAGAAGCCTGAGATGTTCCCATGAGGGTATGATTTCTTTGGCCACTGTTTACCGTGCCCTAATTCCTTAGTAAACATCCTCGTTATTGGAGTGATTTCCTGGGGGCCTGGGGAGGCTCCAGCCCTGGGCATCCACACTCAAGGGCCGGGGAGCTGGGTAGACCACCTGCCTTTCTTAGGTTCTGGCCTGGGGATTCTCCTGTCCACCCCCTAAACCTCTACAGGTTCAGATTGCAAGATGAGCAGAGTCTTGGAGGGCTTAGGGCTCCGACTTGGTGGTACAATGGGCTGGGGCTCCCTTGGTTGGAGGTAGAAATGCTGGCATTTCCTTCTGCTCTGAGATCCTCCGTTTCCTCATCAGTCGAATGGGATGGCTGCCCACCCAGTGTCTCCCCCTCTTCCTGGGTGTCCCCTTCCCTTTCCAGTTACACTTGAAGGGCTTCCATGGCCCTCCCTAGCCTGCTGCCTGCCCTGGCCATGGCTCCTTGATAGGGAGTCACAGGCACTTCTCTTTGGCTCATTTCTTGTTCTGTCTCCAGATCCAGGTGCAGGGCACTCCATAGATGCTGGCCCAGCAGAAGCCTGGAAGAGGCCTTTGATTTATAAACCACTGGATTTGGGGTGGATTTAGCAACTGGAATTCCTATTGATTTCCGGGGGCAAGGGAGATGGATTTACAGCCAAAACAGGTTTTCAGCTTTGCTGCAGATCTGGGGGAAGCAGGGATGGGAAGTTATTGATGTGACCTCCGACCCTGGGGAGGGAACAGTAATGAGGTTAAGAAAAATCCACCTTTGTGAGGTTCATCTTGAGGCCCTTAAAGAGGTAACATCTACTTTAGTTTCACAGCTCTGCAAATGCCCAGGGAGGGGATAGAGAGAGATGAGATTCTCTCCCTACTTCGTCTCCTAGCTTCCTAGAGTCCTGAAGCCTGTATGAGTCCCCCAGCCTCCAGAACGTACGAGCTGCCCAGCCTGTCTGCCCCACAGGCCCTCTGGCTCTGTCCCTGCTGTGCCCTCCCCCAGGGGCCCTGTTCCCCGCTCCCTCGCAGACCCTGAGGACAAGGAAGGAAAGAGGGACTCACCTTGGCTGTGGGTTTGGAACAGGCAGCCTGGGCTCTGTGAGATTCTTCCACCCACCGAGCGCAGGACTCAGGTGACTCCATGGCCACGGTGGGCCTCAGTGCCTGTGAAATGGGAGATAAGATTTCCTTTGGGGTAGTGGGGGATTACATGGATGTGGAGCGGGAGTGGAGCAGCACCTGTCACAGGGTGGGAGACTTGGGGGCCTGCAGCAGGGACACACATGAGGTACAAGCTGACTCTGGTGGCTCGCCTGGTCTGTTTGTGTGGTCCCAGACATGGGCCTCAGCATTCCTGGGTCTCAGCTTGTTCCTCTATGGAGTGAGAACAGGGCTGCCTCAATGACAAAAAGACAGTGCAGTTCAAAAGGGACGGTGTGCTCGGCCCCTTGCTGAAGTGGTTTTGGAACTGGGTAATGGGTAAAACTCCTGGAAGAGTTCTGAGGTGCATGGTAGAAAATTCTGTGAGGTTTCCTGTGAGGAAACAAGGAGACTGGCGGAGAGGCAGTTCTTGTTGAAAAGAATCCAGGAATCTGGCTGAGTTGTATTCAAGTGTTTTGGGAAAGGTAGAACTTGTGAGAGATGAAATTGGTTATTGAGCTGAGGCAATTTCTAAGCAAACTGTTGAAGGATTGGTGTGGTTCCCTTTGGCTATTTAGAGTAAAATACAGAAACAGAGATGAATGAAGTAGCTGTGTAGTAAAAAGGAATCAGAACTTAATGATTTAGAAAATTCTCGGGAAGCTTGTTCTGAAAAGAACACTAAGGGTGTGATTGAAAAAGAGATCGTGGGTGTGACTGATGAATTGAATGAGCTAGCTCCACAGAGGCCAGAAGAGAGCGGGGATTACAGCAGCAAAGACACTGTGGTTTGATCTGAAGGTGATAGAGAAGGAGGAAGGAATCAAGAAAGACTGTTGGACTGCTTAGGTGTTATTGGGCCATAGAAGTGATTAGCAGTGAACTTGTGCTATCTTTCAAGAAGAGGGAAGAAGGATGCTAAAGCTGGCTCAGAGATCATCAAGGTTGTGGTTGTCACCAAAAGCCCAGAGTGCATAGGCTGAAGAGGCAGGGCTGCTTCACCCTAGTTTCTGAGGTGGGACTGCGGTCTAGAGCTGCATGGGTGAGCCTGTACAGGAGAGCCTCATGGGTGGATGGGGTTGATTCTACATGCACCCTCTGATGTGGGGGGTGATGGGTGATGGTCCCCCATCTCCTCGTGGGCCTGGAAGGCTGAACATCAAAGCACAGAGGAGTATTCTTGTGCCTTAAGATCCAGTGGAATCAGTCTTGTTAGGTTTTAGACATGATAGGAACTTATTACCCTTTCTTTCCTATTCCCCCTTTGAGGTAGAAATGCCTATCCTATCCTGCCCCACCACTGTGTACATTTTGGGTGCCCATAACTTATCTGGTTTCACAGGTTTACAACTGGAAAGGATTTGTGCCTTGAGATGGACTGTGCTTCAGATCTTGCTCTTACCTGATTCTGAGGATGCTTTGGACCTCAGACTTCAGTGTTAGTGCTGAAATGAGCTAAGACGTTGGGTTGGAAGGAGTGTATTTTGCACAAGACAAGGACATGAATTTTGGGGAGCCAAGGTAGAATGTTATAGTCTCAATTATAACAGGCACAATCATATAAGCACAATTCCTTCCTGGTTGTAAATCTGTGAAACCAGGTAAGTTATGGGCACCCAAAATATACACAGTGGTGGGGCAGGATAGGATAGGCATTTCCACCTCAAAGGGGGAATAGGAAAGAAAGAAAGGGTAACAAGTCCCAAGGTAGAATATTGGTGTCTCCTTCCCCCTCAAATTCTTATGTTGATGTCCTAACCTCACCTGTGATGGTTTTGGGAGATAGAACTTTGGGAGGTAATTAAGTTTAGGTAAAACCATGAGTTAGAAGCCCTCAAGACAAAATTAATGTCTCTATCAGAAGAGAGAACAGGGAGCTTACTGGCTTTCTCTTTCCCTATGCACACACTGAAGAGAGGCCATGTGGGCACATGGGAAGGTAGTGGCCATCTGCAAGACAGGAAGGGAGCCTTCACCAGAACCTGACCCTGCTGGGACCCTGATCTTGGATGTTTAGACTCTAGATATGAATTTCTTTGGTGTAAGGCACTTTTGCGCCCTTTTGGTAGCCTGAGCAGACTGCTTTGGAACAGTTATGTTATGGTTTGTTCCCCAAGAGCCTCATCTAGGTCAGGCTTTTGTTTTTTTGAGACAGAGTCTCAATGTGAACTCACTGCTATCCTCCTGTCTCAGCCTCTTGAGTGCTGAGATTACAAGTGTGCACCACCACGCCTGGCTAGGAAGGGCTTCTGGAAGGTGACTAAGTCATGGGGATAGCATAAGTAACCTGCTGTTAGGAGCAGGGTCTGTCTCCCTCCCCAGTTCCTTCCTTCTATCTCTGTTTCCTGGCCGCCACGACATAAACAACTTTCTCCTGTCATGTTGTTTCTGTGTTTAAACTTGTTTGATACGGACTGAAAATTCTGAGCTGTGTTTAAACTTGTTTGATACAGACTGAAAATTCTGAGCTGTGAGCCAACTTTCTTCTTCAAGTTGTGGGTGTCTAGTATTTTGGCCCAGTGATGAGAAAAGTGACTGAGACAAGTTGAGACTTCTTGTCTGTTATTTACTCAGTTCTATCAATTTGTCTTTCTCCACTGTTCAGCTAAGTTCCATGGGCTACTGAAAAGAATGCAGATTGTGTGCTTTTGATGGAGTGCGCCTAAGCCCATTTGATCTGTAATATAGTTTAGCTCTGATGTGTCTTTGTTGATTTTTTTAGTTTGGTTGACCTATTAGGGGTATTAAAGTTACCCACTATGATTGTATTGGGATCTATCTGTCCCTTTATTTCAAGTAGTGTTTGTTTTATGAAATTGGGCATGCCAACACTTGGTGCGTATATGTTTATAGTTGTTATCTCTTTTTGGTGAGTTGTTACCTTTATTAATATGTAGTGGCCTTCTTTTCTCTTATAATTTTAGTTGGAAGTCTTCGTTAAATGTAAGTATTGCTGTTCCTGCTTGCTTTCAGGCTCCAGCTGCTTTATCCGCCCTTTCATTTCCCATTTGTGTATGTCTTTGCTGGTAACTTATGCTTGTGTCTTGCTTTTTGATCCAATCTGCTAGCCTTTGCCTTTTAATTTAGAATTAAGAAAATTTACATTAAGTGTTGTTATTGAAAGGTATGTGCTAATTCCTGTCATTTTTTTTTTCTTTTCCAGTTTTTGAGTCATTCTTATTTGTTCATATATCCTTCTGGTGAGATTTATTTTTTCCTGTGGTCTCATGGTTGTGATTGTCTTTTCCGTCTGTGCTTAGGATTCCCTTAAGTGCTTTCTGCAATGCTGTCTTAGTGCTCATGAATTTATTTATCTTAAAAGGCCTTTATTTCTCCCCCGATTGTGAAGGATATCCTTGCAGGATATAGTAATCTAGATTGCAATTATTTTCTTTCAGAACTTGAAATATATAACTCCAAGCCCTCTGGCTTTTAGAATTTCTGCTGAGAAACCTGCTGCTATTATGATGGGTTTACTGCTATGAGTGATTTGACATTTCTCTCTAACAGCTTTTGATATTCTTTTTTTTTTGTTGTTCTGAATTTTTGCCAATATGACTATGGTAGATCCTAGAGGGATTATTTTCTGGTCATGTTTATTTGTAGTTCTAAGTGCTTCCAGTACTGAATATCTACCTCATTCCCCAGATTTGGGAATCTGCTATAGTTTCAGTGAATAGGTTTTCTATGCCATAAGCCTGTACTTCTTCACCCTCCTTGAGGTCAATGAGTGTTAAATTTGGTCCTTTAGTGTTGTCCAAGAGCTCTTATGTACTCTGTTCATTGATTCTCATTCTTTTTTCTTTTTACTGCTTGAATGTTCCAGTATATCCACCTTGTCTTCAAGCCCTGTTATTTTTTATCCTGATTCATCCAGCCTACTGCTGAGACTTTCCATTGACTTTTCTTATTTGAATAATTGAGATTCTCATTTCCAGGGTTTCTGTTTGGTTCTTTTTTAGAATCTCTACCTCCTTGCTGAAGTAGTTTTCATATTCTGCATCATCTGCCTTAACTCATTCACCTGTTTTTTATTCCTTGAGCTCATTGATCATTTTAGCTATCAGTTTTTAAAAATTCTTTGTCTGGAATTTCATTCATTTAAATGTCTGTGGAATCATTTTTTTGGGGGGGGAGTTGTGAATTTTTGGAGCCATCTTGTTGCCTTTTTTCTCACAGTTTTTGTGTTTTTGTGTGGAGGTTTGCAGACCAGTTGGGATGGCTATCTTACCACTACATTGTGGAGGTCTTTTTAATAAGTGGCTGTCTTTGCATCATGTGCCTTAGGTTGTGGGTGTGATTTAGTGTGGAAAGACTCAACCTATTCCAAAAATTAGGTTCAATCCCTAGCACTGTTGTTTTGAGGGTAGAATAATTACCATCAATATCAACATCTAAAGAACCAACACTATGTCAACATATAATTCAAAGCTTATTTAAAAAGTTCTCTACTATTCTACTGGCTCATGAAAAGAAAAGGAGAGTAATAACTTAGGCTAGGCCAGAAAGAAAAAGGGACATTAATGATATTTATATACAAGCAAAGGAGGGGTGAGGAAGGACAGAGCATGACAAGAGAAGGGAAGAAAGCAGGGAGGGGAACACAGATGAAAAGTGAGAGGAGAGATAGAGAGATCAAATCTAGTTAATGGACTAACAGAAACACAAAATTGGAAAACTCTCTGAAAAAACCTTTGATGTGGGAAAGCATGACAAAACAAGGTAGAACATTATAGAGGGAAATACAATAACACACACACACACACACACACACACACACACACACACGCGCGCGCGCGCGAGCAAACAAAACCAAAACCAAAAACCCAAGCAGGTCCAATATCCCTCTTGCCGGGTTTGTATAATGGGAACAGTTATTCCTCCATGACTTTCGCCTTTGGATGCTGCCTGATATAAAAAGTCTGAAAATCTTTGCTGCAGAATTCTCCTTTTTAGCATCTGTCCAGCTAGGAGAAGCCATTTAGGGCAGTCTGACGGCAGAGCTCTGTCCCTCCCTGGTTATAGCTGAGTGCTAAAGTAAAATTGCCAGTGTTGGAGAGACTGCATCACACCTGATATCTCAATTTTTTCCTTACCTGGGAATGAGGGTGCAGGGAAAATTTGAGTTGTCTGCCCAGCCTCTCACTTGTGTAATTTGTGAGAGGATTTGTGGATTGTGGCCAAATTTCCAGGAACCACCAGACAGACCAGCCAGTGTCTGTGTGCTGCTGCTTTTACTCTAAATGCCTCTGAGTAGGACAGAGTTGGATGGTAACCAGCGTCTGCACTGGGATGAGTGGTGGGAGTCCCCAGGCTGCTTATGCTGCTCTCTGCAGCAGCGCTCCCATGCTCAGACCCTCGCCCCCAACAAAACCTTGCACAGTGCAACTCTTTTCCTGTCACTTTTCCAGTGGCCGTTCTTCTCTGCCTCCTCCTCCTTTTTTCTTCTTCTTTTCCTTCTCCTTCTTCCCCTCCCTCTTCTTCTTCTGGCATGTGTTTTCTTGCATCTGGCTGAATGTTACGGTTTGGGTCTAGATGTTTCCCCCAAACCTCACACAGTCATGGGGGGGGCAGGGTTTTCAGTGGTGGTTGGATCTAGACTGTGTGATGCTGGGATTAAGGGTATGTGATCAGCTCACTGATTGGTTCGGCACCATCCTAATCCCAGTAGCCTGGATAGAGTATAAAAGCGGCAGAAAGATGCTGTTAAGGTCAGTTGTTGATTTTGCTGTCTTCTGCCCTCCATGAACTGTTCTCCCTTGCAAAGCCACCCTGGCCTGGAGCCAGCCCATTATGTATTGAAACCTCTGCAAACTGTGAGCCAAATAAACCTTCCTTCCTTAACTTTGGATGTTGGGTATTTTGTCTCAGCAATGAGAGAAAAGTAACTAACTCGATGAATGTGCTCATCGCTGGGGGACTTGACTTCCTCTGCTTATTGTTCCAAAAATCTCCTACCCTGGAATCAAGTCTCCTGTAAGTCAGCTGCTGGGACATCTCCTATGCTGTGATTTCAGTTTTTCTGTATCACCATTGTCCTGGGCCCCAGCTGACTCCTAGAGAAGGTGCCCTCTGCCTCCCTGGAGAGAAGTGTCTGTTGTTCCTGGAAATACAAAAAATATTGAGGCTTTTCATTTCTCTCCTGCAGCTGCTGAGACAAAGGAAGTCACTGAAATGGCTCTCTGTCTTGGGTCTGTTTGGATCATCTCCTGTGCAGTCCACTGAGGCAAAGAAAGAGGGGCTTCAAGATGGTTCCCCATCCTGACACTAAGTCCTCAGGGAAGGCTGGGAATTATCACTCCCATTCTTGATCACTCTGCTGAGCTTAAGCAACCTTTCTGCTCAGGCTGTAAATCAAAGCCAGCACTCTGCAGAGATTTTCTGCCCCTGTGTGAGGGTGGGAAAGTTCCCTTTTCTCACTAAGCTGCTGTTCATTTATGCCCACGTGTGTTACTTCTCTTACTTTATTTACCTTTCTAAATACCAGTATTTCTGGGCTTTGCCTTGGCTGCTTTCTTGCTTAATTGTGACTCACCATGGTCCCCTCTTCAAGGGGTGGCTTGTGAGTGTTCCTTGCCTCTACTCCACCGTGATGTCTTTCTGTGTCTGCCTCTAGTCTCAGACTCTCATGCACACAGCAGCTGGACATTAAGCAGCTGCTCCCCAGCTTCTCAGCCTGCTGCTCTGTCTTGAATTTCTGAATTATAGGTAGGCAGAATCAGTAGTCATGAAGCCAGAGGCTCCCTGAACCCCTCCCTGAAAGATCCAGGACTTTCTCTCTGAAAATGAAAGATGCCTGCCTCTCCCTTTTCAGTCAATCATGCTGCAGTGAGGGGGTTTATGAGTCTGGGCTTCCAGGGGAGAGGGAAAATGCTGGAAGGGATGGAAGGAGATGCTCAGATCCACATGTGCCTGCTGCCTTCAACTTGGCTCCCTTGACTCCTTAGGTGCCCTTTGTCTAGGTTCATCCACAGACAGCACTGGGGAACATGAACCCCCAGTAGATGTCTCTGGGGTCTGTCTTTGCCCTGGGTTAGGGCTCCCTGTGACCTTTCCTTGCTCTGTCATCTCCCACATGACAGAAGGTATCCCTTTCTCTACTCAGGGCAAATTTTTTCCCCAGGGGATATTTGGCAAAGCCTGAAGTCCTTTTCAGCACTCACAACTGGAGTGGTGGTGGTAGATACCCATCTAGGAGGTAGGAGCCCGTGATGCTGGTAAGTATCTGCCAATGTCCAAGACAGCCCTTGTTATGGCTTGTATCTAGATGTACCCCTCAAAATCTCATGTAGTTATGAGGCAGGGTTCTAGAGTTTATGATTGATTTATGATCCAATGCTGTAATTATGGGTGTGAGTGCTACACTCACCCTAGGGCAGGTAGCCTGCATACAGTATAAGGGAGGGAAAGAGGCTTGTTCACAGCCGCTCCTCCTTTTTTTGCTCTTGTTGCCTTTGCTCTCTTCTGCTGCCATGAACTGTTTCCCTCAGCCATGTGCCACTCTGCCTTGGAGCCAACCAAGTATGGACTGAAACTTCCATAAACTGTGTGCTAAAAAACCCCTTCCTTTCCTAATTTTCGGTGTTGGGTATTTTGTCCCAACAATGGGAAAAAAGTAACCAAGACAGTCCTCTTCCACAAGGAATCATCTAGCCTTGTACCAGTGGTGCTGATGTGGAGAAGCACTGCAGACACAGAGAAAGTGTGTGTTTGTGTGTGCTTGCACACCTGTGCACATGCGCCACAGGTGTGTGCACACGGAGACAATGACTTGGCCAAAGTCATACAGCATGTTAGTTGAGCATCCTGACTTTGGTGGCTCTGGCTGGGGAGCCTGAAATCAGTGCTAACGGCCTCAGTGCTGAGCTGCTTCTTTGTCTCAAACCTGCTTTTTATTTGTCTCTAAATAATCTCAATTTGGGGAACATTTGTGCCTGCATTTTTATTCTCCCTTGTCTATCACTGTGCTTTCACTCTGGGTAATCCAAGGCTTGCAGGCAGTTAAGTACGAGGTGTACATTTCAATGAAACGCAATACAAAATAATCGAACATGTTTCTTTCATGTTTGAGTGACAGATTAATTTCCCTGACACATCTCTGTTTCCTCTTTGCTTGCTCTGCTTTTCATCTGAGTTTTCCCCCATTTCTCAGCTTCTGGGATTTGAATAGCTTCCTGGCACCTGCTCATCAGAGGTATATACCATCTGACCTGATAGCCTGTGTCCTCGAGATAGACAGTATTCCCAGGGCTGGGGACAGGGAGCTGCCAGTGCCCCAAAGGGAGAGAGAAGGGTCTTTCTGGGGAAGGTGAGGGTTGTACTTGCAGGACTTTGAGGGCTTCCTGTGAAGCAGGGGTCTTCCTGGACAGACACTGCAGCCATTGTAGTGCCCAGGGAGAGTGGACCAGAAGGGATGCCTCAGACTTGCATGTGCAGCGCAGGCTTGGCTCATGAGAACAGAGAGGGGGTGGAGGATGCCAGTGGGTAGAGGAGGTATGGGCCTGGCCCTGTGGCTTTGTGTCTGCCATGGGCAGCAGTTTTGCCTCCATCGTAGGAGACCTGGGGAGCTCTGAGTGAGGGAAGCCTGAGTAGATTTCTGCAGTAGACCACCCTCTCTAGGGCTACTGCTCAGGAAGGGACTGTGGGCAGGAGGGGGCAGGTGGCTGGACGAGGCTGTGTGTGGAAAGGTCTAGGTGCTTTGTCCTCTGTCCTTCAATGTCCTCATCTATATGGGACGCTACAATCTCTAGCAGATCAGTGGAGGGCACAAGAGAGGACGGATGTGGGGCCTGCAAGGGGCCTGGTGAAGGTTGTAGTGGGGTCTGTCTCCATATGCTGGGATAAGGGGCATGGGGTGGGAGTCAGGGAGGTGCCGAGGAGACTGGTGTGCTGAGCACCTGCTCCAGGTCAGCGAGGTCCCCTGTGTGTGCAGGTCTCTGCCACTCTTTCTTAGCTTGGAAGGAGATGCCAGGATCTGTGGAACAGGAGGTGCAAAGCTAGTAACTGAGGGCACCCAGGACCCAAACCCAGACCTGCCAGAAACCAACGTCTCTGTCTTTCTCATGGGCTACAGGGCCAGTCCTGTGTGGAGCCAGGTTTCCTCCGGAAGTCCCTGGCCTCCTCACTGTTCATCCAGGTGCCATGCACACTCTGTCAGCAAGGAGCAGCCTGACCGGGGTGGGTCTGTTCTTGTGGCTCCAGCTCCCGCCTCCTGGTGCTTCCCTGGAAGCCGGGTGAAACCTGCAGTCTGGGGAGTTAGGCCACACTGATTAGAGGATGCTCTGGTGCACCGATTGCTCCCCACCTGCCTGCTCCCCAGCCCCACTCCCCTGAGGTCCCCTTGGCCCTGTGGCTTGCTGAATACCTCACTTTCCACCTGCTGCCACTCCCCTGCCTCTGCTGTGTCTGCGTCTTACTCCAGTCCCCTTGGACATCTGGGAAGTCCCCTGGTGACCCCTGGCCTCCGGTACCCTCCTTCTATTCTCTCTACTCCCATGGTCATCTCTTTGGAGCAACGCTTTGGAGTCATGGACTTGGCCCCTTCACTGGCCCTACCTCTCACCTCTGACTGACTCTGAGTAAGTTGCTAAGCTGCTCCCAGTCTCAGCTTCCCCTGCTGTGAAGAGCTGCAGACGTTGAGAGGCTTGCTGTGCCTGGTGCATGTTACATGCTCAGCAAACAGGCTTTGGGTTCTGCCACTCCTGGTCTCCAAAGCACATCTGCGACAGGCTTGCCTGTTTGATAAGCTCTTAATTCTCCAGCCCTGCATTTCTGGCCCCTAGCCGTTTGTCTCTAGTGATCTTTCCAGCTTTTGTCTCCACCTTTTTCTTGTTGTCTAGAGTGGCAGTTTCTGTAGGCCACTTTCTTCCCCGAAATCATGCCGTGTACTCATTCAAACTGGGTGCTCTGTGTGAATCAGTCCTCCTCGCTGATCCACCTTCCCCCAGGAATCCCTCAAGCCTCTCCTCATACCCGCTCCAGGAAGCCTTCTAGGCTCATTGGGCAGACAGATCTTCCTCCTGCGAAAGCCTCTACTCCAGCTCAGACCTCTTGCCTCCAGGTGGTGAGCGCTTTCTCACCTCTGAATGCTTAGCCCTAGGCCGGGCACCTGCTCTCTCCGAGAGTCATCCCTGCGAAAGGTCTTCCACCGGCTTCAGTAATTGCACCCCTGCTGCCGGTGTGCTCCGTCCTGTCACCTTGCTATGACCCTCAGTGCACTTGTCCCGACCTGCTGACTTTGTGTATCTGGCTTCTTACATACAGCTTGCTGGAATGAAGCCCACGAGGGGGATCATTCATCACAGCTGTTCCCTCCCTAGGACAGACATTCCCCGAGGGCTCCCAACAGATGCAGGAAGGGGCAGGAGGGAGAAGGAAAGGAGGGGGGGGTGGGGAGGACAGGGAGGAGAGAGGGAAGGGTGAGAAGGAAAGGACGGGGGGAAGGAGGCCAAACACTGAACTCTGGTGAAATACAGCTCCCTCCCACGGCTAACAGAGTTCTCAGAGTGGAATGTGCTTTGTTTGATACCTTGATCTTTCTTGTCTGCTAGAAAAATGAGTTTCGCTAACCCCCCTGAAGCCAGATGTCAAAGTAAAGCGTTTTGGAGGCGACAGATCTCTTACTCTCACAGCAAAATTCATTTGCAATGATCCTTAATCCAGGCGCTCTGCGAAACCTGAAGCTGACAGTGTGATCCTGCTCATCCTAAATAGTTTCCTCTCTCTACCCCCGCTGTCCCTTCTCCTGGCGCCCCGTCCTCTGCCGCTTACAAAATAACATAGCAGAGATTGCAGCTGGTGTAATGATAACTATTTGGTTTCTCATGACAGTTTTTCAGTGGGAAATGACAGCGCACTTCCCCTTGTGTGTCAGTGACCGTGCGGGGAAGGAGGACGCTCTGCCGTCAGTGCCTGGGATTGCAAGAGGAGGTGGGGAGAAGGGCGGACTGTGCGGGCCAAGTCTGTGCACAGGAGGGACGACAAGGACTGCGCCTTTTTCTATCCAATATTTCCGCTACACTCCTTTTCCGCTCCTTAGATCTGTCCCCCTGCCAGCCCTAAACCCTGCATCATGGCCCAACACATTAGGGTGTGCAAAATTCCCTTTGCGCTCATTCCTTGCTTCATTAATCATGATTTCATATTTTTGGCCCTGGGCAATGGTGCTTCCTGTGGGTCATGATCTCTGCAAAGCTCTGGGGTCATGGAGACCTGCAGACACAGTCCTTCTCTCCAGGATGCCAAGGTTTGGTTGGGGACGTGGCAAGCAGTCAGAGACCAAGACTCTTACAGGAGACAGGTGCTGGGTACGTGGGAGGCTTCCATCGGTTGAGGTACTGGGCAGCATGTGACTAACAACCAGCTAACCGGAGCTCAGGCAAGGAGGACAGCAAATGCATTTACATAAACAGATGCTTGCAGTGGGGTTGGCAGCCTGCAGCCCCAGGCCAGTTTGACCGGGGTCTGTTTTTGTGTAGCTCACGTGGTAAGGACAGTTTGTAGTCAATCTGATGACAGTGCAAACTACCTTTGAATCTCAAACAGATAAAAAGAATGTCCTTATGCTGAGTGGACATGCATTATAAAAATAAAAATGTACTTGCTTATTATGTTTTAAATTTCATCTATCAGAAATTTATGGAAATTTGTTTTCTCTCCTGTGAAGTACTTACAAGGTAGCTGATTTTGCCTGTTGGCACACAGAACCAAAAATATTTGCCAAGTTTCCTTTCACATAACACATTTGCTCACCCTGGTTTTAGAGAGAGGTGGTTGCATCTTGGTCAGATGCTTAGTGATGTCAATAAAATCTTTTTTCTTTTCACATCCTTGGCTGTGTTGGCTTTTTGTCCTGATGTTTTTGCCTCATCTTTACATAGTGGCTGCCACAGCTAGACATCATATATTCTCCTGACAGTATTTATATTGGGAAGAAAGGGTGAGGCAGGGGCAGAAAAGAGTATTTCCTGGAGCAGGTTTCTCCCATGGGTGGATTTTCCCTCACACCCCAGTGCACAGGTCTGGGTCACTGGCCAATCCCTAGAACAATCCAGAGAAGGGTGATAGGAGCCAGGCTTGCTCTACCCCAGGTCAGAAGGTACCGCTGTCCTGAGTCTCTTGCTGCAGAACAAGGCCAGGCTCTGTGCATGGCAGAAGGAAGGATGACCACATGCACCCACCACCTTCATGTCAGTGGTCACCTATAAGTTCTTGCAGTGTGGGGTCTGGGCTGGTGGCTGAGCTGGGGCCCCAGAGACAGAGAGTCTTACTTTGAGCCCCTGCTCCCCAAACATGGTGTGACTGGAGGAAGTCCTTGATCTGAGGTGGGAACCATAACAGCAGCTGCCGTGCAGGGAGGCCATGGAGGTGAAATGGGGTCCTGCGCAGGTGCCTGGCTCGTGGAGAGTTAACAGTGTCCACTGCGGCAGCACTCAGACCATCTGTGAAGTGGTCCCTGGGGCCCACTCTGTGCCTGTCCTGGGCTACGCAGGCAGGACTGTGAGAGCGTGTGTGTGAACACTTCCTGCCTGCATTGGGCCCTCACTGCATGCGCTCACTCGGTTCTCACCCCTCCAGGAAGGAGGAGCTGCTCTCAACCCCACTTCACAGCCTAGAAACTGAGGCCAGGGAGGCGGCCCTAGGTCAGGGAAGGTGAGTGGGGGCCACAGGGTGGTTAGATCCCAGCCACTGGGCTCAGACCCACTGCAGGTTCCTGGGTGGAGCTGGCACTGTAGGTACCTGGGTAGTCCCTCCTGCTCTGATGGTTATCCAGGTCAGGTTGGTGGCTGGTTGACCTCTTCCAGCCCTGCTCTCCATCCCCCGGTGCTCCAGGGCCCCAGAACCTGCCTGTGGTGTGGGGAGCATCACACTTCCTCTCCAGGACCATGAACATATAAGGCTTTTTTTGGACACAACTCTCCTAGTACCCAACCTGTCTGCTAGCAGAGGCATTGCTCCCAGCTCAGCACTGGTGTTCTTGGCAAACATAGGATGTCGTAAAAGAGATAAGGGGGAGCCTGGAATCTTTCAAACATCTAGACATCTGAAGACACTCAAGCACTTACACTGGACGCCTTAAGGACTTTGCCCACTGAGGCACAGGACATCCAGAGAACCCTGACCACTGATGCTTACTAAGATCTCCCCCTCCCCAATGGCCCTTGCCTTCTTTCAAGCCCTATATAAAAAGCCCACTTCCCTTTGCTCCCTACAGATGGCCTTTTCACCCTCTGTCTGCCTGCACCCAGGCACAATAAATTCCACACCATGTTACCTTTACACAAGTCTAGTTTTACATCACCAGTGTGGGGTTATGGTGGCCAGGCTGGTATCGCTGTGTCCTGCTCATTCTTTGAGAAGCAGCAGTACTTGTGCAGAACGAAAGGATATGCTAATGGTGGATAATTACACTCCATATTTATAGATGTATCAAAATACCCAAAACCATTTCTCAAAATTGTAGCCCTACTGCTCCCTGCAGTTCAGTACCTGCCCTGATACTTCTCATCAGCACTGAGACATGAGCTTGGTTGTCACATGTGACCTGATCCTGCATCCAGCCTGCTGGGGAGGCTTTGGTCATCACAGCTGCCTGTCCCTGTGCAGACCTGCAGCCTTGCTGCCCTGATTGTCCAGCCTGCCTGGCACTCCTGGCTTCGAACAGGGGTGGTCTAGTTGTAAGGGACATCTAGGCAGAAGGAAGAGCGTGTGTGAGGGCCCTGAGGACCCTGAGCACCAGTGTGGCTGGAGCAGAGTTGGAAGCTCAGAGAAGGAGGTTGTGGTTGGGACGGACGGGTGAGTGGGAGCAGTGAGCTTGCTCATGGTCTGGCCAGGAAACAGGTCAGGAGAAGTGAGGGGCGTATCTTAGGGAGGATGTGATCTGGTGCTGGAGACAAAGGAGGGGTGGGGGGAGCACAGGTGCAATCCTCTCAGGGCGATTTTGTTATTTAGCAGGGTCCCCATCAGAAGGAACTGGCTTCCAGGGCCCAGTGCACTACATTTTATGACCCTTTCAGTAAACACAATTTAGCAATAGCAGAAATGGACATATCTGGTTGAATCACCCCACAAGATTACTGCTACTAGCCATTTTGGCATTTAGAGACAGTAATTTCAGTTGATGAAAAGTAATTATTTTTTTTGACCACCATCAGTGACCAGGTTGTTTTTACCTTATCAAAACAATACTTCCAGTGAAAAATCTGCCTCTTTTCTCTCTCTAGCCCTCCCCTTCCTCCCGATCCCTCCCTGAGGGAGACGATTCTGAACAGAATTTGGAGAAACCCTGCCTAGGAATATCTCCCAAATGTGGACTGGAGAAGTGGCCTCATCCGTATCCTCTGAGGGCTTTAAACAATAGAGACTCCCAGGTGCCATCTCCCGAGACTGCTCAGCTGCCAGTTAAGTTTCCAGCATGCACCTCCCACAGGTTCTGTGCTGATAAGATTGCTTGGCCCAGCCCCACTCTGGGACACTCAACAGCTCTCTTGTTGCCTGCTGTTAAAATCCAAAGTCCTTATCCCAGCATTTGAGGCCCCCAGGACAGGGCCTCAGCTCCTTCCACCCCACTGTCTCTTCCACTTCTGGGCTGGATTCCTGGAAGAATGAATTGAATGTGATTTGGCTAAACAAAGTTTTTACTGTAGGCCGCTGCCTGCCAACCTCCCAGGTTAGTGCTACTTCTCCAGTTCACAGCCAGGGAATGGGATGCAGGGCTTACAGCATAAAGTGTTCCACTCCTGTCTCTTTGTTCAAGGCCAAAGTGCTACTCTTTCTGCCTCTAAAGCTTTATTCCATCATCCATGTGTTCATTCATGCAACAAATATTTTATTAAGCACTTACTATATGCTGATGATGCAATAGGAAATGGAGCAGAGGTAGCTTATCAGGGAAGGGAGGATGCAGTTGCTAAGGATACAGAAAACAGGGTGGACACCAGCTCTCTTTAGATCCAGATGATTGTCACTTAGAGAGGCAGCCAAGGCAAGGTCAGCAAGAGGATCAGCTCCTATGTCCCGTGTCCCATATGATGGCCCCAAATAGCAGGGACAAGATGGCAACATGGGCAGCGGGGTAATGGGGTTGAGGAGCAGGTAGGTGCCCCGCCATGGTTAAGCTGCTGACAGCCCGCACCTGTGCCCAAGGAAGCTGAGAGGACCACAGGCTACGCTGAATGACTGAGGTTGCTGCTGGGGTTCAGTCTGTGGGAGCACAGGGCACAGGGCAGCGGGGCAGAGCCTTTCATGTTCTGCTGTAGGGTCCCTTTGAACCCATGTTTCGCAGCCCCTAACTAATTCCAGTGGCAGCCCTAGAAGGGCCCTAGGGGCTGAGTGTCTAGTCCCAGGTGAAGAGAGGCAGCGGAATCCAGGGGTTGGACTACAGTCTGTTCTGCCACTTCCTGGCTGGGAGATGTTGGGGGCCTGCTTACCTCCATGAGCTCAGTTCCCTCACAGTGAGCTGATCCTAAGCATCTGCCTTAAGGCTTAGAGGAACACATTTATGTGAGATGATGCATGCCCCGTGCTCAGCAACCCCTGGAGAACCCTCCATGGACAAGGACTGAGGACTTCATGTCACTGCTGTTGTGGGTCAGGGCTGGAGCAAGCCCAGGTAGGCAGGTCCCTCCTCCTCTGCACCTGAATGGCACTGCTGCCCCAGGCCTCTCACTGCTGCAGAAATGAGGAGGGATGGGTGGGCCCCCAGACCTGGGCTCCGATTGGGCCTCTAGCAGTCACTCAGTGTGTGGCACTCACCATTTACTCTGCAGTCTTCCCTTCTGTGGAATGGGCACAGTAGGGCTGACCACTTAGGGTTACTGTGAGGATCCCATGAGGATGTGCCTGCTGCAGGGAGGGGTGGGGGGCCCAGGCTCAGTTTAAATCGCAAGGGCTCACTTGAGGGTGTGACTTTGGGGGAATTCCTCCGCCTCTCTGCAGTGGAGCTGCACCTATAGGATCTGCTTTGGATTAAGCTTTTTTTATTCCCAACCCTGAGGCCAGGGGCCTCTACAGCCAGCCCACTGCACTCAGAGATGAAGGGACTGAGGCCAGAGACACTAAATTAAACGTTTGGGCACAAGACACTATACGGCCATGCAAGTTATGCAGGGCGGACAGCTAGAGAACAAAACGCTCTGTAATAAAGAGCTACCTGGGTGGGACAGAGACTCAGTGTTCCAGGAGGCAGGAGAGAAAACGCAGCTGGGGTGAGGACGGCCTGTGCTTGTTAACAACAGCAGGAGAAAGTGCACACATTTATATCAAAGACTACGTAAATCATCAGGTATTCTATCTTTAAACTACTATAGCATTAGTAGTTTTTAGGTATTTCTTTTCTGTCTTTTCCTATGCACATGCAGGCATATATTTTTAGAACTGCTCTCACTTTGGTGTGACAGGGTAAGCTAGGGTCTGATACAAAAACACCTCCTTCCTAAATAGCAAAGGTTACTTCTCACTCTTGCTACAAGTCCTCTGGCTCAGCAGGGAGAGCCTGGCTCATCACAAACACCTAGGGACTCTCACTAAGGAGGTGCCTTGTCCCAAGGTGTCAACACTTCCTTGTGGTCATCTGCAGTTACAGCGACAGGAGAACTGAGCTCTGACCGTCAAGTGCTTCCTCCTATAAGGAACACTCTCTGACCTTATCCACCTCTATTTCATTGGCCAGCACCAGTCTCCTGGCCACCCTTGATGTCAAGGCCCAGGGGCTGCCCCCTGAAGAGGGCTGCACACTGGCGACACAGCCGTGTCTTTTGTGGATACAGACATGGGGCTTTCGGATCTCACGCTCCAGTCTGATCAGCTTCCATCTCCTGGAAATGGTCCGTTTTGATAATGTTCCTACTTGCTTTGGTATGAACGTGTCCCCCAAAAAGGTGTGTGCAGGGACTGGGGATTTAGCTCAGCGGCAAAGCGCCTGCCTGGCAAGCGCAAGGTCGTGAGTTCGGTTCCCGGTACCGGAGAAAAACCAAAAAAACCCCAAAAAACCAAAAAAACAAAAAGGTGTGTGCCGGAACCAAAACTCCCAGTGCAGCAGTATTTCAAGGTGAGGCTGAACCAGGCTGTCCCGCCTCCTCTAGGCCTCCTGCAGGAAGCCCACCAACCCTTCCCCAGGAGGGCAGGTCTCTTCGACCTGCATCACATTGTATCTGGCTCTCTGCGCAGATATTGCTTCAATGCCAGTGTGTCCTATTTGACTGGAGACCTGGGCCTAGACTGGTTGGCTTCATCTCCACACACCACACCAACCTCTGTACTCAGTGTGCTTGGGGCTTATGCATACTGGGGACCCAGCCCATGTGGGGCCTACCCAGTGCATGAGCTACAGTGGGACAAACCTGTGCCTACAGAAGGACATGGACGGTGTCCGCTTGCTCTATGCATAGCTGCTTGCACTGTCTGTGTGCAAACTGAGACAGCCCATGGGCAGATGAGCTGCAGGTGCACCAGCAGAGAGTAGGGCTGGCCTCCAGGGCTTTGTGAGTAATCAGCCATGTGTCCCCTTACCCACCTCAGACCAGGGATCCTCTGCTTCGCTGCTCACTGCAATGTCACTACGACGGAGACTGCACACCTGGGGAAACTGAGGCCCAAGAGCAGGGGCCTGGTCTCTCTTCACAGCACTGGATCTCCAATCTTGCTCTCAGGCCTGCTCTTCCTGCTGTACCTAGCGCTGCTCCCTCCATTAACTCTCCCCACTGGAGCCTGTCCTGCGTCTCCCCAGGCCTCCTTCTCCTCCCCTAGACAAGGCAGCCAGCCAAGCCCTTCAGCCTTGCCCTGCTGAATCCGCCCCCTCTGCCCACCACCTGTCCAGCCATGGTGACCTCTAGGCTGTGCAAGATTACAGTGGGTAATGCTCATTAGAGCAAGGAGCTCCTGCGCTGAGCTCGGTATGCCCAGGCATCGCCTGGTTCACTCACTCACTCAGCGTATTTGTGATGGTTTCTGTGTGCCACATCTTAGAAGAGAATCATGAACAGAACCTCAGTTCTTGGGGGGTCCTGAAGCTCCTCAGCCAAAGAACAAAGAAATGAAATTACAAAACATTCTAGCTTCCAAGTCCAGTCTGCAAAGAGGGTTCTGAGCTGAGCTGAGATGTGCTTCCTTGTTCTATTTGAAAAATATCATTGATTTATTCTTCCTTCTTCCATTCACTGGGGATTCACTGCTCCTCTCCACGGTTAATGTCCCAGGTGGGTTTTTGAGCTTTATTGTGTGTGAGATGCCACTATCACATTCTGAGGCTATGTGGTAGATATTACTATCCCATTCTGCAGTCAGGGAAACCGAGGCTTATGACTCAGCACTGGCCCAGGGAGGGTCAAATAGTAAGGTGTTTTATCCATCTCTATCTCCTCAGTGAAGGGCTCCCACTCTGCTCAGCAGAGTGTGTTATTATTATGATCATGATAATAGCAACTCCTGTGGCAGCAGACACAGCCATAGTCACCCTTCCTTGCAGAAGCACCACATGACTGTCCTGGGAAATGTGCTTGTGTGATGTTTAATCCCTAAAAATGAGCAAGGCTGGCTCTAGTCCCATTTCCCCAACATGGTAACAGGTGTGTGGGAACAAAAGTTCTGGCCCAAGTGCATCATGAATCAAGGGCAGGATTTGAATTCTGCCAGGCCCTTGACTGCAAGGGTGTGATATTCAGAAAGGAGGGCTGACCATTTCTCAAAAATGAGAAGAGAAGCCAAAAAGCTAGCAGGAGGAAGAAGGGCACAGATGCATAGAGATAAACTGAGACGAGAGACCAGGAGCCTCCGGGGGATGGGGTAGCTGCTTGGGGTCCTGGTGGGGAGTTCAAGACCTGGTTCCAGGCCTATCCCAGGCCCAAGCATCCCCATGTTCCCAGAGACACCTTTGGAACTTGGTCTTCCCATCCCTCAGTTTTTCTTTGCCTAATTTACATCACTGAATGCTTTTCTAATATTTGCAAAGAACCCTGACTCAGATGTCAAAGAGAACTACTTATTAAAAAAAGAAAAAAAATCAAACCATACAATAATAACAACAACAACAAACACAACAAACACCTGCTTAAAAAAACCACCAACTCCAACAATGAGTGTCTCTTACTCAGAGGCCTCATCAAATAAGAGGAACAAGGCTTTTGCAAATGTATATGGAAATGAAACCCGCAATCTGGGCACACACTTGTTTGACAAGTGATAATTAACTGCTGACAATATAATTTCAGTCTGGATGCAAATGTGTTTTTCATTAAAAAGTAATCAAAGGGACCCTCACATCTGGGAGTCCAGCCTGCTGTAGTAAGAGCTCAGCTCCTCAATTGTAAGCTTTTTAGAGCTGGTGTGGAGTACCTACTGTCCCTGGCTAGGTGGGGCATGCACCCCAAAAGTGACACTGTGAACAGGTCTCCAGGGCAACTTGCAGAAAGCAATTCTGTCAACTTCTTTCCCAGTAGGGCTCCAACATCTTCCTCAGGGCATCCCTGACTGTAAATATGCCCAGGCTGCATGGGGAAAAGGACAGACATGATTCAGAGATAGAGTCTAACTTCTGATCCTGAAAACATCCCCTTTACAAGTCCTAGAAATGTTTCATCCAACTGAGCAAAATGGAAAGGGAGATCCCCAGGGGATGGGGAGGAATTGACAAGTGGATGGGGGCAAGCCTGTGAATTAGCAGAGCAGCTGCCACATCGCAGTCCATGTTAACAAGCTTAACATTCTTGGTCCCAGGCTAAAGGCTTGGGTTTAAAGTCCCTGAAGGTATTACAAAAGCAATGGAGAAGGAAAATATGGAAGAGAGTCTGGAACACCTGAGGGAGAGGATGAAAAAATCTGACAAACATTTATAAGTACCAAGACTTTTTGAAGGATACACAAAAGACTTGAATTCATAGTTTCAAGAAGAGGGTGCAGTACCACTAAATCATGGCATTTTTTTGTTACAGAAATGCTTGGTGAGTATCACTCCTATTCTTACATGAGGAAGTTGGACAAATTGAAAATCAGCAACTCGTTTTTGATTCTATCAGAAAAGTGAGGTTGCAGAGCAAATATCACCCTGAAATCTGGAGAGACAAGTGAGTCCAAGGAGTACCAGCTGAGATTTACCTGGTCAGAGCAAAAGCAGCTAGACCCATGTGCTAACAAGAACACTTAAATTACAATGTTGACACAGTGATGGAGGTTGAGTGCGAACTCCTGTAAAGGTGGGGAAACACTTTGGGGACAGTCCTGGGGGGACTCAGACTTCGCAAGAAATATTAAAATACCATCTTTAGGCAAAATAAAAAATAATGTAGTAAAAAACTTGAAATTATTATTGCAGAAAAAATTAATGAAGATAAAAATAAATATTTTATTTTGTTATTAATTTAGATCAGTTTTTAACAATTCAAAATAATGTTAGTAATTACACATTGAATGATTATAACATATAGATAATTGAAATGAATGACAGCATTGTCATTCATTGTCATTAGATAGAACATGAGAAAGGAATTTGGGATACTGGTGTAAGATACTTGTGTTACATGTAAAATCTAATTGTGTTATTTGGAGATAAACCTAGGTCAAAGTCTACATTATAAACTTTGGGAAAGCCACTGAAATTTCTTTTAAAAAGAACTCTAAATGGGTACATCCAGTGAAGATCAATCGGAGTAAAAAAATACTTAATTAGAACCAGAGAAGTCAGAAAATTCTGGCAATAAATAGAAAATAGTTATTAACAGAGTTGCTATAAAGCTAAATATATCAACAGTCATTTTCAACATTATTTGGTCTAAATACACTGATTAAAAGATAGACATCATTATAGTGAACACTAAAGGTAAGATTCAACTATACGTTTTCTACAAGAAGCTTACTTTAAATACAAAGATTGATAATAAAAGTAAAGAGATAGAGAAAAATATATGGTTTTGGTGCCCTTGCCTTGTGAATGTGAACTCTGCATTCAATCCCCAGCAGTGAAAAAAAAAAAAAAAGGATGCATGGTGTTAACCCTAGTCAAAAGAACGCTGTACTAGCTACATTGATTTCAGATATGGCAGACTTCAGAATATTTCACTATCAATCAATTTGATCTATTTGACATTTATAGAACCACCCAACACCAGTAGAATACATATTCTTTTCAAACTCATGTGGAATAGTCACTACAAAGTAAATCAGGTTCTTGGGCATAAAATACATCTTAAAAAAGAAATAATACTAAGTATGTTCTTAGATCACAATGGAATTAAGCTAGAAGTTAATAACAGAAAAGTTGGAAAATCCCCCAAGAATTGGAAACTAAGCAATACACTTATAAATAAAACATGGGCCAAGGAAGAAGACTCTAGAGAAACATTTTGAACTAAATAAAAATAACACTTTTCCAGTTTTACAGGATGCAGAAAAAGCAATATTTAAAGTCATATTTATGGTAGTATACACACACATATGTCCCTTAGAAAAGAAGATGCAAAAATCAATAATCTAAGTTTCCATTGTCCAAGTTAGAAAAAGATCAATAAATAGCCCATGACTCAGGAAATTCTGTGCATCCAAGAACACAAAAATTCTACCATGTATTTATCAAAAGAAATGTACAAGAATGTTAGTAGCAGCATTATTCATAATACCTTCAAACTGTAAGTTAACTGAATGTCCATCAACAGCAGAATGGATCCATAAATACCATGTGTTTAGAATACTGAACAAAAAGAATGAACGAAACTACAGGTAACATGGGTAAACATCAAAACTGTGATTATTGAAAGAAAGATACTAGATATAAAAGAGAGCAAATACTGTTTTATTTTTTTAAGGTGAAAGAACAGGCTAGACTAAGCTGGGAGGTTAGGAACTCAGGATGGCAGGTGCACAGGTACACTGGTGGGGGTGCAGCTACTGGAAGAGGTTATGCATGGGCTTATTGGTAATGTTTTGCTTTTACTTTGTGACAATCATCCAGCTGAACATTATCAGCATTTTTCTGTCTATATGTTATACATCAAAATGTTTGCACTAAAAAAGGCATCCAGAGAAAGATCTAATTCTACTACTAAGGACCAACATTTGGTTGACAACAGATTTCTGAGCAGCAGCAAAAGAGGCCAGAGAACAATGGAATAGCATTTTCAGCAACAAGACAAATAATACTCAAAGCAGAATTCTGGGAACAATGTCATTTGAAATTGAAGCAGAAAGAGATGTATATTTTCAGCCATTCTGAGGGACAATATCCTTCATAGATCTGGCTAAAAGAATAGATAAGTGGTTGGACATCATGGAGGACATGGCCAGAAAAAGAGCCGAGTGGACCCAAGATACTGCTGTGCAGAGAAATAGGTGAACTTGCACTGAATGCACAACAGTGGGATGTTTTAACAACACTACAAGCGGTGTGAATAATCTGGGATGTAAAGGAGAAGCTGGTTTCGTAAAACGGGAGAGATCGTGAGGATTAATGAGTTTTAAGGTTTGCATATTGTTCAGAGGGAGGAGCATTAATATCCTTCTTTATTTTATTGTATTTTATGTTTTTATTTTAAAGAGAATAAAAAATAACAAAATAACAACAATAAAGACAAAAACAAAGCAGCACAAAAACAGTAAAAATGATACAGGATTTCAAAACCAAATGGTAGGAATTAACAGTGGTTGTTACATTACATACTGTTATCTTCAACAAAGTTGCTCAGATTACCAGATATAAGAATGCAAGATTGATCAAACAATTAAAAAGAATAAAAAGTAATAGAAAACATTAGAAGCGATATAGAGCTTCACTAATCAAGATGGTAGAAATTCAACAGTGGTTGTTATATTGCATATTGTTGTCTTCAAATTAGTTGTTCAGATTACCAGATATAAGCATGCAAAATTGCTCAAGAAAAATTTAAGCATTAACTGTTCCTTTTAATAAACCATTAGACATCAGCTGTACAATTATCCCAGCTATCCTTGTATATATATGTATACTTTTTTCCCTTCCTTCTTTCTTTTTTTCTCCTTTTCCTCATCCCAGTTGTTCCTTCCCTTTGGGCAATTTCTTTCCTTCTTTAGACTATTGTATAAGTAAGTGTGCTTATTAAAATGGAAAGATTAACCTAAAGGAGAGGAATAGAATGTACAATTTCCAAACCAGTAGAGGAAAAAAAAAAAGAATAAAAACTCGACCAATACGATATATGGCAGAAAATGAGCCCCCCTCCTCCCAAAAGAAAAAAGAATAAAAAAGGCAGCAGAGGAAAGTTGAAAGTAAAAAAAGCTTTGGCATTCATATCTGTGTATGACTTTGGGAAAAAGACATGATATAACTGCTCTGAGCCTCAGTTTTCCCTCCTGTACAATGGGAAGATGATGTCTCCCTGGAGCTGTCCTGGGGACACAGTGAGATGTTGTTACTTAGTACATGGTCACACAGGCAGATGCGAGGGGTTGTCCTTTGTCTCTCTGGTCCTAGTGTCGTGCATAAGAATTGGATTTTGTTTTATGGACATCATAGTGTGTGTCCTTTTTTTTTCTTTAATGATACAGATTCCACAGCCACCTTTATTTTACCAGAGGAATGAGAGATCATCAAAGTGGCTCAAGCAGCCACCAAGGAAATTTCCAAAGGGACAGAGAGGCATCTCTCCCAGATAACACCTACTTTATCTTGACTTCACTTAGTGAAACCATGTTTGAACATTTGCCTGTGTACCAGGTATCCAGAGGCTGTGCTGTTTTTCTCATGCTCCTTTGTTTATACCTGTGAGACAGGTGCCATCCCCACTTGGAAGTGAGGCAATGGAGCTTTGAAAAATGAGGTGACATCTGCCTGGGGACAGGGCTGAGCTGAGATGCAAACCCATGCCTGCCTGACTCTGAAGCCTGTGGGTCTTTTGCTCCTTCTCCCAGACCTCTCAATGCTGAAGAACTGGCCCTGAGCATGTGCCTTGTGCTGGGGGCCCTGCTGGGTGGCTCTGAGCCTGGACACACTGCAGCAGGGCGGGGCAGAGTCCAACTCAGATCGGCTGGGTGGGCGGAGCATGTGTGGGTGACCGATGTGGACAGTCACTGCATTTCTGTGCCTGCTGCCATTGGCCAAGGTGAGGAGAGAGGCAGGTCTTGGATCTGGTGGGAGGGAGGTCCTTCAGATAAGAGGCCTGTGGCAACCCATGGGCACACTCTCTGGGGGCACTTGGGGCCTGGCCAGCCCTCTGACCGCCTTGTGTGTCACAAATCACCAGTCCCACTGGAAGGATGGCCTGGCCGTGCAGAGCAGGCCATGAAGTTTCTCCTGCAGAAGCTGCCTACCCTCAGTGCCTGTGGGATGAATTCCATGCCCTGTGCATGGGCGTGGGGGCCCTTAGTGACTGACCTGGACTCCTTCTTTACGCACACACTCACACACACACACACACCCCAACTTGACCCTTCCACTGTTATGGTCTGCTGAATACCCCAGTCTCTCACCTGCTCCTCACTTTTTCACAAACACTACCCTCTTCCCATGGTAAGATGCCCATGCCCACCCTGTACCCCTCTGTGCTCAGTGTCTTATTCTGTGTCTCCCAGTGTCAGGGCTCCCCGACCTCCCCGATAGCAGGCTGCTTGTGGGCCCGAGTAGGCTCTGCACACACATTTGTGAAAGCGTGGGGTGGAGGGATGTACTGACACAGTGACGCTGTCTCCTCTGCCAGGGAGGGGGATGTGACACACTCAAGGCATCCACCTTGCCTTGACTGAGGAACCCAGCCAGGCCTGGCGTGGGAAGGTGCACTGTGAGTGGATGTTTAGTGGATCAACACACATGTAGAGCTGACATTCCAGACCAGATTAAGCAAATCTGGTGCACTCAGAGTCGATGAGCGCCCCTTTGAAAAACCTGGAGTCTTCTGTAACTCAGACTGGCTTTCTCCAGCTCTAGCCACCACATGCTCAGTTCCTTCTGGTCCCCTTGGGGCTGCTGGCTGTCACTGGATCGGAAGAGGTGGCACTGAGCAGGGAGATGAGCCCTGTCAGACGGGGCTTATGCTGCCATCACCTATGCACGCAAGGTACCCAGGCTTGGAGGCTGAAAGGACAGTTGGGATGAGCAGGGATAACTGGGAAACCAGACCTCTGGAAGTAGGAATAAATTCCACAATGACAAATGATAGAGTACAGCATCAAGTGTTGTGGATAGGAAGATGGGGGCATCACCAGTGAAGTCACCGTCAAGGGTCTGGGGTCCTCCAGCTCTTCCTGACACTCCCTGGGGGACTTGGGCAAGTCTCTGCCCCTTGTGGTCCCTGTGGGAGTCAAACTGTCCCAGTGATTTTATTTCAGGACCACATGGGGACCTGAGATGTGCCCTGTGTTCCCAGAGGCCATGCAGGGTGGAGCCCTCAGCCTCACCTGCCCTCAGGGGTGTATTCAGTGGTCAAATGCAGCTCCTGCTTCTCTAGCCCAGATGTGAATGGATCCCAGGGCAGGTAGCTCAGGGGGTGCTGATGGGACAAGTGCGCAGGTGACAGCCTGGAGGGGCATCGGAAGACAGGGCACTGTGGTGCGAGGTGGCGGCATCTGTTTACGGAAGATTTGAGGCAGCTCCTGAAACAAGCATGGAACAGTGAGACCTTTGTTCCCAATGCCAGCGCCCACTGAGCCCCTGCCATGTGCCAGGCCCCTGCTGGATGCCGAAGATGTGCTGGGCAGCCTGATGCAGAGAGAATATCTGTCGGGAGAAGACCCTGTTCTTAGTCGGTGAGAGGGCTGCCCTCGAAGGGGCCCAGGATATGGAACAAGATCCTATCATGAGGCTGGAAATTAGGGAAACCATCCTGTTCAGGGGCAGGGGACTGAGGCCCAGATGGGTGAATGAATTTAATGTCACATGGCCGTGGGGGGCTGGGGACCCAGGACTTCTGAGTTCCCAGCGCCAGCTGCATGCTCCTCACTGTCCCACTGGTCTCCTCACTGAGTCCTATAGGTGATTACAGTGGCAGCTTCCATCCAGCCCTCATTCCCTGGCCACACTGCCAAGCTCCCAGGGCCGACATTGATTACACCTCCCAGAGTTAATTTGTGAGGAGGCGGAGGCGGTGAGGTTGTTATTTTAATAGGGATTATTAAGATCATGCTGGGGGTTTGGTACATAATGGGCAATTATCTGTAACAGAACAACAATGTAGTCAATTCCGTTTAGCTCTACCCACTGATCCCAGAGTTAATCCTGGGGAGCGGCTGCCTTCTGCTGATATCTGTTTAATAATATCCTATTACATTCGAGCCAAAGTCACTTTTGAAAACTTTCTGAGACAAGTGTGGTCGGGACGCCTAGACGGCAGCCCTGGGAGTCACGGGGGTTCTGTGGGGTTGGGCAGCATCCTGCCTGGCTCAGCTGCCATCCTTCTCCCATCCCTGACCACTGTCACCGTGTGTGTGTGTGTGTGTGTGTGTGTGTGTGTGTGTGCGTGTGTGTGTGTATATGCACGTGTGCTCAGTCACTTGCTCACTGGTCAGTTCTTGTCCTGTTACTTCTATCCATTCACTTACTCATTCACACATTTACCTCTTCAATTGGTGTCAAAATCTATTTAAAAATTATTTCTTTAGATAGGCACTGGGCACATGTAATACCACCTACTTGGAGGCTGAGGCAGGAGGACTGAAAGTTCGAACTCAGCCTGGGCAACTTAGCGACTTGGAGAAACCCTACTTGAAAATAAAAAAATAAAAAGGGCTGAAGATGTAGCTCAATGCAAAGGCTCTGGGTTCAATCCCCAGTACTGAAAACATTTTTTTTGCACCCATCCATGTGTGCATGTTTTCCTTCCTTCCAAGACTGCTTCACTCATTTCTTCTTCCATTTGCTGGCACTCTATTCATACATGTTTTTGGTCTTATATTTGTTATATTTATTATAATATCATATTATATATTTCCAGCCATTCATTCATTCTGTTTTATTTGTTTTCTCATTCCTTCTTTAATTGGCTCTTCATTCATTCACTATTAAAGGACAAAGTTACCACAATGTAGTTTAGGGGCTGTCACTGGCTTTATTTTGCTCTTCTGGAACAGGGCGGCACTATTTGCCACGAAATGAGTGTTTCTGAGGTAGGAGATAGAGCAAGGACAGGTAAATGAGAGAAAGATATGGGGCAGACAGAGCAAAGCTACTTAGGTCAAAATATCAGAAAACCAACTGATAACCATCACTGTGCCCTCAAGCCCCAGGCCAGCTTGCATAGCAAACCTGAAAGTATACACCTCAGCCTGCATCTCACTTCATTTGCACTGCGGTTTTGAGCCTCCTTCCCGGGGTTTCAGATGGGATGACGCTTCCTCTAAAAACCTTGTGTGGTCAGAACTGCCCCTCCTTGCAGGTGGGCGGAGTCAGGCACCCCCTTGGGCCATGACCCCTGTTAGTTCTCCTATAGTACTAGGGCCTTAAGAGACCCAGTGGCTGCTGTGATGCGAGGTTCTCCTGTAGTTCTCCTATAGTACTAGGTTCTCCTATAGTACTAGGGCCTTAAGCGACCCAGTGGCTGCCCTCAGTGGCCCCTCACAGTGGGCTGTGAGCTCTTCTTGCTGGCCCACTGCAAACCCATGGCATGCGTCTTCTTTTGCTGTTAAACTGCTCTGGACTCCTTGTCTGATAACGTCCCCATGGGCTGAGCAGAAGCTAGTTTGCTAGACAGAAAGGCTGAAAGAAAGCAGAAATTAAAGAACAGAAAGTGGGTTACTCATTTCTAAGTTACTTCTTTATGAAGCAGAGAGAGGGAGACAGAACAATAGAGAAATAACTGGCTAACCTCAGAGTGCTTCTGGGTTCTTTGGTAAGGATGAAAGGGTGTAAAGGCAGAGGAAACTTCATCCTCATGCTGACTGAAGCCGACCTGTTTGGGACACGTGGCTACTATTTCTCCTTTCCTTTGGTTTCCTGGAAGGTCAGATAAGCAGCTTAGTTTCAATTTGGTAACGCAGAACTTTTGGCATGCGTGATTCCAGTTTGATTTTTAGCCTCGTCTATTGGGCCCATTGCATGGCCCTTGTCTAAAACAGGGCCTCCTGTAAATTTTACTTAGTATTTCTTAAGAACTTTCTCTTTCATGCATGACTTCATTCGTTGTTCTTTTGTTCATGCATGGACTCATTCATTTATTTCTTTATTCGTTCACCAAGCATGTATTTACTCCCAAACTACGTCTGTGGCTTGTCTGGTTTGACAGGATCTAGTCTTGTTCACACCTCCTGCAGAAAATGCCCCTGGGAAAGTTTCTTAAGTTAATTCTCTGTCAGAGTGTAACAGGATGACACTGAGGTACCAAGCTTGGGTGAACAGGAGAATTTTCCCATGTTGGAGATTGGGAACACGAGTGAGCCGCAAGTTGGGGTGGGGAGAAGATGCATTTGTACTGGGACTGTGTTTGAGGCGTTAACAACACCCCCAAGAGGAGCTGACAGTGGAAATATAGAGGTTGCTGGAAAAGGCCTGGGGCAAGGCTCACTCTGCTTACCTCTCTGGGGAAGGTGGTGAGCAGAACTCACATTTCCTGCTGTTTCCACCTCTCACTGTATCTCTGTCCCTGGGAGAGAGCAAGAAATAGACAAGCCCAAGGGAGGTGGCATGGTTATTTTGAACAATGCCAGCCAATTGGTCCCTTGATTTTTCCTTCTTCTCTCCCTTTCTTCCTCCCTCCCTTCCTCCTTCCTTCCCACTACTTCTCCCCTTCCTTTCCCCTGAGGTCCTGAAGACCAAACCCAAGGCATTACACATGCTAAGCAAGTGCTCTACCACTGAGCTACATCTCCCAGCCCATGCTTCATTTTGAATCTGTTTTGGGCTCCTAAAATGTTTGGCCAAGTTGAACTTCACTGCCTGCGGAGCTACTCCAGCTCCCAGTGACATCTGCTGTGTGGGTGACAGAATTTGGGACAATGGGGTGAGACTGAAATGGGTCAGGTGGGTGAGTCTGGAAGTTGGCCCCCAGGTGGTGTGTGCCCGGTCCCCTGCTCCTCCCTAGCATGTGGACCAGGGCTCACCTTCTATGGTTAGGTCTAGGACCTTCTCTGGGAACCTTGTTCTGAGGCTGGAGTAGCAGCTCTCTGAAAGCGTTGTCTCCCCAAGAGTCCCAGTTAGATCTAGCGGAAGGAGTGAGAACCTGTGGTCTCCAGTTAAGTGACGCCAGGTACAAAGCTGAGAGTTTATTTTCCCATTGGGTTCTAACTGGCAGAAGGGCAGGGCCTCTGCAATCACTGCCCATTTCGGCCTAGGGGGCAGCTCAGGAGGGGGCAGACCAGCCTAAGTCCCTTCACTCTCCTTTTTTTTTTTTTTTTAATTCAAAACTGAGACATCTCGAGTAGGGAAAGAACAGGCGGTTTGGAGTGAAGTTGAACTCCAGTTCTGGCAGATGATTCACCTGCAGCATGAGCACGGGCAGGCCTTGTACCGCTGAGACTCAGGTGACACCTTCACGAAACCAAGATAGGATGGTGCTTGAGCTCTGCTGCCTCATTCGCCTGAGCAGGTCACCTCGTTTTCACGGAGGGTGGCATTTGCCCTCGCCTCTGTTCTTTGAGTCAGTCTCAGCTCAATAAGGCCCTACTTCTCATTTCTTTCCCAGTTATCGTCCTTGACCTCACACTCATTTATAATCTTAGAAGTTTGGAGGAAAGAAAGTTACAGACCAAATCCCTGTTTGGTTCACTAGGGCAACTGAGGTCCAGACAGGAGGAAACAGATTCAAGGCCACCCTGCCAGGCCGGGGAAGAATCCCAAGGATACACCAAGGGTCCCAGCTCCAGGTCCATTGTCCTGCTTTGCTGAACTCAGCTGAACCGGGATGAAAATTCTTTCTGGATGTTTTTATAAAAACCAAAACCCTACACACCGGATGGCTGCTTTTGAATCGTTCCATTGCTCTAGGGCTATCTTTCCTTTCCCTTTGCTTTTTTTTTCTTGGTTCCCCCACTCCCCCCAGCCCAGTACCAGAGATTGAACTCAGGATTTCAACATTGACCCACCTCCTCAGCTGTTTTTATTTTGAGACAGAGTCTCACTAAATTGCTGAGTTGGCCAGGCTGCTCTCAGACTTGTGGTTCTCCTGCCTCAGCTTCCCCGAGTGTTGGAATTACAGGCATTCATCATTTTTTAAAACTACATCCAAGGGCATATGCTCACACACACATGCACACACACACTCACACACACACACACACACACACACACACACAACTCTTTCAGCCCAGGCAGACCTTCTGATCTAAACTAGTTGTCAGTTTGACACCAAAGGAAATTTGTATGATCTCTCGCCCATGTGAACATAGTAAGCGGTTGATGTGATTACACCCAGTTAAAATCCCAAAGACAGAAAAGACCACAGGAGAAAGGGATTAATTTGGGAAAACTTAAGTCACCACACACATTATATATTACCTCTCAAACTGTTTGTGAACCGAGGAAGAGCAAGGTGCTCCTGAAGCCCTTACTCACATATGCAATGTGTGGAGCGTTAGTGGCCTCACGTCCACACTCTGGCCCCTTGCCCTTCCCATTCTCTGAAGACTTTGGTAGGCAACTTATTGGCTCACTGTACCATTGACAATTTCTTTCTGCAGCCTGGGGATTTGCTTTTTAAAGTCCCCTCTGAGAGACGACATAGTTACTGGGCCCAGAGAAAAGGCCAGGAAGCCAGGCACTTTCATTTCTGATTTCCCAGAACCTTTCTGACAAAGGTGATCATGCTCGCTCTCTCCTGCAGGCCTACTGTGCATCAGGCTCCGTGACAGCTGCTGTCTAAATTCCCCATCCTACCTCTTCCTGGCAAGCATGAGGTTGAGTTCAACTCCTGGTACCGGAAAAAAATCAATAAATTCCTCATCCAAGCAGTCATGCTCTCGCCTGGATCCCATCATCATCATCTCCTGCCTGGCTGATTGCAGCCCCTCCCTGATTCCATTCTGGCCTTCATGGTCTCACTACCAAGCAGAAGACCAGAAGACTGATCCTGCCAGTGCCACCACTTTCTTCTGCTGCTTGTCCCTTCCATGGCTCCCATCTTCCCCAGAGTAAAGCTTGAGTCTTTCATTGGCCTCTAAAACCCTGGGACCTCTGACCTCACCTCCCTAGTGATCCTTCCTTTCCTCCACCTTTGCTGACCCTCAACCATTAGGTACCACTCCTACCTCCAGGCCTCTGTACTGTGGTCCCAAGGCTTGGCACCCCTGCTCCTTGTGTCCTTGAAGATCACATCCTGTGTCCTTCAGAGCTGTCCCCAGATGAGTCCTTCCTGAAGTCCTACATTCCTCCTCCAAGGCCCCACCTGCTGAAGGTTCCTTCAGCTCCCAGTAACACCAACATGGGGACAAAGTCATTAACCACAGTCCAAACCATAGCAGGATACCTATCAAAATAAACCACTGTATACTCAAATAAGTAGAATTATTTTTTGTCAAATGATAACAAAATTTAAAAAATAGAAGAAAAAAATTCACTGAGCTCCCCTAATGTGCCAGGCCCTGTTCTGAACACTGACTAGGATCTCATTTGGTGAGATCTTGTAATCATTTATTATTATATTCATTATTCTTACTATTTCTACAAGGTGAGTCACTATTCCCTTTTGAAAGATGAGAAAGTGGAACCTTGGTATGGAGGCGTCAAAGGTTATCAATAAGGCTGGTCTTCACATCCAAATATGTCTAACACCTAAGTTTATTTCTTAGGCTCAAGAGTCCAAGGGTGGCTTTGGGCTGGGAGCTTGGGATCAGTGCAAGGCTAGAAGCAAGCCACCCTCCTGGGCAGGGTGGGGCAGGCTCAGTTGGGCTCAATGTGCAAAGTGGAGGACAGGATTCAGAGCAGGAGAGAGCACTGAGATCAGTGCAGGACAGAGGTAAGGGCTGAGTAATGCTGAGGACAAAGTCAGGTTAGGATCAAGTAACCTCTGAGGACAGGATACTTCTGAGGGCACAGAGACTTTCTCTATGGGCTTTAGCAGGCAGAGACAAATGATTTCTCCATGAGTAAAACATCATAAAGACTGATGGCTTATCTTCACTGTCTCAAAGCAGGCATCCTAGAATCAGGACTTAGGGGTGCTGTATTTCATGGAGAGGCCATATTCAAAGTCACACAGCTGACCCAGGCTTTTGGCTTTCTGTATAGCCCAATGACTTTCAAAGTGGACAAGCCCTAGGAGTGTTGACATGGGCAGTGATGCCACTTTCAAAAATTAAGAGAGATGTTGTTGAACAGAGAGGGTCTCTGAGACCCCTTTCTATCCTGCTAGTCTACTTACTACACCTGGAATTATGAAACAGCGGAGAGGGTTTGTGCACAGGTCCCTCGAACTGCTGTCCATGGTGCTGAAGGAAACAGTCAGTACCTGCCACAGGGCATCCGAAGCCAAGGAGAGGAGGAAGGACTTCCTCCATACTAAAAACACCTCTCTCCTGGCACTAACAGGCCACCAGGCACCTTTGGAAACAGGGCAGAAGCACTACGATACCACAGAGTTCTTGAATGGTGGGTGGAGAGGGCTCTGGACTGTGTTTTCTTGGGCTGGAGCCTAGGTCATCAAGGGCACCAAAGCCAAGCTCTCTTCCTTCTGTTTCTCAAGGGCAGGAGAACCCAATGGACCAAACTCCGTTTGAAATCTGACCCAATTAGAGAGGAGCAGCAGAGGGGAAGTAAGTTTGAACAGACTTAGTATGCTTGATTGGGTCAGTGCCTTCTTTCAATTTCATTAAAATACAGTGACATGGTCACTGAACACTCACTGCATAGGCCAATTTATATGTGTGGTTTCATTTAATCATTTCAGCAACCTAAGAACGAAAGCATCATTTCCATTTTAAATGGAGGGTATAGAGCCTCACAGTGAGTGGACTTGCCTAAAACTCTCAGCCGGCAGGTGGCATATTTGAGACTGAAAGCAACTCTCTGCTGGCCACCCGAGGGAGGATTCATCTTTACTTTGCAAGGTGGATGCAGACTGTGCTGTCTGAGTCTGGGGCAGGGGCAGGCACTGATTGGCCTGACCTGGCAGCCTATTTCCGGGGTGGGGGTGGTGTGAAGGGAAATGCAACCTGACTGGCATGGCACAGCACTGGTGGGGAAGGAGACACAGGCAGAGTCATCTATTAAGTCATCAAAGACACTTGGCCTTTGGGTCATCAGTTACAGACCCCTGGGCCAGCAGTTACAGACTAGTGGCTAATCCCCAGGATGGTTCTGGGATGTCAGGCATCTTCTCCCTCTGTGTGTCACAGAATCCACACATAGCAGTGACAGTCACCATTGTTGGCCGTCTACCTTGCTTATTCAACAAAGCCTATGGAGGCAGACTCAGGGGCTGTGGCAGTGAACCCCATAGAGTTGGAAATGACAGGGACCAGCTGCAGACTGCCTGATCTGGCCACTATGGTCATGTAAGAGTTTCCAATTCACACTCTGGCCTCTGCTGCTGCTCAGTTCTGAGTCCTGTTTCTCTCCCAGCATACACTGGTATTAGTTTTTCAAATTTTTAAAAATTTTCGTAGAGCAGGAAAGCATCAGATGAATGGAGGCCTAACCACAGAGCCAGGCGGGAACTTCTTGTTCATTCCTGGAAGGACTAAGCAGGTTAATACAAATTAATTCAAGGCTAGCCATAACTGAGAAATCAAGAGGCAAGGTAACTTCATTTTCTTAGTCTAAATTAATCTATTCATCAGCGTAGCTCACAGGGAGAAAACATGCTTCTTCAGGAGTTTTCTAACTGAAAATAAATACCTCATTAAGTCAGATGTATTAACCTGAGCGCAGTCTCAGTGTCAGGCAGACTAATGAATGTGGTTGTAGGGAAGACGCAATAGTTCTCACAGGGGCCCCGTTGTTGCCACCAGGAGCTCTGCAAAGGACTTAGCTATTGTGCTACCAGCAATGGAGGGAGAGAGGTAAGGGCGAAGGGGCCTTCATTGCTCTGGGAATGACATTTCCTATTAATTCAGGCATCTTTCACCACTTGAGAAAGGGCATATGGGATGGGAGTCTTCTAAGAGGAGAGCACCAGAGTGAGAGCAGAGGGGTGTGCTGACATACTTCGATGTGTGTCCTCTCATGGAAGCCCTGTGGAAAGCCAGCTGGGTACTTTTTGCCTGGTATTGAATACAAGGAAATACAAGGAAACTGAGTCTCAGAGTCATTAAATGAAGCACCTCAGGTCACCTGTGTAAGTGGAAAAATTGAGATTTGAACCTGGTTTGGTTTGACTCTTGGCAGAATCAAATTCAGGGGCTAGGTTCCATGTTGAGCTTATGGGGAAATTTGATTTGGTTCTCAACCAATTCAGTTTGCCTTCAGAATTGTGGAAAGAATTAAGTTCGTGAGCTGTGTTCCACCGCAAATTGCAACACAGAGAATCCAGAAGCATGTGTGTAGGGAAGAGAGGGAAGGTTCTGCATACAAGATCAGTGGAAATGCCCCTGGAAAGATTTTGGGAGGGAGCTTGGGGAGATGCTTCTATATGGGCACTGGGCGTGGAGGCTTCCGCCAGTGAGGGGACAGCAGAGCAGCCTGTATAGGGGGGCTGGACAGCTAAAGCGTGGCCTACAGCTGAGATAAGAGAAAATGGTGCAAATTAAGATTTGCTGTGTCTTCTCTTGCTGCTTACATGCTCTGTCTTCTACAAATTTATTAACAAGTAAGGGGACCTGCATTAACCCTGGGTGAGGACTTGTGTCCACTTTTCTGCATTTATGATCTTATTTGATTCTCATTTTTGAAAATCCCACAAAGGACCTGGGAGTTGGTGATTAGTATCACCGCATGCCTAGTGAGGGAGAGAGGCTCACGGTGCCCAGAAAGCCACCCAGGACCCTGCCACTCAGAGAGCAGAGCTGGACTCTCTCCCATGTCCAGACCCTGTGGCATGGCTTCCCCACCCATCCTGCTGCCTCTCACCTCACAGGTCCTGCCAGACAGCGTTTGTTTTCCCTGAGGACCTCTGGCTACCGGCTCCTTTTCCTCTTTGGTTTGGCTCCAAGTCAGGATGTGCCCAGGGAGAGACATGAGGAGTCAAAGAACTCTTTCCTATCTTACTAGAGATGCTCCACCATGTGCCAGCATGGTCCTGGAGACCCAGGCGGGCCCTGTAGATTTCCGAGATTCAGACAGTGTTCCCACCATGCAGAGCGAGCCCAGCTACTCTCTCATGGCCCGGAGCTCTCTTGCCTGTGAATACCTCCTCTTTTGTCCATTGGGCTCTGTGCATTGAGGTTGCAACTTAATTTCAGGCTTGGGTACTTCATGCCAACTCTGAGCTAAATTCTGTTTATTTTTAGTATTGCTTTTTTTTTTTTTTTTTGCAATCATTTGTTTAGTGCCAGTATCCCCTGTATGTTCTGTGCAGGCAGGGACCAAGTACCTAGCACAAATAAGAAGTTCACAGTAAATTTATTGAATGTCTGAATGAAGGAATGATTGAGGGAGGTACATGGTCTTTCTAGACAAGGGAGGGATTACTGTGCTTTTAAAATGAGTGAATATGATAGCAAAGGGAAAATTTGGAAGAGGCAGGTGCTAAATGCAACACTGAGAGATGACTGAGTATAAATGTTACAGAACCAGAGGTATGATGTATCAGTTAGCTACTGCTGCATAACAAATTATCTCAAAACTCAGGGGTCTAAAAGAGCAAGCATGCATTTGGTTTAGGAATCTCTAGGTCTGCTGGGTGGTCCTGCTGCTCTGGGCTGGGCTGTTATTGCCTGGGATTCTCAGCTTCTCAGGATGGCTCCTATGTTGGCTGGTGGCTTGTTGGTCCAGAGTGGCCTCAGCTTGATGCTATATCCTCACTGCATGTATTCCCCTGGGTCCAGAAATAAGCCCTGTTTCATCTTTATGGTGAGGGTGGTTTACAAAGCAGACTAGAAGTACACAAGGATTCCGAAGACTTTTGCTCAGAAATGGCACAATGTCACTTCTGCTGGACCTAAGCAGGTGACAGGAAAGCTCAGAATAAGGAGCAAGGAACTAGATTTTACCTCTTGAAGAGAAGAGCTGAAAAGGGCACAGAGAGAAGAGTGCAGAACTGCAGCCAATTTTGCTATTAGTCTTCCATGAGTGGTTTCAAATCTCATTGTTCTGTCCTCTAGCTTCTCTAGTGGGTGAAGATTGCTAACAAGGCTCAGCGGAGCAGGTGGAGGGGCAGAGGGTTCACTGGGCTATCTGTGATCACCCATGTCTGGGTACATGTGCTATTCTCTGGGTAGTGAGCGAGGCTGGGCTGGGTTGTGGAAGTCAGGGTAGAACATCTCTGAGGAGGGAGAGTTGTCTTTGGATGCAAAAGAGCTGCCATGTGGGAGAGGGAATAGATGCTGTGTGAGACCCAAAGGAAGGATTTCCAACATTTAAACCTGCTCAGAGAAGGAATGGGCTACCTTGAGAGGTAGTGAGTTCTCCATTTGTTGGGTTATACAAGTAGAGTTAGAGGGAGACACAATAGTGAAATACAGTGCTTCAGATTTAGTGTTAGACAGACCTGGTTTTGATTTGTAAGTTGGTGTTTTAGAGTGAATGATTTTAACTCTGCCCCCTACAGTGTTTGCATCTGTAAAATGGGTATAGCAGTATTACTACTGCATTGGGTTCTTGTGATGGTAAATGAGATAATATGTGTGAAGCACTAAATTAGGGTTGGGTACCCATAAGCATCCAGTGGATGAATGCCCAGGGCAATGTTACTGTCCATACTGTATTCATTTACTGAGGGATTTTGGTATTGGATGAGGCCCTGGCTCCTGCCCACTTCTAGCATTCAGTCTTTGGAAGTGATGGCTCTCTTGAGTGTCAGAACTGAGTAGTTCATCCCTCATGTCTTCTCTGTCCTCAAAATAGTCCTGCCCTGCCCTGCCTCCCTGGCAGATGAACTGCACGTGGAGGTGGTTTGGTTTTCCTCCCCTGCCCCTGAGTATGGAAGGAGGACGTGGAGTGCTGGAAACCAGAGGGGCTGTGGGAACCAGAGGCTGTTCCAGCATATTCAGATTCAGGAGATTTGGGGACCAGAGACCCCTTTGATGTGGGAGGGGCATTCCTGTCCACAGCCCAGGGCTGATTCACAATCTGATGAGCCTCCTTTTATCACCGCTCCTGGACTCAGGCATGAAGTTTAACTTCAGTTGGAGGAAAAATAATTAAGACTTGTAAACCCTTGTTGTAAATGTGGCTCCAGGGCTCCCTGCGGAGCAGCCAGGCAGAGTTATATCATTTCTGGGTCTTTGGCAAAGGCCTCTTGGTGAGCGATGGGCCACTTAACACTTGTTAATGGATCTGAGTTCCACAGACTTTAAGTGTTTTCTTGGAATTGATCTTCCCTGTGAAAAGTATGCTTTGGAGACATGAAATAGCCATCAGAGAGCCTTAAATGAATCACACTTTATCAAGCAGAAAAAACCAACATACTTGGATCCTGCCCTAGGAGGGACACAGGGCGGCAGTCTGTCCCCAGGGACAGATGGGAGGGTGAGGAAGGACTGCTCGTGCTGAGCTCATCTTTCCTGCAGGGCCTGCTCACCAGGGGCTGCTGCGGCAGGAGTCACTGTGTCCCAGTGTGATGTGGCATTTCCTGCTCCTGTTCCTACCTCAGTTCTGTCCCTTTCTGGGAGAGGGAGTACCTGAGAGGTGGAGAGGGTCCTACGTTTTCCTTGACCTCTCTCATTCCTCTGCCTCCCAGCCTTGGGCCCCCTCTCTAAGTGCTAGCACCAGAGCACTGGGCAAAGGGGTACAGGACACCCTCTCCAGGGAAAGTGGCCATATGGAGATGTCTCATCAGAGGCAAGAGAAGCAAGACGTCCCCTCCCCAACAAAGGGCCTATGGAGGAGGCTCCATGCATCTAGACACAAGTCAGCATTTGCCAGGGTCCACCAATTTCTTCTTTGGTGACAGGACTGGAGATTTGGGAAAGATGAGCCCTAGACCATGTGCAGCGAGGCCGTGTTAGGGACAACCAGCACATGTTCTCTCTGTGACCTTACCCTCCCCTGTCCTCCCCTTAGTGTGTGTACCACCTAACTCTGGGTACAGCCTGCTAATGTCTGTTTCCCCAGTGAATGTCAGCTCAGTGAGAATGGGACTTTCCTGTCCTGCTTCGAGCTGTGCCCTAGGCCGGGAAGGGCTTCTTGAGGGCCAGGGGCTTTCTGTTGTAGGAACACGTGTTACTTGAGTGTGCACGGAGGGAGCATGAGGCACAAAGACACAGATGTCCCCAGGGAGCCCTTCCCTCATTGGGAGCCTCCATGGCCGGCCCTGACAGTATCCACTATAATCCCTAAGAGCATTGCTGTGTGTGCAGCCCCTGAGGGTCAGAAGAGCAAATCCCACCCTCCCGTGCACCAGCCAGTGTATCTTCACTAGGGACAAACATGTGCTCACGCTGCCAGGCTATGAGACCTGGCATGGCTGCAGCCCACCTCAGCCCCTCCCTCTGCAAGAGGCAAGGGGACCTCTGGGGCTTCTGCACTGTGCCTCATCATCGACACTGACTCAATGGGTCTCAGCGTTCTGGGCCAGCTGTCCCATTGCTGGCCCAGGCAGAGGCTTGACCTGGTGTCCCTGAGCCTCCGAAGGCTGCTTCTCTCTCAGTGCTCACAGCCCTTTCCCTGGAAAGGCTGTGCTTCTCCTGGGAGAGCTCTGATGCCTGCCACTTTGAACCACATTGCTGCCAAGGGCTGTGAGAAGCCAGGCGCCTGTGAATGAGACGTAACACGTGACCACAGTGGGCGTCCAGAGGACACAGATGGTCCTGGGCCCTCGGCTGAGAGCCAGTCACAGTCTTGGTGGGACTGACATGGCAAAAGCAGACCAATTTGCCCAGGTGCTGCAGCTGGCAGGCAGGGCTGGGCTCAAGGCCATGGAGAGACCACAGGGAACGACCCCCATGTCTAGTGGGGGTGGGGAGCAGGCTGGGGCCCACCGGGATGGGTGGAGCGGTGTGGACCTCCAGGTCTGAGATGGAGCAAGTCCTTGCCAGGGCTCAGACCCAGCTGTCTGGGCTCATGCCCTGAAACTGCAGACTGGGGCTCAAATTCCAGGCCTGCCACTGTGGATAAATCACATCTGAGGCTCAGTTTCTTCATCTGTAAGATAGGGATCATCAATCTTCACACAAGCCATAAGGAGCAAGGCCTGTGGAGCAGGCTGCCCGTGTTCAAATCCCAGCTCTGCTACTCACTAGCCATTTAACCTTGAGCTGGCTGCATAAATGTCTGAGCTTCAGCATCTTTTCCATACTGTGTGGGGAGAGTAGTATCTGCCTTCTTGGGTGGTTGTGAGGATTTGCATTCATTATGTCTATCTAATGGGCTTAAGAGAGGGACCTTGCCCAGGGGAAGCATAGAGAGTTGTTTGGTGTTATTATTGATGTTATTCATAACTATCCGTGTTCATCCTATGCTTAGAGCCCCTGCTGGGTTCCCATCTTGCTTACTGTGAAACTCAAAGCCCTCACATGGCCCTGGATGGCCTCCTGCTCTTCCCTACTCTCCTACCTGAGTTCCTCTCCCATCTCCCCTCTCCTTCCTGGCACACTGGCTCCTGGCTGTACACAGCTGCCTCAGGGCCTTTGCACTCACTCTTGCTTCTGCCTGGGCTTTGCCTTTACATCTTTCAGGTCTCTAACAAATATGTGATTAACCTGTTCTGGCTCAGATCAAAATCATAGGGATGAACTCTAACTCCTTGGCTGCCCCTGGGATCCCCCTAAAGCTCATGTATTCAGAAGTGGGGATTTGGGAAGGAGACTGGATCATGGAGCACTAACCTCATCCATGGACTAAACCATCAATGGGTAGATGGATGGGCTGATAGGAGGTGAGGCCTCCTTGCGGGGAGTGGCTCAATGGAGGCTTGACCTGTCCCCAGCTGCTTCCTTTTTCTGCTTCTTGGCTGCTATGAGGTGAGGGCTTTCCTCTCACTGCCTGCCACTTCTGCCTTGCCATGGCCTAAGAGTAATGGAGCCAGGTGACTTCTGCAATCATAAGACAAAATAAACCATTCTTCCCTTCAGTTGCTTATCTCAGGTATTTGTCACAGTGACAGAAAGCTGACCAACAAACTCTCCCTGGCCATGGGACTTCCCCTTCCCCCTCTGTCTGTCCAAGCGGCTCTAACAAAGTACCTGGGAGTGGGCAATTTGTAAAGAACAGAAATGTCTTGCTCCTATTTCTGGAGGCTGGAAAGTGCAAGATCAAGGTGCCAGCAAACTGGATGTCCGGTGAGGACCTGTTCCTCATAGACGGTAACTTCTCACTGCATTCTCGTGTGACCAAAGGGACAAACAAGCTCCCTCAGCCTGTTTTACTCAGGGCTCTAATTGGACCCTCATGACCTATGACTTCCCGAAGGCTGCACCTCTTAAAGCCAGCACTGGTGGGGAGGTGTCTGCCCCCTCCCTCCTCCTGCTGTGCCTCTGGGGCGGCTCTGCCCGGGGCTGCAGTGTGCGCCTGCAGCCCAGCTGCATTCCCCTGGCTCTATCAAGCTCACCGTCTGGGCAGAGTCTTGGCAATAAGCAAATTGATATCTAATTGATAGCATCAGATTAATACTATGAGGAGAAAGAAAGCAGGGTGGGAAGTGGAATGTCCTCTTGTTGTTGTGTCCCTTCAAACCCCTTAAATTGAAATTGAATCAGCCCCGATCCCAAATTGACCCAAGTCAGGATCCATAAATGCCGAGGTGGGCTTGGGTGGGGAAGAGAGGGAACTCCAGGGGACTATGATGGGGGAAGGGTGGGGACTTGTTGGTGAGGGGCTCACAGCTGCAGAGGGAACCAGAGGGGCAGGGGTGAGCACGGGCTTTGGAGTACGATCCTCCTCTTGCTTCTCTTCAGCTTTCATATCAGCAAATGGTGGTGATAATCCACACCTTTGCAGGACCATGAGTGCCCAGTGCTCAGCTGAGGAAGGGGCCTACACTGTTCACTTCACTGGGAGGACAGGTGCACGGAGCATTGCACTGGGGGCCAGCAGGCCTCGGTTCAGTTACCTGCCCTGCCCTGCATCTGCTGGGAGGTGCTGACGCTGCCTTCCCTGCTGCCCCATGAAAAGAAAGGACCCCAACTAGAGGACAGAGGAGGACGCTGTGCATCTTGGGCTGGGGAGACTTTGAGGTAACCCAGGCCATCTCTGATGTCCTAGAAGAAGAATCCTGCTACACTCTTCCATCCCTGGGCTGCCCCCAGCCACAAGGGTAAGTAAGGAGCTGGGTGAGTCAGTCCTCTTTGGTTTCCACTGGCCACTCAGACCCTCCACTCTGTGTACCCGCTGGCTCACCCGCTTTGCCCATGGAGGGGCCTGGTACTCTGTAAGGAGGACATTTTCCAGCTGGGGAAAAATTTTCCAGCAGGCCTTCCCCAGGGCCATGATCACATTCAATGATGCACTTAAGATCCCATGCTGAGTTTTGTGGGAAGGAAGATCCCTTCCTCCCCAAACTCTTACCAGCCCATGCCCCAGTGAGAGGTGACTCCTGGGCTTCATTGACTCCTCCAGGGTCAGTAGAATCAGACTGGCCAGTGCAGACGTGGAAGGAGCCCGGCCAGTCTCCCCTGGCTGTGTCCATGATGTCCAGGGTTGGTCCTGGCTAGAGAGGAGGGGCGAGTTGAGGTGGCGAGAAAGGGTGGAAATAGATCAGAAGCTTCCTGGAGGGCTTGGCGGTTTCTGCAGGGGTTTCATGGTTTGATTTATCTTTTAGGGGTAAGAGGAGAGGGTGAAGCCTAAGGGAGATGCTTGACCAATGTGTGTAGAGGAGACTGGGGAGGGAAGTGAAGACTCCAGGGCCTGTGGGACCCAAAAACAAACCTGCCCCAGAGTCTCAGGTAGGTGCAGGAGGTCCTAGGTAGGTCAGGTAGGTCCAGGAGCTAGGTCTCAGGTAGGTCAGGTAGGTCCAGGAGCTGGAGGGGCCCCGGGATGCGGTGCATCTAACAGCTTCCCAGATGCTGCTGCTGCTGGTCCACTGACCTCACATGGAAAAATAAGAGCTATCAGAGGTCACCTTGTTCATGCATTGATTTATCAAGTGTTTACTGAGGTCTTGCTTACTGAGGTCTTGTGATGGTGAACAAGTCAGGCTCAGTCCTGCCCTTTGGTAGCCCCCTAATGCACTCTGTTTCCCATAGTTATTTGACTTTGTCTCTGTATTTTAAACTGAACTTTTCAGAACAGGTCTAATTTTCCAGCCTGTTGGGCTGTGGGGTTGGAAGGGCTGTTCTTAAGGATAAATGAGTGGGTACTTCTACAAGGGTAGAGGGGAGCCACAGTCTGTTTTTCAGGCAGGGAAACAGATTCAGGGGTAAGAGTGATCTGCCAAGATCTTGCAGCTGGTAAATTGCAGATTCAGCATTGATATCCTGTTTTTGGGGACTTGGAACTCTTGTCTATCCACAGGTCTCTTCCCCCAGAGCTCCTCCATGGCCTTGATAGGGCAAGAGAGACTGCATTTTCTTTTCTTTTCTTTTTTTTAATTCCACATTAAGAGAAGTTACTTAAGTTCACTTAAACTGTAGATGACCCTACTCTTCACCGCCTTCCCTTGGTTAGTTATCAACCCACTTAAAAGAGAGCGGAGTCATAAAATGGGAACAGAACAATCACGATGCATTGAGAAGTAGGAGAAAAGCTACACTGCGATGGTTGTCTGGAATCTGGTGGTCTGACAGCTTCTGGGAGAGGCAAACTTTGTGATAATTGTGGGACATTCTTGTAAGATTCTCCAAAATGAGGTAATGGTTACTATGGAAACCTAAAAATGTACTTAAACCACAGGTGAGACCCAGACGGACGCAGGCATCTTCTCTGGCTCCTGGTTAGAGACTGTCCGTCAGCCAGCTCAGTAAAGCTTTGTTCATTCTTGCTTTTCTGGTTTTCTTGTGAGTGCCTGTCTCACTGAGCTTGCTTGCTGTATCAACTTCTCTTACCCGTCCCCTAGCTTGCTGTTTTCTGCTGGGATGAGCAGAACCAGCTTCCCTAAACAGAGGTCACATGTGCTGGGCTAGTGCAAGGTGAGTAAAGAGGGCCCCGGGGTGTTCACACCTGGGGTGTTCACAGTCTTAGGTAGACCCAGCTCTGCTCCCTTCTGGACACAAGGAAGCAGAATTAAAATTTCACCACCATTGTGGCATATCATCCAAATATCTATCTGCCAGTGAACATACCTGTCTGAGTCCAGCAGTCTGATCACTTAAGTCTTCATCTGAGGCCTTTCTCCCGCTGTAAGAAGGCATCTTATAATTGCCACAGAACTGGGAGTGGAGAAGGCCTCTATGCAGACACAGTGTATGGTGACTGTCACCACATAAATCTGCTGGGAAACAGGACTGGGATTCTACGCAGTGACTGCTGGCCAGACACTCATGGCCTCTGGTTCCAGGAGGCAGTCTCTGACACTTACTTAGCAGCATCAACATGCTGATTCTTGGTAAACATCACCAGGAGGAGTTTATGAGGGGCCTCAGCTGGGGATGTACTTGGTGCTTACAGAAAACTACTTCTTTGCAGACAAGGGCAGTGGAGGGAAGGGATGTGTGTGTCCCTTGCCCTTCCCACACGTTTCCTTAGGTGGGTAACTTTACCTCTCAGCTCCTTACTTGCCCTGCTGGAAGGCAGGGATGACGAAACCTGAATCACAGGGTGGCTGTGAGGTCCTGGGCAGGTCCACGGGCAACCGCAGCAATATCCTGGCTCCTAATGGATGCTGAGTCAACTGGTTTGAGTCAGCGGCACAGAGGCTGTGTTGAACTGGAGTGGGCTGGTGATGGCCTGCCCTGGCTTCCAGCCCGCACCTCTCCCTGCTGATGTTCTGAGGGAGACCTCTGCTCCTGGGCAGCGGGAGATGGGTGGGGCTAGAGGGAAACAGATTTGGAAAGACAGGGTCTAAACAAGGTCCTGTTAAAGCGCACAGAGAGGCTCTAGGGGAGGGCCTTGTGTCCCCAGACACAAGGAGTGAGACACTGAGCCTGATGTTTGTATCATCTGGTGACAAGCAAGATGGCAGGGTGGCTCAGGCCAGGTGTCCAGCCACAGGAGCAGATGAGTGCCCTGCAGACAGAGTAGCTCTACCCTCATGCTGCCTGGGGGAAGTGACACCAGGAGGTCTTGACAGCCCTCAAGGGAGCTCAGGGACACGGATCTGACACAGAAAGCAGCTCTGTGCTCAGAAGTGCCCAGGCTGCAGGACTGGGCCATGAAGACAGAGCTGTGTGGGTCCCGTGGTTCCCCCATAGTCCCCATGCAGACATGTTCAGGGCCTCCTGCTGCAGGTGCCCCGTGGCCCTCTGGCTACTGCAGGGCAGGCTGGGCGCCCTGGAGTGGGAGTGATGCCCAGGACCCAGGGAGGGACCTCAGTGGTGTAGACTGACACGTAGAGGTAAACGCTTCTGCTTACTCACCTCACAGCGAGACCTCTGAGTTGTGCTCTCCACTGCCAGGGCTTCTGCATGTCCTGCTCAGGAGGACGTGCTTTGCCAACTCCTTTCCCCACCTGCCCTGAGCCTCCTAATGTTGCTTACTGAGGTCGCATCCCAAATAAAGCACCCACTCTCAAATCCCAGTCACAGGGCCTGCTTTTGGGGAACCTCCAGATGGGTCAAGGAGAGGGCATATAGCAGGAGGAAGGCTGGACCCCAGTGAGGATCTGAGATGGTTTTTTTCTTTTTTTGTAGCAGGAATCGAACTCAGGACCTTGTGTTGCCAGGCAGGGGCTTGTGCCACTGAGCTACATCCCCAGCCCTGAGATGGGGACTTGATCTCAGTCAGGATCAGTGAAAGAGCCCAGGTAATAGACCTGGCCTACAGAACAGCTGATGGTGATGAAGATAAACATGAAGCTTAATAAGTCCTTTTTTTTTTTTTTTTCCACACTGGGAATCACTCTCACATTTCATGCTTGCCAGGCAGGCCCTGTACCACTGAGCTATATCCCCAGCCTGAGGCTGAATAACTCCTGACACAGGCACTGCTCCAATGTAAGTGGACTCACTTCCTCCTCCCAGCAACCGTGTTGTGTAGGTTACGCATGAGGGAACTGAGGTGCACAGATGCAAAGCAACCCACTGAAGGGCAGAGTGGGATGACCGGCCAGGCAGACTCAGGCCTGGTCCTCTGTCACTGGCTGCACTAAGGCGCTGAGAAGCAGACATGTAGGCCGCTCGCATCTTTCTCCAAACCTGTGTGACAATGACCTCTGCTCAAAGCCTCTCTCTGAAACAACTCCAGACACCTGTGCAGATGTGTGACACTCAGGTTCTTAAGGAAGTTGTCCCGTTGGCCAGGCTCTTCCCTAGATGCAGGTGGGGAGGACGGTGGGGCCCAGAGACAGTAGAAGGCAGAGTGAGGTCCAGATGGGAAGGCTGAGGCAGTGGTAGAGGGGTTGACAAGGAGGAGGTGATAAAATGCATCAGGGAAGGAACTGGAGGGCCTGAGGGGGGTGCCTGCAGGTGTGTGGTGGACACAGAGACTTTGGGGCATGCTGGGGTCTGGGAACTTTCTAGGATCTACTCCAGAGAGAAGCAAGAATCCAAAGGGAAGGAGAAAGGAATGGGGGCATGGGCCAGGATGCATATCTAATCTCTGAGGAGGAACAGTTGAACTCAGAGTAGGGAGACCATGTTCTGCTTGTCTGCCCTGAGATCCTTGTGTGCCCTGGGCCTCACATTTCATACTTGCAAAATGAAGGGCTTTTGCTGGTGGCTTTTGTTGTAGTTTTGGGTTTTGCAAGGGGAACAATATAATATAGGGCACATATTTTATAAGATTATTTGTAATAGTCACCCAAAGAATCATATTCAAAAAGAGAGTGCTGGAAATCTGTCCACACACTAAAGACCAAAGAATCTAGCTGAGGACCTGGATCCCACAGTAATGTTCTGCATGAGTCAGCTGAAGGCCTAGAGCTCATGACAATGTCTCATGCAGGCCTCCTTCGTGGGCCTGCACTGGGAAGGCCCAAAGGTCAGTGGTGGAAGCTAGAAAGTCTGTGTCAGTGTGATGAAAGATCTGCACTAGTAGGCTGAGGGATCTGAACTGGAGCCAGGAAGTGACGCTCAAAGTAAGAACCAGAGCTCCCCTCAAAAGTACCATAGCCAGCCTCAGTGACAGGGAGGCCCCAAGCTCCTCTGATGACGAGGAAAGCTAATTTCCAATCAGGAAATCCAACGTGACAAGCTTCTGCAGGAGACTGAGCCGGGCACCATCTTCCCTGCTGGAGCCAGGAAGCGATGCTCAGAGTGAGGACCAGAGCTCCCCCAAAGTGAACCATAGCCATTCTCAATGACAACGAGGTCCTGAGCTCCTCCTCTGATGAGAACAGCCAAGTTCATCAGGAAAACCAGCATGACAAACTCCTCCAGGAAAGCCAACAGCTCTCTCCAGCTTCCCAACAGCTTCCAAACAGCTTCCAACAGTTTCTCCTTTTCTTCTCCAGTTCTGCCTCTTATGCTGCTGGTAACAATCCTCAGGTGGGCCTCCCACACCCAGTACCATGCTGGTTCGGTTCAGCCGGGTGTTACAAGTTGGCCACCAGTTGTCAATCTGCCACAGCCATCAAGTGGCCCCTCGGCTCAGGTCTCAGCTTTCTGTGGCTCCACACGTTGAACAGTCTCATGGTCCCCAAAGTGGTCAGTGGCTTCTCAACCCACATCAGCCTCCTGTGGAAGGAAGGGTGACCCTTTACAGGGAAAACCCCTCAGCAGTCTGGAGTTCTCTGAGAGGCGTTGTCACGCATTCCACCTAAGGCCACTTGTGCACGAGATCAGTTCCCTTTTGCTTGCCAAGGTCAAGGTTCCACAGCACTGCCCCCCTGGGTGTCCATGCTCTACCTCCATGGGGTCTTTCCCATTGGTATACGGATGCACATGCTGTGGAAAACCCCTGTCTTGCTATACAATCCTATTTCATTGCATTATTTTATACTTACAGTTCCTGTTCTATGCTTGTGTTCCCTTCACCTCCTCCCCTGGCACACTCTCCTCACCCAGCAGGGTCCAGGTTGATGCCAATGCCAGATCTGGCTTAGTGATGAGGTCCTGGCCCTTGAGCCTGAGCACATATTTAAGGAGGAACCTTTTGTAGGGTTGGGAGAGAGGGATGGGAGGGATGTACCATCTGCTGGATGCAGTAACCAGAGATCTACCTGGATCCCAATGGAGGAACATAGACCTCATCTCTCAATGGGAGGAGCATCAGCCATTTTTGAACATGTTTTAAAACTGCTACAGATTACATTTTTTATTCTCATACAAAACTCTGTAGAGTTCTAAGTGTCTTCTATCAAGAGTAGCAGACAAAATAAGTCTTGCTCCTTGATGTCCAGAGGAGAGATCTGTGAGTAGAGGTGCATGAGGTCTTATCTCAGTCTCTTGTTGCTGGGACATGATACTCAACACCTGCAACTTAAAGGAGGAAAGATTTATTTTATTTTTTATTATTGGTACCAGGAATCGAACTCACAATCTTGTGCTTGCCAGGCAGGTGCTATGCCACTGAGGTATATCCCTGGCAGAAAGGTTTATTTTGGGTCACCCTTTGGTCCATAGTGCTGGCTCCAAGGCATGATGGTATGGCCGACGTTCACAGCAGAAAAGACCTGCTCATGGCATGGCATCCAGGAAGCAGAGAGTGTGAAGCAAGGAGCAGAGCAGGGAGAGAGACACTTCTAGGCCATTCCCCCAGTGCCCCCACCCTTGCCTCTGACCAGGCTCCGCTTCCCAACATCACATCTAGCTATGAACTCATCAGTTGGACTAATCCACCAATAAGCTTCACACCCACACAATCCAGTGACCTCCCCAAAGTTCCACCTGAGCACGGGAGGTTTTGGGAGGACATCTGGATGTAAGCCAGACCAGGTCCCCACTTCTGTCCCAAGGTCAGAGGACCCATCATTGCCCAAATGTGCTAGCAGAGATCAGCTGAAGACAGCTGCCTCCCCTGCCTCCCTCCCCTACACCCCCTCATCTGGTGCCTTGAGCAGCTCTGGGCTTCAGACCAATCACATAACAGACAGCACCTCCTGCAGCCCGCGGGTGAGGACAGCAGGTTAATAGTTGCAGATTTTGAGCAATGTATTTTCTTGAAAATAGAAGGACACAAGAACCCTTTGGGCACAGTTCTGAAACCTGGTTTCCTGAATTTTTTGCTTTGTAATAAACTATCAATTTTTATCTGATCCTGAGAGGACGAGATACTTTCTATCTGAGTAGTTTCTGAAATAAAACCCCAAATGCAGTAGGTGGTATCCTGGAGCGGGTGGGACTGGAGAGATAATCACAGACAGACTTCCTGTGTCACTGTGTGCTTTATTTACCATTTAACTATCAATATTAATATCATGCATAATTATTACATTATGCATTCAACATTAACATTATTTATATGTATATACACATAAACTTGGTATCAAGAGTGAAGAGTATTTACACTGCGAAAGAACGCCACACTTCTGCACTTACAGAAGGATTTGACAAAGCCCTCCTTGAAGTGTTGGCTCTCCAGGGATCAGTGGAAAAGGATTTTCATTTTCAAACATTTTCTCTTCTTGTTCTGATGCAACCTTAGAAGCATGTTCAAGTTCTGTGTCAAGTTCTGTTCAATTGAACCGACATTTTTCTAGTTTATACTAGGTGCTGGGCCTTCTCCTCAACTCTGTGGGTAAGCAAAGATGAGTGAGACCCACATTCAAGGGGGATTTCACACTGTAAATGTGGCCGTAGAGGTAGCTCTCAGAGAGGACTGTTCCTGGGAACTGTCCTTGGGAGAGACTCTGCAAAATCTCTCAGCATTGTCTGCAAACCCAGCTCGCAGCAAAGAGGCAGCTCTGCGATGTCTGCAGTGGGGACCCCGTTGGAGTCTGCAGTAGGCAGAGAGTGACCTGCAGGAAGGAGGACAACAGCCCCTCTTTCATTTCCCCCCATTGCTACTTAAGTTCTACAAAAGTGGAATTTTTTTTCAGGCAAAACAAAACAAAAATAACAGGACAATATGTTGCTGTGATGGCTTTTGAAGCAACCACAAAAAGCCAGTAGAGAAAGTCTGTAACAGCAAGTTCCCAGGGACACTCAGAGAAGACAAGTGCAGAAGGACAGCACCTTTAGAATTTGCCTTGTCTCTCCTCTGCAAGGTTTAATCCTTGTAATGTATCCTACCTCCAAGGTGAGACAGCCTATTTTTGCATCTGCTTTTGCCTCTTATGTTGGAGGATGTGATGCTGGGGCAGGTTGCAGCTACTTCCTTTAACCTATCTTGCCCATGTAGGAGAGTGGGTTCAGGTCCATGAGCTGGGAGGGCCACTTGTGATGGATGGAGGTGAGGACAATAGAAAGCAGCCTGACACGGAGGGGACTGTGCCCTGTTCTGATCCTGGAAGGAAAGAGTCTTTATGCTTCAGTGTGGGTGTTAGGATCTCTTGCAGATGCCATATATCAGGTGCAGGAAGTCTCCTTCTATCCCCTAGTTTGCACAGAGCTTTCACTAAGAATGGATGCTGAACATTTTCAAATACTTTTTCTCTGTGTCTGTTGAGGTGCTTATCGGACCTTTTCCTAGTTTGTTGAGGTCAAAATGACATGTTCCATGGAGTGAAGTTTTAATTTTTTGAAACGTGTTACGGTAGAGCATACCCAAAATAATACCATTCTAATCAATGTGCAGATCAGGGACATTAAGTCTATGCACACTGTGCTGCTAGCATCACCACCATCCATCTGCAGACCTTTTTCACCTTCCCAGACTGAAACTGTCATTAAACAGTAAGTCCTTGTCTCTAGTAACCTGCATTCTAGTTTCTGTTTCTATCATTTGTCTTCTTTAGATACCTCATATAAGTTGGCTCATATAATATTTGACTTTTTGTTACTGGCTTATTTTGCTTAGCATTATACCTTCAAGGTTCACCCATGTTGTAGCATTTCCTTCCCTCTAAAAGCTGAATACCATTCCTTCACACATTTATACCACCTTTCCTTTATCCATTCATCCATGAATGGACCTTTCTTCGGATTGCTTCTACCTTTTGGCTACCGTGAATAATGGTGCCATGAGCATAGATGTGCTCCCAGTTCAAGGTTGTGCTTCCAATTCTTCTGGATATATACCCAGAAGTCAGATTACTGGATCTTGTAGCAATTCTAGTTTTATTTTTTACAAGAACCTTCATTCTATTTCATCTATAGCAGTGGTATCATTTTACGTCTCCACCAACAGTGCACGGGGGTTCCGTTTTCTCCACGTCTCTTGTCAGCACTTGTTATTTTCCTGGAGACACTGGCTTCCAGTTTTCCTTTCTTTTTAATTTCTTTTTTTTATTTTAAAGAAAATAGTGCAAAAAAAGAACAATAGCAAAATACAACACTAAGCAAGGACATTAAAAATGATACAGGGTTTCAAACCAAATGATAGAGATTAACAGTGGTTGTTATATTACATATTGTTATCTTCAACGAAGTTGCTCGGATTACCAGATGTAAAAATAGAAGATTGATCAAATCATTAAAGGGAATAAGAAAATAATAATTTAAAAGAACATTAGAGACAATACATAGTGTTACTAGGCAGGATTGTAGGAATTCACCAATGGATGTTATACTGCAAATTGTTGTCGTCACTTAAGTTGCTCAGATTACCAAATACAAACATGAAAATTTGGTTAAAATATTAAAAAAACTTTTAATCATTAACTGTTCCCCTCAAAAAACCATCAGACACCAACAGTACAGTTATGCCACTGATCCATATATATATGT
>NW_004955452.1:9205773-9226922 GCF_000276665.1 Chinchilla lanigera | reverse complement strand
TGGACAGATTGGTAGGAAATCATCAATGGCTGCTGCAATACAGGTTGGTATCCTCAAAGTGGTTTCTCAGGAAAACAAAGATATGCAAGAAAGATCCAGCAAGTAGTTACAGCCCAAGGGTTGCAAAAAAATAGCTGGTTACCTCCTCATCAGTGACTCCCCTCACTGAGGCAAGATGGCTGGAAGGAAGGCCAGGACTGAAAAGAAGGACAGAGAGACCAGCACCAGTGTCCAGCAACGGGCCGTCCACTTTTTCCTCTATATTCATGATTTCACGGGGCTCTTTCTTCTCCATGAAGGCGGTTCTACAGAATCTGAATATTGGGCACCCATGTAATCCATGAAGTCTCGGTGCAGACCTTTCCGGAGCTCCACTCACTCCTCCACCGAAGCCTGTACAGTTAGGGTAAGAATGGCGTCCAGGGCGTCTGCCTGGGTATTGTGCAAATTCCTCCTGGTTTCCAGCTCCTGAACGGCTCCTGCGTCCCCGGTCAGCTCAACCTCTGAGTAGTCGGGCTTCTGTACTCTCCTGTTCTCCGAGTCCTTGTTCTTCAGCTGCTCCTCCGTGACTCTGGACCTTTCTGGCTCTCAAGGGCAGGGCCAAGAGCGACCTGCCATGTGGCATGTTTTCCCAGAGGTTTCTCTATGTTGGAGAATGGTTGGTTCACGCACGTCTCCAGGCAGGCCTATTGTGTTGGTGCTTCTCTGTGGCATGGCGGTTCTCGAATGCACAGTGTTGGCTGGCCCAAGGGCTGGCGTGTATCTCCGTGCCACTTCCCGGGTGACTGCTGCCTGCTTTTCCAGGCACCAGCTGCACAGCTGCCCAGGGCAGGGCGCCTGCGCGGTGGGGCTGAGCCCTCATTAATTCTTTGTATTGTTTTTTAGTCTCCATTGCATTAATTTCTGCCCTGAGCTTTATAATTTCTTGCATTCTCTGGGCTTTTGGTTTGATTTGTTCTTCTTTTTCTAGAAGCTTGAGGTGTAGCATAAGATTGTTTATTTGTGCTGGTTCTGTTTTCCTGAGGTAGGAATTCACTGCTATAAATTTCCCTCTGAGGACTGCTTTCATTGCATCCCACAGGTTCCTGTAAGTTGTGTCTACATTTTCATTTGATTGTACATAGTGTTTAATTTCTTCTTTGATTTCATCTGTGACCCATTGATTGTACAGGGGGGTGCTATTTAATTTCCATGTGTTTACGAAGTTTTTTGATTTCCTTTGTCATTAATTTCCAACTTCATTGCACCATGCTCTGATAGTATGCAGGAGATAATTTCAACTCCTTTGCATTTCCGTAAGCATATTCTATGTGCTAGCATATGGCCTATTTTAGAAAATGTCCCATGTGCAGCTGAGAAGAATGTGTATTCTGATCCTGTTGGGTGGAACATTCTGTACAGGTGTACTAAGTTCATTTATTCACATGTTTGGTTTAGTTCCATTATTTCTTTGCTAATTTTTTGTCTAGTTGATTTATGCTTTTGTGGGGTATTGAAGTCCCCTGTTATGATTGTGTTGCTGCTTATTTCATTTTTCATGTCTGTAAAAATTTGTCTTATATATTTGGGTGCTCCTGTGTGTGACGCATAGATGTTTACGATTGTTATCTCTTCCTCTTAAAGTTTTCCCCTCACAAGTATGTAAAAGTATGTAATGACCTTCTTTATCTCTTAATTGTTCTTGGTTTGAAGTTCCTATTGTCTGCAAACAGAATAGCGACACTCGCTTTTTTCCGGGTTCCTGTCACATCAAGTATTGTTTTCCATCCTTTAATTTTCAGTCTATGAATTTCCTTTTGAGTTAAATGTGTTTCTTGTATACAGCATATTGTTGGATTTTGTTTCTTAATCCGATCTGCCAGTCTACTTCTTTTAGTTGGTGAATGGAGTCCGTTTACATTGACGGTTATAAATGATATGGATTGGTTTATCTTTGTCATGTTGTTTTCCTGCTGTTGGTTCCTCTTGTTTCCCTCTGTTTATTTGCTTGCTCTGCTTGGTGTTTCCTTTCTGTTGTTGTTCTTAAAGTTGTTGTCTTTTTTGTCTCTTTCTAGAATATCTCTTAGAACTCTTTGTAGGGTTGGTTTGGCACTCATGAAGTTCTTCAGTTGATCTTTATCATCAAAATATTTTATTTCTTCATTAATTTTGAAGGGTAGTTTTGCAGGGTACATCAATCTGGGTTGGAAGTTATTTTCTTTGAGGACCTAAAATATTTCACTCTAAGTTCTTCTTGATTTGATGGTTTGTGTTGAGAAGTCTGCCATGATTCTGATGGGCTTTCCTTTATAGGTGACCTGTTTCTTTTCTCTAACAACTTTTAATATTCTGTTCTTTTGTTGAATTTCTGGGATCTAAATCACTATATATCTGGGTTTAGATTTATTTTGGTTGTGGCTAGTTGGAGTTCTATATGCTTCACTTACCCAGATGTCCAATTCTTTTTCCATGCTTGGGAAATTTTCTACTATTATTTTTGCAAAGTCTTTTTATGTCATTTGTGCTGACACCTTCTGTTTCATTGATACCTATTAATCTTACATTATTTTTCTTTGCTTCATCTTGCAGCTGTTGAATTGTTATTTCTTGGTTTCTTGTTATATTTGAGATCCTTCCTTTCATGGTCATTCACAGCAATGCTGTCTTCAAGATCTGAAAGTCTATCTTCAGCCTCATTCAAGTGGTTTTTCCAGCTTTTGATGGAAGTTTTAATTTCCTAGATATCTGTTTGAATCTGTTTTATGCATTCCAGTTCTTTCCTATACAGTTCATTCAAGATTTCCATTAATTTACTATGCTCCTCTATTTTTTTTTATGTCTTCTGTAGAGGTGCTAAGCATTTCATTCATTATTGTTGTCTTTTTTTTTTTTTTACCTCAGAGATTATTTCTGGTCTGATGTCTTCTATGGCCTGATGGAGTTGTTTCTTTACTTCAGCTGCTATCATTTCAGAAATTTCAGGTGTATGACTTCCAAGCTTGTCTGTGTCAATACCTCCTGGACTTGTTCTGGGTGGGGTAGAGGTCTGAGATTGCATTTTGCTCCTCTGGTTTGTTATTTTCAGAGAGGCAGAGGTTCCCTGGAGCTCAGCCTCACTCCCAGAATGATGTTGTAGTAGTGGGGCAAGGACCCAAAGGTCCACGGTGCTTGGTGTGAGTCCCTCAGTGGTATGTGTGTGCGGGCAGGGTGTGATCCCCAATGCTCCCACCGCTGTCTGTGGCTCAGCTTGGCTCCCACTCTGGGATTCCCAAAGCTGTCCAGGTTTCAGCCCTGTTTCCACTGGGGTGTAGTAGTGGGTGGGTGGTGGTCACCGTGTCTCCATACACTGCCACTGCCCTGCCTGGTTCCCACACTGGTGTGTGGAGGGGTAAGTATGCAGTCACTGAGGCCCCTGAAACTGTCTGAGTTTCAGCTTAGCACCCCTGAGGGTGCGGGGTTGGGGCAGGGAGAAGCACCCAAGGCCTTTGAGGTTGACTGGGGCTCCCCTTGGCTCCTGAGCTGGTGGGACAGAGGTGGGGGCAGCTCACTGGAGTTCCCGAAGTTCTCCAAGGTGCAGTTCAGCTCCGACGGGGGAAGAGGGGGGAGGGGAGGGGTAGGGAGTGGACTCCAGGCCCCTAAAGCTGTCTGGGTTTCCGCCTGGTCCCAAGCTTGTGTGTGGGGGCAGCAGCAGCTCACTGGAGTTCCCAAAGCTGTCAGAGGTACAGCTCAGCTCTGATGGGGGAAGGGGAGCCAGTTTTCCTTTATGTAGTGACTTTTTTTGGCTTTAGTATCAAAGTAATCTTGACCCACAGATGAACTTGGAGCTGTTTTCTCTTCTTCAGTATTTTTTTGGGAGGAAGATCTTGAGGTGAATTGGTGCTAATTCTTCTTTAAATATTTGGTAGAATTCTTCAGCAAAACCATGTGGCCCTGGACATTACTTTGTTGTGGGGTCATTTATTCCAGATTCAATCATTTTACTGGTCTTCATATTTTTTTCTTCAAATTTCTTATTTCTTCAGCTTCAGTCTTAGTAAGTTATGTTTCTAGATATTTATGCATTTCTTCCAGGTTATCCAATTTGTTAATGAGTAATTGTCATACTATTCTTTTATAATCCTTCCTATTTCTGCGACATTAGGTATAATGTCCTCTCTTTTATATCTGAGTTTAGTTAGTTGATTATTCTCTCTTTTTTCTTAATCTAGCTAAGGGTTTGACATCTTTGTTTATCTTTAAAAAAAGAACTCCTACCTTCACTGATTTTTCTTTTTTTCTTTTAAAAAGAATAGGAAAAAGAAAAAGAACAATAGCAAAATACAAACACAAAAGAAAGCAAGGACATTGAAAATGATATGGGGTTTCAAACCAAATGATAGGGATTAACAGTGGTTGTTGCATTACATATTGTTGTCTTCAATGAAGTTGCTCAGATTACCAGTTGTAAGAATGGAAGATTGATCAAATCATTAAAGAGAATAATACTTTTCTTATTGTTTTCTTATTCTCTATTTCACTTATCTTTAATCTTTGTTTCCTTTCTACTACTCTTATTCTTCTCTTGGAGATGAAAAGTTAGGTTTTTAATTTGAGATCTTTCTCTTTAAATATGTTTATATCTATCAACTTACTTCTCAGAGCTGCTTTGCACTGCATTGCATAAAAGTTGGTGTGCTCTGCTTTTATTTTCCTTGGTCTCAAGGTACTGTTATGGTTGATACATTGTGTCAACTTGGGGAGTCTAGAGGTTTGGCTAAGTGACTCAGCAGGAAGCCAGGGTGCTTACTTTGTATACATCCTGAGCCTGTGGAAGAGGAGGGCATGGAGATTATGTGATAGCTACATGCCCCTTAGGTGGGGGTAGCCTGTTTACGATGTAAGGGAGGGAAAGAGGCTGCTTGCAGGGATTCCTCCCCTTTTGCTCTGGCTGCTTTGCTGTTTGGCTGCGATTCCCCCCTTTGCTCTTGTTGCTTTGCCATCTTCTGCCTTGGAGCCAGCCAAGTATGGACTGAAACCTCCACAAACTGTAAGCTAAATAAACCTTTCCTTCCTTCATTTGGGGCTTTGGGTATTTTGTCTCAGCAATGAGAGAAAAATAACCAAGACAGGTAGTTTCTAGTTTCTCTTGCTAGTTATTTTATGATCCGGGGGCTGTCTGAGAATGTGTTGCTTGACTTCCACATACTTGTGGACATTCCAGGTTTTCTTCCTCATTGATTTCTAGTTTCACTCCACTGGGGTTGGAAAAACTCTGTGTGGTTCCAGTCATTTAAATCAGTGAAGACTCGCTCTGTGTGGCTCGATGCGAGGTCCATCCTGGAGAATGCCCTGCGTCTGCTCGTTCTGTTGGTGGTGGTGGAGTGCTCTGTCCGCGCTGGGCCCAGTTGGTCTCCAGTACTGTTCGGTGCCCCTGTGCCTCACTGACCTTCTATCTGCTTGTTCTGCCCACTACTGAATGCGGGGGGCACTGAAGTCTTCTGCCTTGTGATTTGGTCAGTTTCTCTCCTCAATCCTGTCAGTATTTGCTTACACATTTTGCTCACTCACGTGTTCCGGCCACACTGACCTAGTGGATGTTTCTGAAACACACTTTGACCAGTCTCCTCTTAGGCCCTCACACACGTGAGCTCCCTCTGTGTGGAGTGTCCAGTCTGTGCCTCTGCCTGGCTCTGCCATGCTCTCTGGCACCCTCCCTAGGATCCCAATCAGAGAGAGGCCTTTTGTTCCAGCTGTCACCATATTCTCTAGCTTCCTTTGAGTCTCTTCATCACACCCCAGTCACGTGTTAGTGGTTATATCATCTCTTACAAGACTGTTAGTTACAATCTTGGCCAAGCTGACCTCTGCTGTGGCCCCCTGACCAGCACAGATCATGGTGTAGAGCAGCCACTCAATAAATACCTGCTGACTGAACATTAGATCTTTCCTCCCATGACTGCTTATGAGGCGAATTATATCTTCATTTTGTCACTGAAGAAACTGTGCCTCAGAGAAGAGATATCAGCTATCCTGAGTTAGGCAACAGGTCAAGAGCAGAGCTGGGACTGAACTCAGACAAGGAAAGGGTCCTGCAGACATCATTTACTGGGAGAAAGGGAGAGGGGAATCTCACTTCCAGTGCAGCAGGCCTGATGCTGCATTTTGCCTCACACTTTAAACCCACCTCATCCTCCAACCTCTCTGATCTCTCTTCCTGGAACAAGCCGGCTGCTTCTGAGCCTCTGTGCCTTTGCACGTGCTGTCCCTCCAACTGGAAGTGCCCTTTCCACCATGTCCACCAACAAACTCTTACCTAGTCTTCTTGACCAAGTCCAGCATCTTCAGGATTCTTCAGTTCTCCTGAGCAGAGTCAGACAAACCCTCATTCTGACTTGTAGAAGGATCAGAGAGGTTGGTGCCTTGGCCTAAAGTTACACAATCAATAGTCCACCAAGAACCCAACTTCTAAAAGTGAGAACCACACCATCATCAGCTGCAACAACTGAAGCCACCTGGTAGCCACAGGTGCTGTATGCCCAGCACATGCCTGCTTCTGTGCTGCTGACACTGTATCACCTCCTGTGACCTTTGCTGCAACTCTCTCATCACTTTCTCTTTCTTTTGATTTATATTTGCATAGAGCTTTGTTTTCTCAGCATAGAACACATGCTTATGTAAAGATTTTAAACTAAAAAGTGAGAACTCCCCACTATCCCATACCCTTATTCCCATTTTACAGATAAGAAAACTGAGGCACTTTCTGTACAGCAAGGTACAAGAATGATTTCCTATAAATGTATAGCAGGGCCCTCCATTGCCTGAGGCCTAACATCTCATGGGGAAATCAAGGCCCTGAGGAGGTCTTGGGCAGCTGGTTCTCTTGAATGGACTGTTTTTCTCCCAGTCATTGTCAGCAAATCACTATTCAGCTGTGCCACTGGGGATGGTGGTGGGGAAGACAGTCCCGATGAAACCTAATAGAGGTGTCCTGAGCAACCTGGTTTGGGGGCGGGTGACACAGAGAGCTTCTGAGAGATCCGTAAATCCCCACAGACAGATCACCTGAGCAGATGCCTCTGCCACCAGCACAGTGGCTCAGACAGCAGCAGCGTAATTACTTCTCTTGGTGATTATCTGGATGGAGCAGGTCCATTTTTCTCTTTCATTACCTCTGCATCTCAGGAAAGTGCCCTCTCCAGGCCCTGCCTTTCTAAGTGGTGGATTTATTTGATGGCTCCACAAGACCTGGTGGGGAGACGGTGTGTGCTCGGAGCAGGGAAACTGGGTCCCTGAGAGTCTGCGGGTGGCTCCCTGCAAGTGATGTGAGTGGGGCGCTCATAACCATCTTCCCCATCTGCTGCTCCTACGTCCCCTTCCCCTTCTGCCCTCCCCTGTGCTGTGTGCTGGAAGTGCCCCGCCCTGAGGCAGCTGTGGCCAGGCCCAGGTGAGAGCTCTTCTGCATGCTGTCTGGGAGGTGCAGCTCCAAGAAGACCCTGATTCCCGGAGAGGGGACTATTTCACAGCTGTGCAGCGAAGGCTCCAGCCTGGTTGAGGACCTGCGGGGCATGGTGTCCCTTCACAGCTGTGAAAACTAACAGGGACAGTGCTTCCTCATCCAGGCCTGGCCGCGAGCTTCCTGCATGGGGCCCCACCCACTCCTACAGACACACGCCTCTGCCAAAGGCCGGGCTGTGGTGTGCAGTCCCCAGAGCAAGGACCAGCTGGATGGGCAAGGACGAGCAGACCTTCAGTGTCACCTGCCCTCCAAGATTGTTGCAGCCAGGCTGATAGTTAAGTAGCTGCCAGTTGTCCAGCTGTTTGCCACCTGACTGTGCCCTGGAGCAGGGACCACATCTGTCTTCTCCCACAGCACCTGGCAGAGGGTTCAGCATAGGGCAGGTACAGGATAGGAAGAGCGTGTGTGTGAGAAGACATCCCGAGCTTTGTGTGGGTGTCGCCGTCTGTGCCTGGCGTGGAGAAGGGTGTATGGACCAGCACTTGTGCTGCCATTTGTTCGGTCCCTCATCACAAGCCTATGCAGAGGGCCTGTGAAAAGCCTGGCTCTGGTGAGGCACAGATAGGGCAGAGTGAAGAACACAAGACTGTTCCCATGCACCCCACTTCAGGGAGGAAGACACAGCCCTGAAGTGGCCATTGTGGGAGACATACGGAGTTCCTGGAGAGGCTGAGCAGAGTTCTGAAGTCACAAGCCTGGGTGGTCGTGGAGGGCTTCCCTGAGGAGGTGTGTACTTCCTCCAGCAACAGTTCCCACCCCAGCCCTTGAGCGGGACTTGCTTTGGCCAATACAGTGCAGTGGAAATAATAACATGTCTGCACCCACGGGCCACATGCATGGCTACCCTCTGGTGGCCCTGACCTGCACTTTGAGGGCAAGCCCAGCAGCCTGCTGGAGGAGGAGACCCAGAGCTCTGAGGTCCCAACCTGAGTCAGTCAGCCCTGCTCACCTGCATAAAGGTAGCTGAGCCTACCTGTAGCTGACACCTGGGGGACCTCGGTTGAGGTCAGAAGAGCTGCTCAGCAGAGCCAAGTCTAAAAGGCAGACTCTCGGAAATGCAAATGAGAGGAAAGATTGCTGTTGACACCACGATTTGGTGTGGGTAATTACACAGCAATAAGTGATAGATGCACAGAACCTTTGCATAGCTTTTCCTCGGAGAGCATAGCCACCATGTGTCTTGCTCAGTGTGTCGTTAAGACATGGTTAATTGTACTCACCATATCCAGGGCTTAAACAACACAGATGTACATTTCTCTTATACAAATCCTAGTGTTGACCATCAGTGTTCAGATAAGGGCCCAATGTACAGAAACCAGACTCCTTCTGGCTGCTGTGCCCAGCCTGAGGCACTGACCTCTTCTCTTTTATAGGATATACCTTACCCTTGCAGCCACATTTCAGTCAGAAGGAAGTGGGAATGTGAGGACACGGAGAGCCCTCCAAAGATATTACACACACACACACACACACACACCCATTGGCAGCGCATGGTCACATGACCTCATCTTGTAGCAGAGGAAGCTGGGAAATGTAGTCTTTTACTATGGGAGCCATGAAACTTGAAGTTCTGTTAGCAAAGGCAGATGAGCACGTTGAGGGAAGCTCAGCGGAAACTCTGGGAGTGTTTCTGGAGACTGGGTGGGGGTTAGTAGTAAGAGGGGGAAAGGGATGAATTTGTGTTGTCCACCTTGCTTTGCCTTCTTCCCAGTGTTTGCTGAGAACCCGACAGTGGTGTGATTCTTTTCTTCCCGCCCAGCAGAATTCCCACCTTCACCTGCCACTGTCCACGGCCCCAGGAATGTTGAGGATGAAATAATGACAGTCAGTGCCCGACACAGATTCATTTCTCGTCACCTCCACGGGCACCCTGGGGCTCGGCCACGCAAGCCATCTCAGTGCCGTATTCCATCCCTTCATGGAAGAAAATGGGTCGCAGTGGGCAGCGTCGGGGGGTGAGCAACACTCCAGGCCCTCAGCCAGCCTGGCTCTCAGCAGGGACACAGGGCAGGCAGCTAAGCCTGTGAGCGGAGACATCCGACTGCCTCCCACGTCCTCACAGTCGCCATCAGTCCTGGGGGTCTCCTCCCCCGCGCAGCCCATGGCCGTTCTACTTTCTGGACCCACGAAGGAGGTGAGACGGAGGAGTGGGCTGAGGAGGCAGAAGCTTGAAGTCCTTAAGCAGGTTGGTGGCCAGGGTGCTCCTGGCTCCTTGCAGGGCCGCCATTTTCAGTGTAAGACCCTTTTCCCTAGGCTGCGCTCCACAGCAGCTGAGATTTACAGAGTACGGTTAGATTACTGGTGGCGTCTCCCACCTGGGGACTCAGCATGCTTTCATCTCTCTTGTCTCATTGGGCATCAGGTTGTTTTTCTTAGGCTTTTTGAGTAATAGCATTATTAGATATAATTAACTATACTTTACCCACTTAGGGTGTGCAATTCAATGGTTTTCAGATGCAGCGATCATTACAAAGCACCCTAGCACCTTTTCAGCACCTTCAAAAGAAAGTCTTCCACACTGAGCAGTTCAGGCAGTCCTGGACCTACTTTCTGTCTCCACCTATTTGCCTGTTCTGGACATTTCACGCAAATGGAATCAGATGTAACATTCGGTCTTGGATGGGTGGCTTCTTTTACTTAGCATGATGTTTTCAGGGTCCCTTCCTGGTGTACCACATATGAGAACATCATTTCTTGTTATGGCAGAATAATATTCCATATTATATCTGTAATTTTTCCATTTATAAGTTGATCAACACGCAATTTGCTTTAGATTTCCTTTTGAGTGCAATACAAACCACGTCTGGAAAGAAGGCAGTTTCTGTTCAGTGCTGTGTCAGCTGTCATAATGTATTCCCCTTTCAGTGGGCTCTTTCCCCTTATCTTGAAACAAAGATCATCACTGTAACAATGATGACCACCTGAAGATGCTAGTTCCTAAGCCAGGACTCTTCCTCACTGCCTTCCTGCTACCCTCAGTGGGCTGGGTCTGCTCCCATGACTGCCGCTTCTACCCAGGGAAGGTCACTAAGGGGCAGACCCCGAGCTGAGCACCATCCAGGAAGGAAGGACCACATTAGAGCCTCACAGAAGCTGCATGGGGGTGGACATTGGGACCTCTGTTACAGGTGCAGAAACTGAGGCTCAGGAGGTGATAGGATCTGCCCATCCCATCCTGCTGGTAAGATGCAGAGCCAAGATTTGAACCCACTTCTGCCAACTGCTCACCCTCGTCCAGGGCCCCACAGTATGCCTGATGTGGCCATAGTGTTGCTGGTCACATGGGGATGATGATGATGGTGATGAAGGTGGTGATGGACGTGAGGGTTGGTACTGAGATAATGTGGAGAAGGGTCCACCCAGGCAGGGACTACCTTTCCCAGTCCAAGTTGCATCTAGGTGGGGGTCATGTGACTGGTTCTCACTAGTGGGTTGGGAGGAGTGGCCAGGTTCTTTAGGAAGCAGGTGTAACCTCGCCACTCCTTTTCCTCTGCCTGGGCAAGCAGAAGAATCTGAGGCTTGGGGAAGAGAGAGAAGCCTGTGCTGACTGGGGAATGGGAGCGAGGCTTCCTTCCTCTCTCCCTGCCTCCCTTCCTTCCTTCCTGCTTCCCTCTCTCCCTGGTTTCTAGCTTAGGTCACAGTGGTGGAGCTGAGCATATGAGGAGGCTGCCTGTGAATCAGCCTCTGATTATCAGCCAGTGCCCAGTTGGCAAAGGTGGATGTGAGAGAGATGGGAGCTGTTGGTTTTCTTTCTTTTTCTGGCTTTACTTACAAGTCAGCACATGGCTTGATGTTTTGATATCATCTGTGGGTTTTTATCTGAGAAGGTGGGATAAAGACAGCCAAGCCCAGCAGTGAGGCTGGGCTGGTCATTTGGGGGCCCCTCTAAGACTAGGAAAGGGACATCACTGGCCAATGGCTCTTCCTGACCCCTAGGCCTTCAGAAGTTCCTGGAAACAGAGTAGTTAGGAAGGATGACGGCCACACCCTCCATCATGGGCATAGCAGTCTCTCTGCAGCAAGGCCTTGTTGCCTGGCCACCTCCATCCAGTAAGGGATGGTGACTTGTGCAGCTGGACTCATTCTGCAGAAGGAAGGAGGATGAGTCAGACATGGTGCAAACCCAGAGGCACCTGCTGAGCCAGTGGCCAGCCATCCATGAGCCCCCGCTGGGCACTGCCACCTGTTCCTCCAGCACAGGCCACGTGACGGGGTGGGGGTAGGATGAGCACCTCACACGGTCCTCCCCTCTCCCTGCTGTCTGTACCTGCGCCATCCCAGCCTGCAGTGCGGCGCAGAATCTAAACCGCTCCCAGTCTCTGCTACTCATGTGGCACGTGCACAAGTGACAAGGGCCTGGTGCACAGTAGGTGCTAACAAATACGGGTTGTTGTAATTGGTCTATAAAGGCAAAGAGGAACAAATTCCAAGGAAACCTAACCCAGCAGCCTCATTCTGGGAAAGGGAAATAGAAAATATTCTAATGCCAATGTGCAAATGTCAGGGACTGGGGAAGGATTCTGAAAATAAACATTCTTCATGGAAGAGAAGAAACAAGAGAGACAAAAAAGGGGATGGAGGGGGAGGCCCAGTGTTTAGAAACTGGACTATTACATATAAAAAGCTATTTTTCTTTTGTTGGCGGTCAGGATCAAAGCCCTGGCCGTGCTGGGTGTGGCCTGGGCTATGGGCTGGAGTTGGGTAGGTTCTGCCCTTGCAGGTGAGCTTTGGGTGCTCTGCATAGACACAGACTCCCAAACCCTGACCCCCTCCATCTCTGAGCCCCACATCACTTTTGCCCACTGAGCCCTAGAACCTGGAGGATCCCAGGTGGTTCTGGGACTAGAGGGTCTAACACCAAGACCCGTCAGCCCTGAGGTTCCATGAGCCACTCTGCTCAGTGTCACCTCAGGAGAGTTTTCTTGGCCACTTGAGACAAAGTAGTCACCCTCCCCCTCCTCCTTCACCCCTGCAGGACACAGGAAGTGTGGCCGGCTCAGCTGCTTCTCTTCACAGGTGCCAGTGGCTGGTGGAGGGCCATCCCCTGCTTGATCTGGGAAGTAAGTGTAACTCAGAGGCACCTGAAATCAAGAAGGGATTTATTCCCAGTAGAGGTGAGCCTTGAGGCTCAGAGGAGAGCACAGACAGCTGCTTCTGCCTTTCTGCAAGCAGGTACTGCAAGCACCATGACACTGATGAAGGGTCACTGAGCCCATCGTTTTCTTCTTGAGGCAAAGAAAGTAATCAAAACACTTTCCTTTATTCGTTCTTCAAACACACCTAGGACAAGGCCAATGCATAGGGTGTGCTTTCCCACTGTGGTAGAGGAGGGGGCTCAAGACCAGGTTCCAGCTCTGTGCTCACGGCTGTCTGTGCATCTCTGCCTGTAGGTCCCCATCCCCGACCCCTCTGTAAAGGCACCAGTGTAGATCAGGCAACACGCTAAGCCCTTTCCCTACATTATCACATGTAATCCTCCCCAGAATCTTATCAGGAAGGCTCTCAGATTAGCCCAGGTTCCCTGGCAGGAATCTAGGCTGCAACAAATGCAGAGATTCCTGTGGGATAAAGTGATCAGAAAGTGACAGGGCTGAAATTTGAACCCATGTCTGCCTGACTCCCAAGTTCTGGTGATTATCACAGGGTAGAGCCCTCCTCCCTTGCTATGTGACCTGGAGCAAAAGATACATCAAATGAGAGCAAAACTAACAAACACACACACACAAACACACACAGACACACAAAGCAAAACAAAACAAAAAGAACTAGCTGAGGAGAAGGAAAAGAGTAAAGAAATGGGAGGAGGGGGGAAGGAAAGCGATATCTTGCCTCCAAGTCATGGGTGAACATGGAGGAAGTCACTCCTCCTGCAGGAGTCTATTTCCGCCTGGACAGTGGAGGGTGGCAGGGTGACCAGATGGCTGTAGGGTCCTGTCCTTCCGCTCAGGCCCAGTCTGCCTCCCAGCGGCAGGGCCCAAAGATCTCCTTGGTGTGTGTGTAGTTAGGACACTTTTAGAGGAGACCACTATGAGATCTGCATCAGGAATAGGTGAAATGGGGCCTGGGCAGGATGGGGCAAAGGTGAGGATTCTAAGGAGTGTAAAAAGAAAAACTTTTTAAAATTTTATTTAAAAATTTTTTAAATTTAAAGAGTAAAAAGATAAACATAACAATGAAACCCAGTTTCAAACAGGTTAGTAGGACAGTTACAACAGTTGATACACTGCGTATTGCTGTCTTCCTAGTAGTTATTGAAAGTACAAGATATAGGCATGACATCTTGTCCAGACAATAGTAGCACAAAACTTTCTTTCCAATGAACTAAGAGAAACTAGCTGCATAACTATCTTAACTAGCTTGTGTATACACATATTTTTCTTCTTCTTCCCTTTCTTCCTCCCTCCGCACCACAGTTTGTCTTTTCAAAAAGAAAAACTTGAAGCTAAATTTAAAAGTTTAATTGAACAAAGAGCAATTTGTGAACCAGGAAGACTCAGAACCCAGAAGGGGTGCGTAAAGGCCCTAAGGCTGTCACAGGGCGGGATAACATTTATAGACCGAAAAGGAGAAGTGCTGTTCAGGAAATGGAAGTGAGGAGCGGGCGTGGGTGGAGTTGTTACAGCCCAGGGTCTACCTCACCTGAGCAGGTATGAACAGTTGGCCACTTGGGACCGACTGGTACACCTGCTGGGATTGCGGAGGCTCAGCTGTTTGTTACAAAGGCAAATTCCTGGGTTAAGCTCTCAGGGCATCAGCATTTTGAGGTTGCAGCTTCCTACGTAAGAATGCAAGCATCGGGGTGTTCTTAGTCTAGTTTGATTTAAAAGGAGCCTCATTTCACACTCCAGGTGAAGTGTTTAGCATAAAGCCTTCTTGCTACAGCAGGAGGATGGCACACCTGGAGGCTCCCATCCATCCCAGAAAGCTGTGAGCTCCCCCAAACCCCAGCTTGTCACTTAAGCAGAGATTGTATGTCTCCAGGTCCAGAGTGGTTCCAGAGGCAGAGCTCTCCTAAGCTCCCTGGGTGCTGGGATAAAGGAGGCAGCTATTCCCAAGCACTCTGGAATGGGGCTGTGCTATTGTTTGCATGTTTTGTTGATGTTTAAACATGTTGAAACGCATATCCAATGCAGTGATCCTAAGAGGTGGAGTCTCTGGGAGGTGACTGGGTCAGGAGGGGCCTGGCCTGGAGAGTGGGTTGAAAGTAGGTTTGAGGAAGGGAGCTGGTCCCTTTGCCTTTCTGCCTCTTGTCAGGTGAAGACAATGCAAGAAGACACCTTGGAGACAGAGAGACCAGCCCTCTGAGATATCAAATCTGTCAGTGCCTTGATCTTGGGCTTTCCATCCAGCACTGTGAGCAGCTGGGCCTGCATACAGAGTAAGATTTAGGGCAACAAATGCTGTGAACCCGAGGCCTCACTGCTGCTGTAGCTGCCTGCTGGGCAGCCCCTTGAAGCCCTCCCTATTTTAAGCCATACTCCCTCCATCCTGTTCCTACCTGACGTGGTCCCGAGGACCCTGGCTACCCTCCTCCTCCTCTGCATTCGCTTGTGGAAGTGGGAATGTCCAGTCCCCTGTGCACCCGGGGAGCAGGAAGCCCTCCTCCCCTCCAGCCAGGCTCCCCACTCTTCTCAGCTGAAGGTAGCGCTTGGTTTCCTATTTGGGATCTGGGTCCTGGGCCTGAGGGAGGATGCCCTGACCCTCAGCCCTTCAGCCTGGGCTTCTTTCTTCAGAGGCCTCAAAAGCACTGGGCACTGGGAACTGGGAGCTGGGTAGCTGGGCTGTAAATCAGTAGGACGCACCCTGCATATCCTGGCCCCAGGGGCTGGGGTGCCATGGAATTTGGAGGTTAACTGTCCAGTGTCATCCACTCCCAATTTCAGTGAGGTTCTGATGATGCTGGATAGCCTCTCCCTCCCAGGATTCTGTGCCAGGGGCCTTGGAAGTGCCACGGGAACAGTGGGGGTGATAGCTATTTATTGGCATTTGTGTACATGCAGGGACTATGCATGGGTTTTGCATTTAACTAACTGCTTAACAGACATTTTTTAGGCCTCCCTTTTCCTCTCTGAGATGGAAGGGGGCATGGAGCGCTGTGTCCAAGTTTCCTCCCAATCTAGGATTGCGGGGTCTAACAAGTCAACAACCCTCCTGAGTCTCTGTTTCTCCTTCTGTAGAATGGAGTGGTGAGAACACCTGTCTCACCAGGTGCTGTGAGGACACTGTGAGGGGATGTGTGTGCCCAGCTCTGCTTCTCTGAGGCAGGTCTCAAATCCCCCCCTGCAGTGGGTGGCACTGCTGCCATTATGGGTGGGACAGCTGACACGGGGTGGCTGTGGCTATGATGTAGTGGGTGGCAGGGCATCTGTCCAGGGCCTCTGGCTTGCCTTACACTCTGTCACCTCCACTCTGATGGCATTTGCTGGAAGTGGCTCTGAGCCATCACTGGTCCAAGCTTTTCAGCAAGCTTTGCAGGTTGTTTTGTCCTCAACACAGAGGGCCTGAGATAAAGGTCCTGAGTGAACCACTGCACATGTAAAACCCTTCTGTCCCCCAACTGCTTAGAGCTCCATAGGGCTCACTGATGCTATGGCAAAGGCTGCATCTAAGGACCACACTTTTGGGGCCAGCAGGCCCAGCTTCTCTATACGGTCCTTCCAGCCTCACTGCACCCACCCAGTTGTGGAGATGGAGGCCCAGGGAGGTGCTAGACTCATCTACTTTCTCTCTGGTGATGGCAGAGCAGGTATCAAACCCAGGCCTGCTAAGGATCTGTCCCTGGAGCATGACCAGTCTATAGGTCATCCTGCAGACAGTGCCTACCCAGTGGAAGCCAGCAAAGGTGCTTCTTCTCCAGATGTGTCTGATGGTCACACACTGCTCACCACGGGGAAAGGCTGCCTGTTCCAGGGAGCTTACTGACTTGTGTTTCATAGCAGTCCCACTTGGAAGCTCTGGGGCTCATGTTCCATTTTTAGGGGGGTCTCCCTGCTGCTCTGGCTTGTCCTGGTTTGCTCCCTCACCCCAACATCTACTTACCTATAGATTTAGCAAGGGGCCCGAGGGAGGTATGGGAGGCTCTGATCCATGGCCGCTCTGTGTGCAAAGGACCAGAGGGTCCATGTGGTTTAGCTGTGTGCACACTCTCCTGGATTCCCTTGACCAGTCAACAGTGGTGGCTCTGGACAGGCTGAGAACAGGCAGCTGGTATGTCACTTCTGCCTTCTGCTGGGTGTTTATGAATGTCTGGATGGGGGGCCCACGGGTGCTGCTGATCGTTATTGGCTGAACACAAGGCTGGGGTCCTGTGCTGGTACAGATTCCTCAGTGGGGCCCTGAAGTTCAGTCTACCTAGAGATGGCCTTGGCCCATCAACCAGAGCTGAGGCCCTGGGGGCTCCCTGCCCTTCCAGGAGTTTCCTGTGCCCCTTTCTCAGTCGTAGCCCAGCTGGAATCCAGGCCTATCGGCATCGATAAGCCAGGACCCTAGTCCGTCCTAACTTCTCCTGTATTCAGCCCTTAGGCCTGAGCTGAGGGTGGGTGCGGGATACAAATCAGGTATCCGCCCTCATCGCCTCACAGCCTGGTGACAGAAGCAGGTGCCTGAAGGGACAATTGTGATGCAGGATGGAAGCCCTGTGGTCAGGTAAGCATAGGATTTGTAGCAGCTTTTCAGTAGTAGTGCATGGTTAAGTGACATGAGCAAGAAACCAAGCTGTGCCGCAGACTGGCGGTGATAGTCTGGGTTAATTACCCAGTCAAGCCCCTTAGTTTTTACCTGAAATGGAGATCATGTTAGTACCTGCACCAGGGGGATGTTGGGAGGACAAATTAAATAATGTCTGCTACATAGTGAAGCTTAATGAAGAGGAGCTCTTATTAATCCATCTCATTAGGGAGCATCTCCTGCATGCTAGACTAGAAACTACTATTGGAGAGTCTACTATTTAAAAAACCAGATATAATGTCTATTCTCACGGACCTATTGGAGGAGGAGGAGGGAAATACTGGTTCATAATCACAGGGAACCACAAACTGAGGTTGACTTTGAAGGAGAGAAACCCTGTAGCCCACAGGGATTTGTAACCTTTGTATCAGTAAGGGATTAAAGATACAAAGTTTAATGAAATGGAGACATTTTACTGGAGACTACTGGAAAGGGGGAGAAAGGAGAAGATAGATAGCTACCCCGATAAATCAGAGTAGGGGGTTCCAGAAAAACAAGGACTCAAGAGCCTTTACCTTCAGCCCTTTCTAGTAGTGTGAAATTTGTTAGGACCTGATTGGCTATTTTAGGCTCAGGCCCTAAGACTCTTCTTCTGGGTAGCCTGGAATTTGTGCAAATTTTTAAGTGAGCCCCACTGGATTTTTCTTTGTCCTGTCAAGAACTCTAAAATTTATGGAGGTATTACTTACAAGGCCAAGTTAATTAAGTAAAAGGATATGTGTATGTTTTAGGACAGTAAAATATTGAGAGAATAATAAGATATGTGTGTGTATGTGAGAGTCCAGGTGTGAGTATGTATTTTAAGTATGGGGTCCCTTCCCCTTTTGCCTCCTTTGTACTCTGCTAAACGTTGGGGAGGAGCAACTGACTTTAGTTGGGGTACCTGGCAGAGCCCTGTTTCCTACCAGCTCTCACTTTTTCACTTAACTGCTCCCTGTAGCAAGGGTTTAACTCTTGCTAGTCAGGATTTGCCAGAAACCTGGAGGCCTTATCCTATCCTTTTCTCTGCCTGCCAGCACCTCTTTCTCTGTAAAAGGATCCTAGCCTAGCTGGTATGGAGGACATGGTTAGGGAGGGCTCCCTGGAGAAGATGCTAAATGAACTGGGGTATGAAACAAGAGTTAAAATTTAACTAGGTGGAGGAGACAGGGAGGGGCAATGCTAGTCCTGCAGAGCCCTTGGCAGGAGGAGATCGCGGCCTCCTCAGCCTGCGCAGGGCCCATGTTGGGCAGGTAACAGAAGGCCAGGGTGAGTAGGAGGGGGCAGGTTCCACGGTACGCCTCACACATTGACGTTTCCACCTCATGCTGAGAGCAGAAGCAGAGGGACATGGGCAGGTGGATTTGCACACTCTTCCTTGGCCACTGCGGGAATGGATGGGGTGGAATGTGGGAATGGTGAGGAGGGCAGAGGTAAACAGTGATGGAGAGGACAGTTACAGAGCACCAGGGGCTCATGGGCAGGACCAGATGCCAGGCTGGGTGAGAGAGGAGAGTAAGGGTCAAAGTAAGAATGTCCTGGAAGGAAAGCGCAGCATAGAAGTGCTAAGAGGGCTCCTGGCTGGGTAACTGGCTGGCTGAACGGAGGTGTCCCTTAGGCGGAGTCAGCCAGAGGCAGCTGAGTTTTGGGGTGGTGAGGAACTCACCAGCTTGGAGGTGTGTGTGGCAGGCTGTATACCTTTGTAGTGCTTCCTGACACGCAGCTGGAGGCTGGCCCTTTTCTGCCACCTCTACCTGAGCAGCCCTAAAAGGCTTCAGAGAAGAGAGGCCCACTCGCCCTAGGGGATCAGATGGGACCATCAAGCCTGCTGTTGGGGCAGTGTGGAGGGGTGGGGTGAAGGTCAAGGTTGACTCTGCAGGGTCCCTCGAGGATGAGCCCGAAGGACAAGCTAGATTCCCCAGATGGAGAAGGGAAAGGACACTGAGTGCCCAGGAGCCAGCTGTGCAGAGGCTCAAGTGCTGGGGAAAGATTTGGTCTGGGAGCTGGAGGCATCCAGATGGCGGCAGCTTTTCTATCTGGGAGCAGGATGAAGGACAGGAATCTGGAAGCCACAGGAGGTAGAAAGACAGGGCTTTGAATGCTAAGTGCAGAGTTTGCATTTTAACCCACAGGACTCATGGTCCTGCCCTGCTTCAGCAGGAGGATGGGCTCAGGGCCTCCCAGGTCCTGGGAAGTGCAGGTGGGAAGGGCGGGAGGCTCTGGCAGCCTAGGGGTCACTGAGGAGCATAAGCATGGGGCGGTTCAGGGGCACTATACGAAGGGAGTGGAGATGAGTAGCTTGGGCCAGTAAGGAGCATGGCCTGGATCACTTCAGAGGGATTGACTCTATGGGAAAGCTGGGTATGCTGGACAGCTTGAAGGGCCACCTGCAGGGATAACAATGTCCTTGAAGGGCCTCTCTGGTAGGGTAGAGTCTGCTTCAGCTTTTTCATGGCAGAGACACCAGGCCCAACACCCACAAATTAAAAAGTTTAATTTGCTCACAATTTCCATAGCTCCAAGGTAGAGACAGCATGGGGAGAGACTAACGGAGCACACCATGTAGCTGGGAAGCAGGGTACTGTGAGAGTGCCAGAGCGAGAGGGAAGAGGGACCAGATTCAGACCCCAAGGCCACACCTCTGCAACCCACCTAGACGTTCCTAGACATGAGCTCCACCTACCGTTGGGGCAGATCCCAAAGCCAATCAGGTTGAAACTCCACCTTAACTGCCTCAGAGTCACACACTGTGGGATTGTGACAGGCCAGGTATTCTTAGTGCTACATGTAGATGTGGAAAATTCAACCCTGTGAGGGGATGCTGCTATCACCCCTATATTATAGAGAAGTGGACCCATACTTGGTAATATGTTCAAGGTCACAAAGAGAGTTAGTAGTAAAGCTGGAGCTTGATCCCAGGCAGTGGTCCCTGAACTGATTCTTCGTACTCTAGATGACCATGCTTTCACTGCCCCACCTTCCACACAGCCATAAAAGCCACGATAAACTGCCTGAAGGGTGAAGTAATTTCTGGTTGTAGGGAACAGAGAAAACTTCCAAGAAGCAGCTCTTTATCTGAGTCCTAAAGGGAATTTTTAAATACACCTGTCATGTAAGCCAGACACGTTATTTCATCCAACACAAACTGTCTAGTCAATGGAAGCTGAAAGGTTGAGAACTTTCTAAAGTATTAGCTGAGGGTTCATCTGATTGGAGGAAACTTGTCACATGATATAGCCAAGCTACAAAGGAGACTGGGAAAGGGCTTGTTCAGGCTGTGTTGCTGAAGACAGGGAAATCCGTAATCATGAACAGTCAGAGAACGCTATAGGAAGAAAAGACAAACTCTCTGGCCCTTAACTTGTTGCTTGTTAAAAGCACAATTTGTGTTTCCTTCTGAGGCAGTTGAGGACCTAAAAGCAGTTTTTGCTAAAACTCTGACTTCCTCTGGGTTTAAAGATGCCCAATAGGTAACTAAAAGCAGAGCAAAGCTTGACTTTCATTTTATAGCCATTATCGTAAAACTTTGATATAGCTATGTTAATAACTGTTTATTTATTTATTTATTTTGTCCTTTTGAGACAGAGCTTCACTATGCTTGGCCTTGAACTCACTTTGCAGATAAGGCTGGCCTCAAACTCACAGTGATCCTCCTGCCTCAGCCTCTTGAGTGCTGGGATTACAGGTGTGAGCCACCATGCCTGGCTAATCCTTTTGTAAAGGTCAATAGAACAATGTTTATTTATTAGTCCTAAATTTGCCTAGCTGGTCTCATCCCACTTCATAACAAAAGACACCAAGATAAGGGTCACTAAAGTCATTTTCAAGATTCACAGGTAAACATCTGATCACCAGCTTTCACAACTTCTGGTTTCAGGGCATCTGTCTGACATTCAGGGCATCTGTCCAGTCATTCTCTTGTTTTTTTTTTTTTTTTTTTTTTTTGTACCGGCATACGAGATCCTGGTAG
>NW_004955452.1:9197007-9205673 GCF_000276665.1 Chinchilla lanigera | reverse complement strand
TATCTCCCTGGACCCTCCAGTCATTGTCTTGAACCAGTAATCACCTGGTCCTAGAAAAAAGTAGAGCCTCACATGACTAAAGCCACCACAAAGGCAATCATTTGATGGGGATGAAATCACCCCACACCCACTCCACCCCCAGTCAGCTGCAAGGATGTCTCCAGAGCTATGAAACAGACTGAGATAATAACCAACCAAAGGGATCCTAGCCCATCTTAGCACCTTATTAAACTAGTCCCTCCTCCGATTCATGGACCACTCTGATCCTCTTCATCAGAGCTTTCTAGCTGTTTAAACTGGAGTCCGTTATCTTTTTTCACCTTCCAATGCAAGCTTTTTGCCTGTCAGTTCACACTGCCATTTTACTTTTAATTGCCACCTTAGTTTAAATTTCTATTATCACAAAGAGCAAGGATCCAATTATGCGCTACCTGGTGACAATGGGAAAGAGTTTCTGTTGCTGGGTGACCATGAGCAGTGCTGATGCTTGTTCCCCATTGTGAAGGAGGACACTTGAGTAGGCAGGGCCAAAATGCAAGTTGGCAGGGGGGAAACCTCCTAGGTTGGTTGCCCAGTGTTCCCTTATGTTTCCTGGGACAGAAGGCCAGTAAGACAAAGTTCTGTGCTTACCCAAAACATGAGCCATGGTTTCCCGAGCAGTCATCAGACAAGTGGCAGAGGCTGGGGCCAGGAGGGTGGCTTTGATGTACTTGTTAAAAAGATCCTAAAAAAGAAAAAGTTGGGAGAAAAGATACGGCCAGCAAGGTCTTTGTTACTGAAACTCTCTGGCAGAGGAGTCAGTCTGTGGCTTTTCTCTCTCTCTGTGGTGTAGACTGGAGGCAGATACTTAGCCTAATGTGAAATTCCTGCCATTTCATAGCTCTTTCTGCAAAAATAATCCATAAGCAAGAGCGGACCCAGCTAGTGTGAGATCAGTTCCCAAGTGGCCAAAAAGAGTTTGAGAATTCTTCAGCAGTCCCCAAAGGCTCAGAAAAAGAGATGGATTCCTAAAGAGGAAATCCAATTAGCAGTAGGCAAAGAGAAAAAGTAGGTTTTCATTTTCTGGAATACAAAGAAAATATTTAGATACTGGAAAGTAAATGGCAAGATAGTGAGGAACTTTAAAGCATCTCCTCGAGCCATGCAAGAAAGCAAGCGAAGGTTTTAAAACTTCTATTACATTTCTTATTAAAATCATACCCTGACTTTCAAACATCAGGGAACATATTCCTTTTTACTCATTCTGGTCCTGCAAAAAAGATCACTTCCTATCCAGGCTATAAGTACTCATTATTAACCATGAACCATGTCCTTATTTACTTTTCAGTGTCAACTTTTTCTAATCTTTTTAAAAGCAATTTCACCTTAGTTTATTCTAATTTCAGTGCTACAAGCCTCACCCCTCAACAACAAAATAGTCCCTCTCCCCACTCCAAAATTACTAGTTTGATCTCTATATATGTACAATCAAGGTAGAAAACTTGAGAAAAATACAGAAATCTCATTTTCTTTTTCACTATAAATCCATGGATCTTTACAACTTACTGTGAGGGTAAAACACAGCACACAATTTTGAGCATGGTCTTTTAAAGAAATGAATGTGTTGAATACCTGTTTCTTCTTTCTTTTCTTTTCCTATCCTTTTTTCTTTCTTTCTTTTCTTTTCTTTTTTTTTTTTTTTTTTTTTTTTTTTTTTTTTTTTTTTTTTTTTTTTGTCTTTTTGAGACACAGTCTCGCCATGCAGTTCAGGCTGGCCGTGAGCTCACTTTGTAGCCCAGGTTGGTCTCGAACTCACAATGATCCTCCTGCCTCAGCCTCCTGAGTACTGGGATTACAGGTGTGAGCCACCACGCCGGAGAATATGTGTTTCTTAAATGTAAATACAGAATAAATCTAGAGTTTAAGCTGTGTCTGTGCACTGTAAAAAAACATACCAAATATGATCAGTGATGCTCTCTGGGTATAAACTGCTATTCATGCTCTGTGCTACCAGCTTTCAAAAACAAGCCACTAGAAACAGAGGAACTGGAAATCATGTTTATATTTCTAAGTTATGGGGTCTGGGCGTTGTAAATACTGACAGCTTTGAGAGTTTCGTCCCAATACTAAGCATTCTGTTTGTGACCCTGCACTAGTGGGGTGGAGGCTCTGGCCTCTGCAGGGGGCGGGGCAAGAACGTGCTGACGACTCTGTGACGTCACAGCATTGTGATACCCTTGCTATATAAGGCTCGCCTCTGGCGCTCTTTCACCATTTCGCCTGCATCTGCCAGTCGCTCTAGGTCTCTTAACACCTGGAGCAAGGAGCGGGGAGCCCACCGGCGCCAAGGCATGGGAGGAAGCATGATGCTCAGGTTAAGCCTGGGGCTGCTGCTCCTGGCTGTGCTGCTGCCTCTGCAGTTGGACGCCCAGGTTACCACGCCACCTGCGCCTGGGGGCGGTGGCGGTGGCGGTGGCGGTGGCGGTGGCGGTGGCAGTGGCGGCGGTACCAGCAGTGTCAGCGCCCTGCAGTCTTCTGTCAGTGTTCTCGTCTTGTCGCTGTCCTTTCTTCTCCATCTCTACTGTTAAACTCAGGCCGAGAAACATCTTCACTTCCCGCAACCCATTTTAGAACCGCGGTGGAAATGACCTTCTACAAAAGATCAGTGTGCTCTGGACAACGTCGATGAAGGCCGAAGTCGGAGTTGGAGTTTCGTGTAGGAGATGGAGCGGACAGAGAACAGCCAAAATTAGTGAAAGATGCGGTTTTATGACCCGGGGCTTAAGAAATATGGACTCTTTCAACACAACCTTGAAAAGAATAATTTCATCTTGAATTGAGGGAGAAAAAGATGGGATGTGGAATGGAGATTGTTTTAATTTCAATTCACCAAATCTGTAAGGCCATAAAAAATTATGTACTCTAAAAGGCTTCTGTGGTTCACTTTGTACACTGTCAGTTGTACCTATAAATTAGTACTAATTTCATGCTGATAGATTCTGGTGGTTTACGTTAAGCTTTATTTTCCTGAGCATGGAAATATTTCCCCTGGGGTATTGGCTTTAACACTGCGTTTGACTTTGTGTGGCACTGGTGACATGCTAGAGCCAGGATTGGGGCTACCTCAAATCTGAGTGTAAGGAATGATAGGCTTCTGACCACTCCTCACCCAACAAGCAGGCCATATCTATGTTACTAATAGACTCACTTCATGGATAGATGGGGACTGGTGCAGGATGGTGGTTCTGAGAAATGAGACTCCAGATGCCATCTCTAAGTCTAACCCACAATCCAGTAAGACCTGGGTGGGGGTAACTGCTTCAGCCAAGTGGGCCCCTTGGGTCTCAGCTGTGAAGCAGTGGAGAAGCCCAGAGTTCTCTGAAGCACTGTTCTTGACCCAGTGGAGTCGTAACCTCGGATAGGCCTCGCAGTCACCACCCACGTCAGACCCATTGGGCTTCAACACATCATGGCAGAGGCAGGGAGGTAGTAGTATGGGGCTTCAGGTGGGCCAGAACATCTGGGAACAGCCAGAACTATTGGAAACGAGGGGCCTGACCCAGAAGGGTCTTGGGAAGTTTGCCTCTCTGATTCTCCTTTAATCATTCCTAGAACCCCCTCTGGAGTGACCTGGGACGGGTGTGTGCCCTCAGTCCTGGAACCAGCCAGATTGATTGTTAACGCTTTTCTGCACCAGTTAAAAAAAATTTTTTTTTTTTACTACTGGGCATTGAACCTAGGGATTTTACACTTTACATCCCCTTTAGGGGACTTGCTAAGTTGATAAGTTGCCCAAGCTGGGCTCAAACTTTTGATCCTCTTGGTAGAGTGCTGAGATTACAGGTATGTACCTCCATGCCTGACTTCCTGGCCAGTTCTGAATTTCCCCCTCATGTGATATGTGAAATTATTGCATATGATCCCCAGCCCCATGGTTTGAGGGGTGGAATGCTTGGTCCTAAGTGTGGCAATGTGAAGAGGTAGAGGGACCTTTAAGAGGCGGAGCCTCCCGAGAGGTCATTGTTGGCCCCTCCCCCATTTCTAGTTTCCTGCCTCCCACCACTGTGATGCCATTTGCCATCTGTGATGTGGCCAGAAGGTCAGCCTCACTGAGGCTGAGCTAAGCCAGGTGCTATGGCCTGAAGCATCCAAAACTGAGCTAAATAAACCTCTTCACAAAGTACTAAGCCTCAGGTATTTCACTGTAGTAACAGAAGAGCTACAACACCCCACCTGCCACCTGTGCTTTTTGTCACATAGATTTGCAGTCCTCCCACTGTCATGGAAAAAGGGTATTTCCTCCATTTTTGTCCTTGGGCTCAGTCATGTGACTTGCTCTGAATAATGGGACCGGCTTAGGATGTGCGTGAGGGAGCAGTGGGGTGTGGCCCGTGGGTAGTGAGGTGGCGGGTGGCTGGGAGACACGTGGTCTCAGACTTGGATTCTTGTTTAAAGTCATTGATCCTTGGGGTAACTTTTTCGAAATAGTGTTTGTATGGTAGCAGCTAACTGCTGCATCCTTGTTGGTGACGTGATTTTGGGTTACTTCACTCTCCTTTTGTAGGCTTCCTGCAAGTCAGTGATGTGAGCAGTCAGACATAAACTATCAACAGTCAACAGTCACATGATTAACATTCATGACACCAGGAATAACATCAGAAAGTATGATTTTAAGCTCTTGCTGTGTCAGGACACTGCCCTGGCAGCTTTGCACTCACTCGTACAAGTTTTACAACATACCCGCGAGGCCACTCTGTTGTCCCTATTTTACAGATGAGGAAATCAAGGCACGAGGGGTTAAATGACTTGCTGTCAGCAGCAGAGCCATGAGTTGATGCAGGCTGTCTGGTTCCAGAGCACAATGCTACTAACCCCAAAGTTAAGCTCTCCCTGTGGCTTCCTGGCACAGACCATTTTATGAGCTCATTTGATTCTCTGACAGCTTATTTTACCAGCAGACTATAAACCCTTTGAGGGCAGTATTATGGTTTAGATGTAGGGTCTAAAGGTCCCCCAAATGCCTTAAGGGTTCAGAGGTTGCACTTTTCTAAGACTCTTGGATTGTAGGGGTGATGCACTCAGCAGTAGGTTAATCTATGGATGAGTTCAGAGCCAAGTGTGCTGTTGGAGGTGGGGCCTGGCCAGAAGATGTGGATAACTGAGGGCCTGGCCTGGTTCCTCCCTTCATACTCTGGTTCTCAGCCTCCAATGATATAAGCAGCTCTCTTCACCCTAGGCCGCAAAGGGCACATGAAACATTTGCGAATACCACCAACTCTGCCCCACCTGCCTGTCTGTCCCCAACTCCCATATTCCGGCTCATGTTCAGTTGCTCACAATGTCTGAGAGAATGAGTGTATCCCTCCTCCCAGCCTGTCCCATATAATCCCAGTTGCCTTGGAATGTAGGATTACCCTGACACCAAGGCTCAGAGCACCTGAATGCTTTGCCCAAGATCTCTGAACTTGGAAATGTCAGGCTTGCGGTGGCTCTGCTTGGCTCTAAGGCTGGTTGGTCTTCCTCTCTCCAAGCCATTGTGTCTCTCAAAACTATCAGAAGAGCTAAAAGTCTGGAACCATTGAAACCAGACATTGTCACAGATCACTATGACCTAGGGAACTATGGCAGACCCCAGGAGGCATGCTGCCCTGGCAGCTGGACAGAGAGGCACATGGCAGGCCAGGAGGCCAGAAGCAGGAAAGGGCATGGCGTGTGGCCAGGCAGAGGGAGAAGGCCCCAGAGGACAGAGGAGACCTGAAAAAATGGCCTGGCTGGGTGCAAGTGGGAAGGAGGTGTGCAGTAGGGGAAGGAAGGGGACTTTGCCAGGCTTGGGTAAGCCCTGTGGCTGGCCAGGCTGCTCAGAAGGGAAGGAACACAGGAAATGCTGAAACCTTGTTAAACCACAGCTTTGTTCCCAGAGGTCTAGGCAGGCCCAACTCTGCATTTCTAAGAAGGTCCTAGGACATGCCTGTGCTGCTAGTTTAGGGATCACACTTTGAGTATTTCACCTAGGCTAGGCTTGCAACTTACGCCACTACCTCCTAGCCCATTTGGCCATTTGCTTAGCTAGCTGGGCCTCACTCTTTTGTCTATGATCTATTCTTGATATGGAAATTACACCTGAGAGGCAGTGTGGGACCTGAAGGAGACGAGGGATGGCAGGCACGTGGGCAGTGCTGGGTATGCAGTGGATGCTCGGTGCAGACAGTGATAGTGATCGCCTCCCGAGTGAGTGCTGGATCCTTTGTGCCAGGTTATCTTCTGCATCTGTTAACCCACCAGAGCTTCACAAGGCCCTGGTGCAGCTGTATAATTACACTCTTTTCACAGGAGGCCAAAGAGGTTGATACCTGAGGTCACTGCCCTGGTCAGCAGCTGGCTGTGTGCATGTGGCATTTCCTTAGGGACTCTGGAGCTAGAGACTAAGGTTCAGGCCATCATGAGTATTTAGACTACAGAGGTCTCCATCAATGATTAATCTACCCCACCTCACCTCTTGGCAAATCCCCAGCCTGTCCCCTAGTAGCTCTGTTACTCTGGAGGGAACAGCTTCCTAACAAAAGACCCCTTGTCGCAAAGAACACAGAAGCCAATTAGGTTTTTCTGTGAAGCATCATTTTGGAAATCAGTTGTGCATCCAGGGTCTGTCTGCAGCTACCTGATTTTAGCTGGACCTTGTAGGCTTCTCACCCAGTTCATCCACCCTGGGGTCTGAAGAGGTTCCGAGAAGCATCATTGATCTTTTACTTAACGTGTCCTCGATGAAATACAAATCTTATATTACTCAGAGGGCTGCCCGTCTTCAGCAGAGAAGAACTGCCACCAGAATAGCTGGAGCCACAACTTCATAGTGAAATCTGCCTTCTCACACCACGTCTTCCCCACACTAGCTTTGGCCTTGGCCTAGCTCCATCCTGGGAAATTGATGCTTTTTATTGTTTCACCTTTGGCTCAGCCACACAGCGGGAATCATCAGTAGAGTACTGTTAAAGACATTTCCAGGTGTGGGTAAGTTCCCTGTTAGAAGGCCTGTGGCCTCTTGCAGTGAATTAGAGCTCATGTATCTGCCCAGGGCTGATTCAGTGTCCTGTCCTCGGGCACACTGCTCAGCGTCAGCGGCTAAGGAGGCAGCAGGGAGGGTCTGGGTCTCGCAGAGTGAAAACATTGTCCTTATAGTGAGCACTGAGCTTCACTCCGTGGTAGGAAGAACTGAGTCCAAAGTTGGTTGTGTCCCTAGTGACCACCTGCTCTGTCCAGCCATGGCACTGGCTTCTGAAGGGACACAGGGATGTTCAGAGGGTGGTGGAATTCAAATTAGTGGCCATGCATCTTCCATTCTGTGGCACCTGCCTCTGGCCCTCAGGGCCCTCCACACAGGAGAACACAGCTCTGAGTCCAGGAGACTGGGTAAAGGACGTTGGTCTCCTCCATTCTGCATCTTGGATGCCAACAGTTTAAGTTCTCGCTGGATATGACCTTAGATACATTTATTAATTACTTCGTATTATTATGGATCATTCTTCTTTTCTCAAGTGGGGTCTGACATGGATTCCCTAAAACTAATAGCAGAGCTTCTCAGGTTGAAGGGAGGGCTCACCTTGGCCTGTCCCTGCCCCACATCTGGCTCCTAGGCAGACCCCTTGGTGAGAACCTCTGCCTTTGGCATCCATTCAGACTCTGTTTACCTTGGGGTTTAAAGCCTGCAGGTCGCCAACCTCTTTCCCCCTCATGCCTCTTCCCTTCCAGGCCCTCCCTCCCCACACCTCTGCTCCTCTCACCTCCCTCCGCACCATCCCTCTGTGCCTTTGCCATACTGTTGCTGTGTACACTGCCCCACCCCCGGCAAGTGCAGCAGAACACCTCATGGGGGGCAGGCCCTGCGGGTGTCATCTGTGGGCTGTGAGCAGTGGGCAGAGTCACACCGGGATCTTTCAGAGCAAGCCTCAGGGAGAGGTGTGTAGGGCGCTTCTGTCAGCACCACCCCCGGTGCTGTTGCTCTACCCCTTAAAACCCAAAATGTGTACTGAGCATATGTGGTTGACGGCAGGTGGACTCAATGGACACACGGTGGGACTCCTTCAACCTGCTTGTCTTTCGAGGTCCCAGCACCAGTTCCCCTCCAGAACCTCCGTTACAGGCAGTGAGTCCCCTCCTCATTTGTCCTCCCAAAGTACTCTGTCCCCACACTCTCTCTGTCTAGCACTGGAGAATGAACCCAGGGCCTTTCCATTGAGCTATATCCTCAACCCTTTTTTATTTTTTATTTTGATACAAGTTCTCACCAAGTTGCCGGGGCAGGACTCAAACTTGTGATCTCCTGCCTCAGCCTCCTGGAGTACTGGGAATACAGGCATGAGCCACTTCTCCCGGCCACTTTTCTCTTCTTGTGTGCCATGTGCCTACCCTGTATGATAAGGGACCTAAGGAAAACCATGGTGGCTTATTCAGCTTGTGCATCTGCTGCCTAATATCTGCCTGGCCACTGTAGATCTTCAACAGACCTCTGTGGAATGAACAAGGAGAGGGGGTGGCAGAAAGAGACATCAGGAGTAATGGGGCGATGTGGCCAGGAGCACATGCTAGCTGGGGATTGGTCACAGGTGACAGCAACTTTGCCCTTCTGCTTATCACCCACTGGGTCATGATTCCTGGTATGTAGTGCTGGATTTGATTCATATATTTATTCA
>NW_004955452.1:9133433-9196907 GCF_000276665.1 Chinchilla lanigera | reverse complement strand
TATATATATATTTTTTTTTTTTTTTGAGACAGGGTTTCACTGTATATACAGTTCGGGCTGGACCTGAACTCATTTTGTAGCCCAGGCTGGCCTTGAACTCCCAGCAATCCTCCTGCCTCTGCCTCCTGAGTGCTGGGATTATAAGTGTGTGCCACCAAACCTGCCTTCATTTTCATTTTTTAAAGACTTTTTTCATGGACATTTATGAGAAGCATTAGTCTGCAGTTTACTTTTTTAGGAATTTCTTTGATTTTGCTATCAAGGTCATATTGTTTTCAAGGAGTGGGTTGAGAAATGTTCCCTCTATTTGCTGAAAGTATGTGTAAGATTGCTATCATTTTTTATCCAAATGGTGGGTAAAATTTGACGGAGAACTAATCTAGTCTGGAATTTTCCCTGTGGAAAGGTTTTTAATGAGAAATTAAATTTGTTTATTAGATACAGTGTTATTAGGATTTTCTGTTTCTTCCTGCCTTAGTTTTGGTGATTTGTGTCTTTAAGAGAATTTAACTATTTTGCCTAAATTGTTACATTTATCGGCCTATTATTATCAACAGTTTTGTTATTATCCTTTACATTTTGATAGTATCTATAGTAATATTCTTTGTAAAAATTTTGATTCTTGTAATTTGAGAGTTCTCCCTTTTATAAGTTTTTCTAAAGATTTATTGATTTTATTAGTCTTTTCAAAGAATCTATTTCTGTGGTTTTAGATTTTTCTCTATAAATTGCCTTTATCAGAAAATGATTCCCAAATTCATATTTATTATATATGTCCTTCTTATTTGGGGATTTACTCACCATTTTTTCTAAAATGCTAGAAGGAAAAAAATGTCATTATTTTATTCTTTCCTAGGAAATTAAACTAAATTTCCCTGTAATTAATACTTATTACTTACAAAATGAACAAATTTGATGATGTCTTTTTGCTGCAATTCACTTTAACATATTTTACAAATTTTACTTGTGATTTCTTTGACCCATGAGTTGTTTTGTCTGCAGATATTTAGTACTTATATAGATATCTGTTGGTTACGGATGTTTGTTTAATTATGTTGTGGTTAAAATCAATAGAGTTTTAGCCCTTTAAAATATGTCTTGAGCTGGAGATGAGCTCAGTGGTAAAGTCCTTGCCTCCAAGAGTGAGGTCTCACGTTCAATTCTTAATACCTTAAAAAGACGTTTTGAGACCTGTTTTGTGGTTCAGCACATACTGTCTTGATGTATGTTCCGTATAAGCTCCAAAAACATCTGTATCCTCCTGTTTCTGGGCCAAGTGTACTGTAAATATCAATGAGTTCAAATGGTGTCCTGTAAGTCTATCGTTTATTGATCCAATCAGAGACTTGTCTATTTCTCTGTTTTTTTTTTAGTTCTTGGTCCCTGTATTTAGAAGCTCTGTCACTTGATAATTTGATGCGTATATATCTTTAGAAATATTATATATTATTAGCTGAATTGGTCCTTTCATCATGAAAAGTCCTTTTTGGTCTTTTTAAACATTCTTGTCCTGATGTCTACATTGCTGATATTAATATAGTTGCTCTTGCTTTTTTTTTGTTTTTTTTTCAGGCACCAGGAATGGAACTCACGACCTCATGCTTGCCAGGCAAGCGCTGTGCCACGGAGCTAAATCACCAGCCCTGCTCTTGCTTTTTTTATAATTACTGTTTGCATGGTATATCTTTTCTCATCCTTTTAACTAATTTTTATCTTTCATGTATAAAATGAATGGTTTTCTTATAAACAGTGTAGAATTGTTTATAAGTTTTTATCTAGTACGACGGTCGCCGCTTTTTAATGTGAATGTGTAGGTTATTTGTATGTAATAATAACAACATGATTAGATTTGTTTACCAACTCTATTAAGTGCTATCTATTTTCTACTTCCTCCATTTTTTTCTTTTCTTGCCATTTTTGAATAGTATGCATTTTTCATCTCTTGTATCCTATTATCATATTAGTTATGCTTCTTTTAAAGTTTATGTTTAGAGGGTCTTCTATACCTACAACATGTGCTTTAACACAGCAAGTTTATCTTTAAATAATATTATACCATATCATATGTAATGTAAGAACTTACTACAGTGCATTTTCATTTCCCATTTCATCCTTTGTGCTGTTGTTTTCAAATCTTTTATTTCCACATGCTAGAAACCATGTAATTCATTGCCATTATTTTGTTTTTAAATATCTATGTCTTAAAGAAGAGGAGAATAGTTAAATTTATTCACACAGTTGTTTACAGTGGTCTATCCGTTTACACACTCAATTTGTTTTATGATTTTGGGGAAAAACGCCACGTTTATATTTGTGTGGGAAAGATGGCCTTGGTTGTACGTATCCCCTGATGTGGAATTTTGCAATGGAAGCAAAATTTTGCCAAATGCTTTTGTTTGTCACCTGAATTGTTCTGGTTGCCTCATGGTCCTGTGTTCCTTGGGAACAACTGATCATCCCGGGTCCCACTGTACCGCCATTTTGTCTCTTGCTTTTTCTTTTTTTCTTTCCGGCCGTGCACCATAACACCTGGCAGGAGATTGGGGCTCGCTGCAGGGGTCTCTGATATTCTGGCATTGGTTAAAAAGTCCTGCTGGGTTTGTTGAGATCCTTTGCATCTGTGCATTTATAATTTTCATAAAATTAGACAATATTCAGCCATTCAAATATTTTTTCTGTGTTTCTCTCCCTGCTTTGTCCCTCTTCTTTCACATATGTGAGCCCACTTGATACTGTTCCACAGCTTACTGATGCTCTAATAGGTGCTTAAAGACTATCTAGGTGCTTTAGTTTGAGTAGTTTTTATTTGCTATGTCTTCTTGTTTACTAAGCTTTTCTTCTGCAGTGCCCACTTTATTAGTTCCCTCTAACGAATTTTCCATTTTGATTCTGTGCAGTCTTCTTAGTAATTGCATTTCTTTATTATATACATGCTTTACTTTAGGCTGTGAATACAAATAAGATATTTAACATTGTAGGCTGACAATTCCAACATACCTTCTATATGCTGGTTGGTTTATGTTGAACCCTCCCCCCGCCCCCCACTTGGATAACACTTTCACATCTGCTTACTCATGAGTCAGTGTTTAATTTTTGAGTTTCTGGATTTTGTGGTCTTCCTGTAAGGAGTACTGAAGTTTGTTTGGCAAGAAGTTGGGTTACTTAGTGGTCAGTTCCACGCATCTGAGCTTGTTTTCCAGATTTTTTGTCATGAGTCTAGAGCAGCTGTCTTACTAGGGCTGCACTGCTAAGGCAGGGTCCTGAAAAGTTTCTGTTTACTACCTCAAGGATTTGCTGAGATCTTTCCACTCCAGATGGGCATAATTCAAGGGCTGCACAACCCTGTATGAAATCTGAGAGTTTTGCTCTTCAGTTTTTCTTGTGGGGCCTCATGGACTTGCACTCTATACATGCATGGTTTTATACTCAGCAACAGATTCAAGGGGACCTGTGTGCAGATATTTGGAGCTCTGTCTTGTGGTGACAAAAGGGTGAAAATGCTCAGCACCCACATTTCTCCAGTGATACAATCCATCCCAGTGTGTACTACAGTAATGAGGACTACAAACAGCTCAAGATAAAAATGAATACAAAAACCATTCTTTCTTTTCAATGAGCTAGTACCCCATCTGTCCAAAAAAAGGTGTTAAAATGTACAGACATCCTTATCTAAGTCTGCAGGGCTTTTTGTGAGGACCGAGTGAGAGGTTTTGATAGTTTGCAACTTTAGTGTACACCTTTAAAAACAGCAAAGGTGTTTCAAAAGCATCAACAGAAACCAGGTGTCTCGAAAGAAACATTCCTGAGATATCCAGGGTTGCTGAGCTCCATGCCATATTATTGATCTCTTATAAAAACCTCAGTCTTTCACGCTGACTGCACAATTCCTCTCATGGAAACGTGCCTGTATTCTGTCTTGGCAGTGTACTCTGATCTGAATAAGCCCTGGTATTTCTGTATTCCTTGACTATTGATAAATCTCTGTGCAGCTACATCTTCTTTTCTGTTCTTTAAAGATTCTAGGTATCTCTGTCTCTCCAAACTCAAGTCTGCCTCCTTAAGTCAGTGAAACTTGCATGTTCTGTTTCTGTGACTACTTCCTTTGCTGTGGTCCGAAAAGTGTCTCCTTGTTGACTGCTGGACTCACCTTATTCATTTTTAAAAATCAATAATCACAGTTTTTCCCTGCTTGCTGTCCAATATCTAAACTAGCCCTTGTACTGGGGATTTAGCTCAGCGGCAAAAGCCCCTGCCTGGCAAGCGCAAGGGCGGGAGTTCGGTTCCCGGTACCGGAGAAACCCCCCCCCCCAAAAAAAATAAATAAACTAGCCCTTGTATATACTATAGCAGTCAGCTTTCCTGTTGTTGGGTGTAATAACTTACACCCTCAAATGAAGGAAGAGAGGTTTATTCGGCTCATGGCTGGCTGGATTTAGTCCATGGTTGACTGGCTCCAAAGCAGGAACATCATGGCAGAAGGGTGTGGTAGAGCAAAGCTCTTTACTTAGTTCATAGCAGCTGGAAAGCAGAGTAGGGAAGTAGTGGCAGAGAGGAAGGCACCGGGAACCAGATATGGACCCCAAAGTCACACCTCTGTGATCCACCCTGATGCATCCAGAAGTGTGCTTTACTAATCTCTTAGGTGACTCCCAAGCCAAATCAAATTGACAACTCAGTTTAACTGCTGTATATGCTTTGGTCAGTTTTTCATTTGTTTGTAAGGTAGTGATGGTCACTCTGTCATGATCAATGCAAAAGTAAAACGTGTGGGTCTTTGAGTCTAAAACATCTGACTTTAAATTCTGACCGTCAGTTACTAGCTGTGTGACTCTTGGGCATGTCACTCTGCTTCTCTGAACCTCTATTTTTTGTTTATTTATTTATTTACTTATGTAAAATGGTTGACCTCTTAGAGTTATTTTGGAATAACTGTATGTAAAGTTCATGTTATGACTTGTGTCTAGATGTACCCCTAAAGCCCCAGGTAGTCATAGGTGGGGGCTTTCTCAGAGGTGGCTGAATCTAGAGTGTGTGTGATTGATTCATAGTGCAATGCTAGGATTAAGGGTGCTAGAATTAAGAGTGGGTGATTACTAAATCAATCCACTGATTGGTTTGGCACCACCCTCATCCCAGTAGCCTGGATACAATATAAGGGGCAAAAAGAGACTTATCCCTTTCTCACTTGTTTTGCTACCTTTTGCCTGCCATGAACCGTTTTTCCTCTGTGATGCCCCTCTTCCATGCCAATCTGCCTTGAAGACAGCCAAACATGGACTGAAACCTGTGCAAACTGTGATCCAAATAAACCTTCCTTAACTTGTGTGTGTTGGGTATTTTGTCTCCACAATGAGAAATTGGTACAGGATTTGGTACCAGACAATGGGGTTGTTGCTGTGACTGTACCTGACCATGTGGTTTTGGAGCCTTTGGAGCTGGTTTGTGGGAAGGAGGAGTTAGGAAATGTTTGGAGGCATCAGCTAAAAAAGTAGAGCTGCATTGTCTTAGGTTTTACTTGATGAGAGATTCTGGTCAGAGCTCAGAAGACCAGAATGCTGATAGAAATCCTACCAGTAAAGACCAGGCTCAGGAGTTTTCTGCTGGGAAGAAGGATTGCATTGGTTATTTGACTCCAGATGATGTGCATTATGGCTTGGCAGGAAGTTTGTCTGCATTTTGCTTGTTTCCAGAGACTTTGCCTGAGACTGAGATTAAGGGCAGTGGACTGATTAATCTGGCAGAAGTTTCAAAACAGTCTAATGTTGGGGCAGTAGCATGGCTACTACTGGGGGGCCTTTAGTCAGATTTATGTTGAAAATCTTTGCAAGAGCAAAAAGACTAGGAGAATGATTTAAAATGTTTTGAGTTTGGGTCAGAAAGGAACCTTCAGTAAAGTTGGGGCCTGCAAAGATGGAAGAGAGGAAAAATTGGTCATGAAAAAAGTAGAAAGCAGAGGAAGACAATAGAAAAGATGGCCTGAGAAATCACAAGGACCAACAGAACTTCAGCCTTTGTAGCCTCAGATTTGCAAAGGTGAAAGACTTTGCTTTGAGAAGAAAGCATCATGTTCAAGAATGGTGGTGGCTTAGGGAAGTTGGGGTTTGGTTCATAGGCACTCCATCCCCACAGCCAAGAGAGAAGGAAACCTGGCTACTGCTCCAGGTAGTGGCAGACCTTGGCATCATCCATGTAGTGCTGGTTTTAGGTGCATGCAGAATGCAAGAATTGTGGGGTCAGGAAGCCTTCCACCCAAATTTTAGAAGAGGCTCTGGGAGGCCAGTTGGTGTGCCCCTGAGAGGGCAGTGTGAGAAGTTGTGAGTGTGAAACAATTTCTGGGCCAAAGAGAGCCTAGAAATTTGGAGAAACCAAGAATGTGAATTGTCTGAGGAAAACTGCAAGGAGAGAGCAGAGCTGGTGCATCAGAGAAGCCAGGGGAGCTACAACCACCAGAAATGCAGTAAGGGCAGAGGCACCTAGGCCCTTTGGAGTTCATATCTTTGCCTCAGATTGCCTCAGATGTTACACATGGAACTACAGGACTTAATGTTTGCCCTGCTGGAGTTTGGACTTGCTTTGGTCCCATTCCTTTCTATCTCCATCTTTATACCTTTTGGAACATCTATCTTGTGCCACTGAATGTTGGAAGTGTTTAACTTTCTTTTCATTGGTACCGTGGCTCACACCTAAGAGTTTGCCTTAAATCTCAGAGGAGACTTTAGATTTGGACTTTTCAGGAATGCTGAAATTGTTAGGACTTTGGCAACTCTTGGAGATGGACTAAGTGCCTCTTTCATAAAGGGATAAGCATGAATATTTTGGGGGGCAGGGATGGAAAGTTATGGTTTGTGTTTAGGTGTCTCCCAAAGCCTCAGGTGGTCATAAGTGGGGCTTTGTCAGAGGTGGCTGAATCCAGAAAGTGTGATTCATGGTGCAATGCTAGGATTAAGGCTGCTAGGATTAAGGGTGTGTGATTACTAAATCAGTCCACTGATTGGTTTGGCACCACCCTTATCCTGGTAGCCTGGATGAAAGATAAGGGACAAAAAGAAACTTGCCTTGTTTCTCGCTTGCTTGCTTGCTTTGCTACATTCTGCCTGCCATTAACTGTTTCTTCTCTGTGATGCCCCTCTGCCTTGGAGCCAGCCAATTATGGACTGAAACCTCTATAAATTGTGAGCTAAATGAGTTTTTCCTCCCTTAACTTGTGGGTGTTGGGTATTTTGTCTCAGCAACGGGAAAAGTAAGACACTTCATCTTACAGTGTCTGGCACATAGTAGATGTTCAATAAATGAAAAGTTATATTACAAAAAATTACATGGTTCACAGATTTCTGCAAGATGCAGCAATTGCTGAAATCCCGGGTGTAAAGATCCCAGAAGCCTGGCATCTCTCTGCAGCCATAACTGGCCTTTCAAGTGATGAATTGTACTTCTAAATATTTAAGCAGCCTTGGCTGTTCATCATTAAAAGTTAATAAGTTTCTATTGAGCTCTTGTCAGCTGATTTTACCTCCTGCTGTTGACCCATTTAGAACCTAGCTTCTTCTCATGTGGCCCCAGAGGCCTGTGGGTGATTTCCAAAGGGGGCCACAGAGCAATTCTTACTCTAATCTCACTCCTAGGCAGGAACAGCCTCTGCCATCTTGCCAGACTCTGGGAAATCAGAGCTTTTTGTTGGTCATGTGCCCTGGATTTCTGCTGGGCAGCCCTGGTAAATTCTCAGGGTCAGGAGCTGACAAGACAACCACTGGGGAGTGGGGAGGGGGACCAGGAGGTGCCAGGAGAGTGTAGGGGAAGGAGATAGTGGCCTCCAAAGGGATCTGTTTACTCCCAGTTGCTCCAGGTGATCTTTGAACAGGATAAAAATATCCTCTAATCCTCTTTATCTCAATTCAGTGCTTCTGGAAAAGAGATACTTGACATTTCAGGTGGTAGCTAAGGAGAAAAAAATATATGAGAGATACAAAATGTTCAGTGGAAACCATAGGATGGAGAGATTCCAGGCAATTCGTATGAAGAGTCTCCTTAGTGTCTGGCAAAATGAGACCAGGTGAGGAGAGAAGGTGGCACCCATGCCAGCACTCCCACCGAGCACTGCACTCTTGTGTCCCTGTCCCAGGCAGGAGGGAGGAGCAGGAATTTCACCTTCTGTCCACCTTGCCTGCCAACTCCCAACCCTGGTAAGCATAGCGGCTGCCATATTTGCTCACAAGCCTTGTTGCCATTTCAGCCCTGCCGGCTGTCCCTCTGCCGCCCATTGCCTGCCTGTAAAATAGAGCCTTTTAGGCCAAAGAACTGTGTCTTGCCCTGCCGCCCTTTCTTCCATGGCTGAGCATCTGCTTCTCAGTTTCTGACACACGGTGGGAAGTGTGTCGAGCATGAGTGATGGGGGTGATGTCAGGACGGGGTTAAGTAGGCTGCTTCTTACCAGGCACAAACTACTCCATAGGTGGACAGGATGTTACACCACCCCAAGCCTGAGAATGGGGGGTCTAGGAGAGAGGGGATCTTTGGCTCTGTCTCCAAGAAGGAAAAGACTAAATGCACAATCTCAAAGGAAGAGGTAACCATGTTGGCGATGCCCACATTGGGAGAGGGGTGCCAGAAGGAGATACCTATTGGCTGGTGGAGAGGTATAATTCTTGGCCAGTGTCAAAGGAATGTCTCTGTCTCCTCAGACACTATGTCATTCATTTTAAGTATGTTGCCATAGTCCTGCATCATAATCCCTTTCTTAGGGGGACTCCCAAGAAGTGAGTCTATCAAACTGAATACTCATTGCTTCACCATCATAAACTATATGATCAAGGACAAAATAGTTCACCTTTGGGCCTCAGTTTCTTCATTCGTAAAATGGGGATAATAATAGTATCTTACAATTGTTGTGAGGGTTTAAAGTGTTTCGTGTTCTACATTAGCAGCTACTATTATTGTTTTAAAATTGTTACTGTTGCTGTAATTATGTTGTCAAGAAGAGTAGTACTGATTTATGTACCCATAAACAGATTATGCCAGTACCTCTGGACAGCCTCAGAAATAAATATGAAAGAGAAGGAGAAGTGGCCTCTTGCATCAGATCTATCTGTGACTCTACACACAATCCTGACTGAGTCTTTCACCTCACTTCAAGTCTCAGCTTTCTCATCTGATAAAGGAGGTCATGGTCCTATATAACCACCACTACTGCTTCTAGGCCAATGAATTCATGAACAGAAATGGCCAGAAAACCACATGCTCCCTAAACGGGAGAAACATCTGTTTAATCATTTTACTGACTCTTTCTAATAATTCAGCAAAACTTGCTTCACAAACAGATCCAAAATTAATTTCATGCCTGATTTGTGGTACCTTCTGAGATCGTCGTTCTTTCTGCATGGAAAGCAAACCATATGGTTCATGTGCTAGGCTGGGTGTGGGATATAGGGATTCATTCACTTATTCTTTCATTCAGCTATTCATCCATCCAACAGATATCCTGCACTGACTGTGTGTCAAGTACTGTTCTAGGCCCTAACAATACAGCCATGAAATATACTGGTAAAGATTATGCCCTGTTGGAGCATTCCAGAGGTGCAGCAGCTAATCAATAGGCCAACAATAACAGGGTGGCTTTAGGCTGTAAGTATGTGCCTCAAGGAAATAACACAAGGCAGGCTGAAAGAAGAGGGTCTGGGGGCTGTTGGTTGGTAGAGGGTGGGAGTGGAGGGACAGTAAAGTTTAACAGGAGACCAAGAGACCTTCATGGAGGGAAGGAGCTAGACTTGTGAAATTTGGAGCATAGACCTCTGAGCAGCGGAATAGTAAACGCACTATCTGAGATGAAGTTTTCTGAAAGATGTCTTAAAGGTTTTTATGGAGGAGAATCAGTGGCTTAGCTCTGAAATGGGAGGTTGCACAGGAAATGAACCAAGAATGTGCTATGTAGCACAACTTTCTGGGATTGGTCCCAGTGCAACTGCTAAGTATGACCTTGGGTTGCTCCATGTCTCAGTGCCTCAGTTCCATAATATGTAAGATGAGGATGATAATAGAATCGTGGTCCTGTAGTGAGGATTAAAAATATAATCTATGTGCAGTACTGCTCCAGTTCCTAGCACACAGAAGGTGCTCTTGTTATGTTTCTGAAAGTTCACCTGGGCATAGACAGCAAAGGGCCCACAGCAGAGGGTGGAGGTCAGTCAGATGATCGCTGAAGTCCTTCCAGGCTGGAGAATTTCCAAATCAAAGGCTTGAAAATGATTTGCTCATTTAAGTAGGGTAAATATTGATGCTTCCTGTCTTGTTTACATTCTTAGGAGGTTTAGCAAAACATTTGCTTTCTAGATAATGCAAAGAAGCCCAGAACTAAGACTGATTTGAATTAATCAGATTTTATTGAATTTTTTAAAGGCAAACCTTTAAATATGGCCCATGGAAACACAATTAACTTCAATATCCACAAAATCTAGAGTTCTAGAAGATTATTCTCAGAGTAGAATGTTAAGGAAAATTTATGAATTCAGCTTAATTCTCATCATATGCATTCAGAACTTTCTCATGCCCTGGATTAAATTCAACTAGTAAACAAGATTTCTTGGGTTCTCCTGGTTGTGCCAAATTGCCAGGCTGGCCCAAGGTTGGCCTTTTTGTAGTACTCAAGGAAAACTCAGGTAGTCCAACACCTTTTAGAAATGAGGACACTGAGCCAATGAGGAGGGGAAGGCGCTTCTCTGGGAATCCAATTACAAATGGTTTTGGGGCAAAAGCATCTCCCTAGGGCCTATGGTTTATGGGAAGCAGATATCCTTTCAAAATAAGCAAGAGGCCAATTAGTTCATTTATTATTTAATTTTTTCCACAAACATTTGTCAATGTCTACCACATTTCAGGTAATATTCAAGTACTAGGTGTATAGAAGAGAATAAGACAGTCTATACAGTTGATTGTTTTTTAAGTCACTCTAAAATCTCTGCCTTTCAATTAGAAGTGTGTATAGACCATTTACATCTAATGTGACTGTTGATATAGCTGGGTTTAAAAATAGCATCTAATGGTTTGCTTCCTATCTGATTTGCTTGCCTTTTGTTTCCTCTGCCTTTGTTTGGATTAATTGGATATTTTTTGTGGTCCCATTTTATGTCATTTTTTGTTTATAAATTTGTCCTTTAAAAATTGTTATCCTAGAGTTTACATTATACAGTTTTATCTGCTTTCAGATAATAAGTCACTTCTCACATAATAGAGGATCCCTGAAGCACTGTACTTTCATTTTCCTTTCTCTTAAGTTTTTGCTGCTTTTGTTATATATTTTACTTTTCTATGTGCTACAAAACTCAAAATAAATTATTATCATGTTTTCTTTAGACTTTTGATTATGTTTTAAAGCCATTTTGAAAAGTGAGAAAAATGATTTTTATACTCACATACTTGTCATTTCTGAGGTTCTTCAGTGTTTGATAGAGATTCAGATTTCCACTTGATATTATTTTCTGTCTTCATAAAAGGATTTTAACTTTTTTTATAGTAGAGATCTACTGGTGATAGGTTCTTTCAGCTGGCCAAGGGCAGAGCAGTATCTAAGCTGATGAACAACATAAGTGACATTTTTCTAAGGCCTTAGTGCCTTGGGCTGCCTGGCTATGGGGGGCTAGGGCTGTGTTTTTTTGGTTGTTTCTTATCTTTAGCCTATTTGCCTATGTGACACAAACAATTATTTGAAGCAAACTCACTGTTTTATTGCCTTTAGCTCTATAACTAATACAGTGTTTAAGAAAACACATCACTCTCACCTTTTAGGTAACTAATTCTCAGTTTCCCCATCTGAAAATTGGAAGTTGTGGCTCTTGTCCTCTTCCTTTATCTTTTTTTTTTGGGGGGGTACCAGGAATCGACCTATATTTCTGGCCCTCTTCCTTTATCATCTTGTGTATGTTCCATAACATTTTAGATTTCTTTCTGTTTCTTGGCTTCCCCAACTCCTTTCCTCAGTTGAACCATACCATGGGTGTCTGAGTTACAGACCCTGCTACAGGCTGCCTATCTCCCAATGTCCCACTTGGCCTGCATGGAAGTTTAAAGGAGGAATTTGAGCCCAGGGCCACAGCTCTCCTGTCCAGTGACTTTGGTCAGGTGTTTACTTTGTCTGGGCTTCCCATTTTCTGATTTATGAGATGGCCACAGCCAGAAGTTGCTCATTTTTTAAGGGGCCAGCATGGTCATTGGTTCTGACCTTGGAGCTGAAAGCAACTGAGAACTGAACAGTCCATAGGATCTTGTCTCTACCCTAGGGGACACATCCATGAGTGTGATCTGTGCCACTGTACAAGACATTGTCTTCAGTTCTGATCTGCCTGGACCAGTTGTTCTTTGGGGCAGAGCAATGCCTATCTTTGTGCTCCTCTTACTGGTGATATTGCATTTTTTTGACACCTGGGGGGCTCCCAATCGGACAACTTAGAGATACCTTTCAGAACACGACTGTTACCCATAGGGAGACGAAGAACTGCTTTCCAACCCTTCACTGATACATTCACCACGGCTGACATTTGTAGCCTCTTGGCTTGCCTTAGTGGGTAGGCCCAGAGCTCTTCAGTGGAAGTCTCGTTTCAGGGGACTAATTGTCTTTTTTACCCCTGAACCTCTGTCAGAGTGACCTAAACCATCCTGACTGTTTTAAGAGCTTTGAACCTCAGAGAACAAGAATTGATCTGCGTATTTGTTTCCTCCCCAAAGGCTCTGAGCTACTTAGTCAAATTATTCCAAAACTTGCCATCCTTCAAGTATATGCTCAATAGTTTCTCTTAGAGGAAAAAATCAAGTTCTAATTCATTGGATACCCTGCAACATGAATAAATAGGCTTTCTAGTTTAAGACAAACATTTCAAATACTTGCAGAATGATATCAGTAAGCCTATTGTTACATGAGAATGAAATAATTCATTTTCCACTGTAGCACTATGATGGAGGAAGTGTATCTGGCTTTCAAGCAGGAGACAAATCACACAGTAATTTAGACAAAGGAAGTTTAATATGAAATTATTTATTGCAATGAAGCAGTACTTATATAAAGTTGAAAAGGGAACTGTAAAGATACTCCAGCGCTCAAGGAGGGTATCCACAACAGAAGACACTTGGAGAGGGGACCTTCCCGAACCTGGGCTTCATATTTCACTGGAGATAGTGAGCTCAAAGGCCCCTGAATGGCAGAGACATTCACTAGCTTGCTTATTTGCCAGGCAAGCAGGCGAAACACTTTGTGGCTCAGGAAAGTTGAGGGTAGTGGACAGGCCCACAGAGGGTGTCATGCTGCTGTGAGCATGAGGCCTGGATCATTTGTGTCTGTGTCAGGGAGATGGTGTAGCACAGTAAGGGGGGCACAAGAGATAGGCTGGGGCTATGAGGTTTCTCAGTGACCCTGTGGTTTCTTAGATATTGACACACAGAAGCACTAATGTTGGTGTATGCAGCATGAACAAGGACCCCCAAAATGCAGCAACCAGGACAATAAAGTGAAAACCCCTCCCTCCTCCTTTGGTGTCCTTCCATTGCCTTTGAATGACCAACTTTAACAGTCACTTTAAATAATAAATGTGACAAGAGTGTAGTTAATTGCAGAGCAGTTACTGAAGAGTAAGTCTTGAGGTAGACACAATAGATTGATAACTGGTACAGTCCACCTCTTTGGCCATTTAGCTTTCAGATACTTCTTTTTTAGCTTTCATATACTTTTACACACATTTGAACACCTGTACTCCAATGGACTGCTCCTTAAATTCTCTCTGGCTTCTTTCTTGGAGGGGAGGAAATTTTTACCCTCTCCCACATGGAGAAGTTGTATAGTCCCAACAGTAATTCTATTTGCTCCTGGCTGTCCCCACTGGTGCTGACATTGAGCGATGGTTCCCCTTGAATATTGTGTGGCCTAATGACTAATTTGTAAAGTTAATCTCCAACAACTTTAATATAAAATAAAAATGGGAGAAGAAGGAAAAGCTAGAAGAAAAGGCTTATTGTATACAAAGAGGTACACACACACACACACAACTAGGAGAAAATATGCAAAGCATTTGTCATCTTTAATTCTGTCACTGGGAGTGAAACCATAATTGATGCCCATGGCTTCCATCTTTAACTTGTCATTCCATGTTTCCATTGTCCTCAGTCAGAACCTCAAATGATTGTCCTATAAAAGCTCATGTGTTGAAGGTTTTGGTCCTCAGTGCAGCTGTGTTCAGAAGTGAGGCTTTAGGAAATGATTGGATTGTGAGAGCTTTGATCTCATGAATAGATTAACCCATTGTTGGGTTCATAGCTTCATGAATTTTGGCAAAGGGAACTCATGTACCTACCATGTACTGCTCCCTGCCATATGTTCTGCCTTTTCACAGGTCCATAATGGTGGGATCATGTACTGAAACCTCTAAAACTATGATCAAAGTAAACCTTTCCTTTGTATAAATTGATGATCTCAAGCATTTTGTCATAGCAAAGGAAAACTAACATAGTGGTTAGAGGCTTTTTAAAAAAAATATACTCCAAATAGTATCTTCTAAAGGCTCTGAGTCCTTGTTTATCTTTCTTTTTTGGTTATTGTAGTTTCTATTAACTTTTATGATTGAATAGAAAGTATTCAGAGTTTTGCTGGAGAATATCTTGGGTTCTATATACAATCTCGCTTGCTTCTATTACGCAGCAACAAACCAAATTTCCCATGGTAATTGAGATAATTCAACCCAGTCAGAGGAGTAACCTCTTACTGGCCTGTGGGTTTAGTGGCATTAAGAGTGCCAGAAAACAAAGTGGCAGTTTTGTTCTAATTTAGTAGAACCATTGTTGCGTTCCTTGTTACCTCTTTCCATTCCCCACGTAAGGACAAAATTCTCAGCCAGAAAGAAAAACAGAGCTTATATTGCCAGGATAGGAAGCAAAGATTGTGAGTGTATTATTAGGTGTAACAGTGGTAGAGGCCATGCCCTTTCCTGTGCCTTGTCTTGAGTCCAGGTTTTCTGGCTTGGGGGCTGGGTGTAGACAATATCATATCCAGTGATTTTAGGATCAAAACATATTCTGTATCCTTAGGAGAAACCATCATTATTTTGGTGTGTGGCCTCTCCATAGGCATCACAACTGAGTCTTCAGGGAGACACTCCACACTGCAGTTAGGCCACTTCTGGGGGTATCATAAGAACAGTTAGTCCCATGGACACAAAATGATGGCTTCTGTGATATGAATTCCTTGACCAGAAATAAAGCCACGAAGAGGGCCATGGTGATGGAAAGGGATTCTGGAAGTCCATGGATGATCACCTTAGAAGAGGAGTCATGGGCAGGGAAAGGAAATCCAAGTCAGAACACATGTCCATTATTTTGAGGCTGACTCTACCCATGATGAAGAAGACTATGTATTCAACCTGCCTCTGGTGGGGGGGCAGGTTCCTGCAGGAGATTGCTACATATTGGGATTTAATGTTTGTCTCTGCATTGGCAGATTAGACTCAGCAATAGCTTTTGCAACACCAGCTTTTGGAAAGGGCAGCCTGTGTTGGTGAGCCCCTGCACAACCTCCATCCTTCCCACAGTGGGCAGTTTCCATTGCTATTTTAAGTCCATTGTCATGGGATAGTTTGTTATGCAGCAAAAGTTAACTGATACATGTTGGAATGTCCTGTACAACAGGCTGGGAAATCTGGACATTTTGGGAGTGCTTTAGTGCTTTATGTCTGAAGCCAGAAGCTCAAGGTTCAAATCAGCCCTGCTACTCATGAACTATAGGTCATCAGAGAAGTCACTTAACCCTCTCACCTCAGCTTCTGTGGAAAATAATAGAATCTATTCTTCCTGGGTTACAGACAGGATTAAATAAATAAATATGAAAGCCTTAGAATAAGCCTTTCGTAGGTGCTTGGGAAATACTGGCCACTATTGTTAACTTCGTATTAGGGTTTCCACTCATTTTGCTCAGATCCCAGGCTGGCTCAGGAGTTGTCCATGACTCAGACCCAATGATGAGTGCTCCTGTCGTGCTATCCCCCAGGTTTGAACTAAATCCCTGGCCCAGCTCCTAGGCAGCAGGCCCTTGTAGTTGTCTTATGTGTCAGAGTCTCCACTCCCTCTTACAGCTGAGGCTTCCTTGGTTTTAAAATAAATATCTGGAATATGCACAGGGTTCCAAGGTAGAGCAAAATTCCATACACACACAAAGCTGGTGGTGATTTCTCTCGAACCTTTGGGTAATGACTGCACTTAAAATGATGTCAAAGCATTTCAAGATGAGACTAATATTTCTGCAACAGGCAGATGTGAAGGTAGTAAAGCATCATGCCAACTCCTTGTCTGTACTGGGCCTGGGCATTGAGACCCTTTATTCCCACTCCTCAGTCTCAGAGCTGAAGGTGCCAGTTATGCTGGGCCTGGGCCCACCTCCCTGGGGACATGGTGGCAGCTGGTGTCCTTAGGAAGGACCTGGGAGGGAGATGTAGGAATCAGGCATGTAATTACCTCTCTTCATCCTTCAATGAAGCCATAAGGAAAGCTGTGTTATTCTCTTCATTTTATAGATGTATAAACTGTGATTCAGAGAGGTGAGACCACCTGCTGCCCGAGGTCACAGGGCAAGAGAAGGTCACTGTATAAGTTCTAACCGAGGTTGCCTCTGCTCCGGTTCCTGTTTCCATGGTGCGTGTAACCCTCACTCAGCCCCAGGCTGGTGTCACTTCTGCTTTGTAGCTGTGGAAGCCGAGGCTTGGAAGGGACTGGAGTTTGGGTCCAGGCCTCTCTGTACCTGGTGTCCATTCCTGGGTGTGTTTTTACTGGCCCGCGCCAGATGTGCCAAGATGACATGAAAGAAATCTCACTGCCTGGAGACTCCTCTGGCTTTGACCGAATGATGAAGCGGGGGCTTGGGAAGCTTAGACAGCATCTGGCCCAGGTCTTCAGAGAGAGAGAGAGAGAGAGAGAGAGAGAGAGAGAGAGAGTGAGAGTGAGAGTGAGAGCGAGTGAGTGAGAGAAAGAGAGAGAGAGCAAGATGAAACTGATTTGAGGAAATCCAGATGCTCTTACCTGAGGGCAGCTACTTGCAGCGACCTTTGTGTGCAGACATCCAAAAGACTCAGGTCTAGTCAGGCTTCTAGTGACAACCTACCATACCACACCACATCACAACCACACCCCCACACTCCGCATCGCACCCAGATCATACCATCCCCCACCACAACCACAGCCACGCCACCCAGCACCATACTGTAGCACACCACACTGCCACACACCTGCAGCCATGCCCTTGTGGCTCTAGACTTACCCTGGAGGACTCAGCACAGAGCACAGTGCATTCCCCTAACCTCCTCCGACCTCAGGGCCTGTCTGGGAAATGTGCAGCCACTCCAGCCCTCCCCTCCCCACCAGCACCTCCAAGGACAGATCCACACACAACCTCTCAGTGCACCTCAGGGTTCCCAGGGGAGGTGGAGAGGACAGGTGTGGGCTGTCCGTGTCCCAGGCGCTTGGGCTCCCTTAGCAACCAAGGCCTGGGCCAGAGGCTCAAGCAGTACCTCTAGGTAGCTCATGGGCATTTGGTCCATGGCCAATTGGGTGAAGAATTCCAGGGTCCCCGGTAAGTCTGAAGGGGTCTCAGTCCACCCCGCCCCTTCCCTGTAGCCATGCGGAGTCCTCAGCCCATGGGCTGAGCGAGGCTGCAGAGGTGGGGCTTCTGCCTGGGCACCCCTCTTACCTGGTTTAAAGGCACCTGTGCTAAATACTCGTCACTTCCTCTCGCAGCTCCTGCCCTTAACCGGAAGCCCTAAAGGATCCCACAGGGTGGATACCCCACCAGAGCAGGGTGCCTTCCTTCAGTCCCGCAGCTCAGTCTTGTCCCTGCCTTGGCCTGTATCTCAGCCTCTGCTCTGCAGGCTCTGCTCAGAGGAGGGCGCAATGGAGGAGGTTTTACTGAATCCTCTGCAATTAAACGGATTTCTGTGTGTTTTCTCTTCATTGCTTGTTGCGCGACTTGCTGAAGACTTTGTAGCAGGAAAAAGGAAGAAACAAACCCAGATAGAACACTTCATGAGAGGAATATTTGTTTTTTTTTGGTTTTTCTCCGGTACCGGAAACCGAACTCACGACCTTGCACTTGCCAGGCAGGTGCTTTTGCCGCTGAGCTAAGTCCCCAGCCCCTAACTTGTTTGTTTGTTTGTTTGTTTGTTTTTTTTTTTTTTGGTCATGAGAGGAATATTGAGAGTCCGAGAGGTCAGCATGTTAAAAATGCGTGGCTGCTGCTGTGGACAATGTGAGTACTGCTTGACAGTCTGCAGCACCTTCTGTCCCCCTGCAAGGGCCTGTGCAGAGAGGGGGTTCTATTCCCCACCTCCTGGGGGCCCTGGCGAGTGGGCTGCAGGACCCTCTCAGATCCTGGTCCACTGGAGATAACCCTGATCTCACACAAGCCAGCCTGTGCCACCTTCAGGTCCTGCAGCTGAGAGCGAGTCGCTGAGCCAGACCTGGTTTCTTTTCCATCTGTTGCTCCTGGGGGAGAAGGGGGTGGGGTGACCCTGTGAAGAGCCCTCTGCGGCCCCACCTTTACCAGCATCTCTCTGGGCATCGTGACAACCTCCCCAGGGGGAGAGCTGGAGGGGGCTGAAAGGAGTCACTGCCTATCTTGTGTCTTTTTGACCTGGACACAGTGCCAGCACCTCCCCACCCTGACTGATCCAGCCAGTCACAGAGCTCATCCAACCCCTTACCCAGCAGGCGTTCATCAACAGCTCCTGTGCGCCAAGCTCTGTGCTGAGCTTGGGGATCAGCTGTGGGTGAGAACCCAGGTCTCCGTCCTTATGGGGGGGAAAAGATAATGACAAGAAACGACTCCAGATGTGGGGGGTGGCTGGGGCGGGAGGGCTTGGGAGGAGGAGGCTCCCGCAGAGGATGGAGATGCAGCCTGACCTGAGACCACAGACCCCTGCTGTACGGCCAGCACTCATTGCATCCTCCCCCCTCACACCCCTAGGGGGCAGTCACTGTCCCTGTCCTATGGGGAGGGAGACTGTGAGCAGAGTGGTGCACTGAAGGAGCAGGCAGAGCCGTCACAGCCTCATGGGGCAGGGGTGCCTCAGGACCAGAAGGAAGAAGAGCCTAGAGATCTGGCTGGTCCTAGTGCCAAGGTCCCATGGTACAGCCCGAGAGGCCTCTCTGGCCCCCAGGGAGAGGACTCCAAGGGCTGCAGTGCGCACCTTTGGAAGCAGAGTGACAGCACTGGTCTGGGTTTGACCTGACCTTCTTCTGGCTTGCTGTGTGCCCTGCGGCATTGTACTTAACTTCTCTGGATTCCATGCTTCCTCATCTCCAGAAGGGAGCGGCACCAACCCTCCGGGATGGGAGGAGAGGTGATGCCAAAGCCAGGGACCACCCTGAGTTCCCTGGGACCAGATCACAGACCCCAGCCGATCTGCTCTCCTGCGGCTGGGCTCCACCTCCTTGGCAGACCCAGCGAGCCCGGGCAGGGTGGGGAAGTCCAAGCTGCCTTGTTTGTTTGCAGGGTGTAGAGGACGGTGGGGCTCAAATCTGCTGCCATGGAGCCTCCCCTGTTCTCTGGTAGTGCCGGGGCCTCCCCCTGGCCGTTGCTATCTGTGTCTTCATCCGCTTAGCGTGAAACAGCCCCGTGAGAAGCACTCTGCACCAAACAGTGCTTGGATCTACCCGGGGGCACAGTGATTTGTTCCTGCTTAAGCTTAATGCCATAGGTCACCCTGTGACCATCTTTAATGTTGAGTCTTTTCTGATGTCTTCCTTCCCGCAGCCTCCTAATTGCCAATTTTCTGCTGGTTTCATTAGGTGCCTCGGAGGCATCTGCAGCCCAGCTCCCTTCCCTCTTAACTCTGAGTTCTTCTTCCTGTGAGGGAAGGGGATGGAGATGGGAACCACAGTGGGACCCCTACCTGCTCCCTAGGGTCGGGCTCCCTCAGGGGACCCTGGGGGGTGGGGTGAGTGGGGAAAGCCCCAAGCTGACAACCCAGGGGCACTCCCAGCAACCTGTGGGAGCAGAAAGCTGGCCGAGGGTCAGGGGGTGCTTCCTGGGGGAGAAAACATCTGAGCTGATATTTATAGGTAGGCGCCAAAGCAGGGCTGCCCAGGGCACCCTTTGTAAGGTTGTATTTACTGAATGGGAGTTGAATGAATTAATGAGTGAATTAATCTAGACCCTCCATTCATCACAGAGCTGGGCCTGATGCCCACCAGGGAAATACCCGCCTGCTCCCTCACTGTGCAGTTCTCCAGAAGGCCCACGAGTCAGCCATTCCTAGGCTTCATCACACCCCTCTATGGAGCAGAAAGCCAAGGCCACGGTTAATGATAAACGAGTGCTGTCATTGCAGGGTCCGCCTCGATTTGTGTCCTCTCCAAGATATGCTTTGCCAAGGGCTGGGATCTGACTCAGTGGTCCCACAGCCCAGTGCCCACCTCAGAGTCAGCACTTTGTAGGTGTCAATAAATATCCACGGGAGGGAGGGAGGGCAGGTGGGCAGGAGGGAAGGGGATCTGGGATGTACAAGCATCGCTGACTTAGCCTCCTGAGTTGCATCTGAAAAGCAGATCAGTGCAGAGATGGATGTGGCCCCACCCACCAGGCATCTGGCTCCCAAAATATTCTCTGCTTCTCTGGCCCAGAACCACACCCGCATGCCGGGAGCACCCAGCAATTGAGCTGATGTGGCCCACATGAGGCTGTTTTGCTTCTGTAGCCTCATTATAAGGAAAGAGGTTTCAGAGGCAGAACAGATAAGAGAAAGGGACTAATTTCTCCAACTGTGGGCATAATGGGAGATTCTATCTTTTGAGGGATGCTGCTTATGTGGGAATCTGCAAGGGAAATTGCAGGAGAAAATATAGGCTGTGCAGTTCTCAGGCTGATGGGACACTTTGCAGAATTATAGGGGTGGCTGCTGGGGCTGATTGGCTGGTGGAATGTGGTCTAATGCCCTCACCAGAGCCACTTGTGAGACTGTGGCCCCCTCACAGCAGAGGCACAGGGACATCGACACCCTTACTCCCACTCAGGGGTACCTGGCCCACACCAAGTGACCAGGACACTCCCTTTTCCTGCATAGCACCCGCTACCTGGAAGCCACCTCCCTCTTTGACGCTGCTCCATCTATTCTGGGGTCTGCGGAGAGTTATGGGGTGGGGCTTCCCCAGGAACCCCTTGACTCTCCTTCTGGAGAATTCCAGGCTCAGTAGCCTGCAAATAATGCGAGCTACAAACTGCAGCCGCTCTTCCTTCCTGCATGTTCTCCTCCAAGCTTGTGCTCCAGGACCCATTGCAGGGTCCTCGTCCCGGTGCTCTCTTTCCTGCTGGCCTCTTCCTTTCTTAAACCCTCTTCCCATGCTTTGAGGGCAGAGTGAGGGAAGGAGCACGGACCTTAGGGGCAGAGGCTTGGGTCTGAGCCTGCTCTGCCACTCTGAATTGTGTGACCTTGGACAGATCACTTGATGTTTCTGGGTCTCCCTTTTCTCCATGTTAAATGGGGGCAGTAAAAAGACAAGTGGTAGGGATGACTGCTGTGCTGTTTCCTCTTTGATTCTACGTCAGCCCATTTCATGAGATGGTGAGGTAGGTCCTCCAGGGCAGAGGCTGCATAAGATCCTTTTCTGTATTTCTTGGATCAGCTTGTGAATGAGCATGTGTTAGTGTGATTGTCAGTACACAGTATCCAGCGTGAATAGAAGAGGGGACAAGGTCCTGGTCACTGTGTGCCTGGCTCCCTTATACCCTCATGGTCCTATTTACAGTGCCTTGTCCTGGGCATCCTGGACCTGCTTCAGTGACATGTGTCAGGCAGCTGGGTCCAAGTAGAATGTGGGGACCGTAGGATCTCTGTTCCTCTAGGAGATGTCACACAGTCCCATCACCTTGTTCCCAAAATCCCAGGATGCAGCCAGTGGAGCACTGGCCTGGGAGTCAGAGAAACCTGGTCTCAAACCCCACTCTCCAAACCTGTGGGTCATTCTGGGAAGGTTCCATCACTTTCTGCATCCCCTATTCCCTCTGCCACATGAAGCTCATAATAATAGAAGCAGCCCAAGGTCATGGCTGTTCAGTAGCAGATTTTAGATGGGATTTCAATGCAGCCTGACTCCTCTGCTGAGCTCACTACTGGTGCCTGGTAAAATGCAGGGGTTCTGGCAGAATTAATGTGATTACCCTCTACTGCAGTGTCCTGTAGCCCAGGTGAGTCATGTCCAGTGCAAACTGACTGCCCTGAGTCTGCATCTGAGATATCTCCTGGGGTGCTGTTCTGCACAGAAGGGCCACCACCTTCCTCAGCTTAGCTGTCCTCCTCCAAGGGAGAGAGTGGCAGAGCCAGGGAGACAGAGACTTTGGAGTTCATTTATTTTACTTTTTACAAGTGCTTACTTAACTTCTACCTGTGCCAGGTACTGTGCTTCCCCTACTGGTGGCAGACAGTAGAATTAGGGCCTTTGAACACCAGGTGTTAGAAACACAACCCAAAGTGACTGCATCACAAGGGGAAATGAATTGGCTTGTGGAACTGGGCGATCTGGGGAGGTGCTTGCTTCAGGCTTGTCTTGATCCAGGGGCTCGGGGACTGGTCTTTGCAGGCAGTGTTTTGGCATGGAGCACACAACAGAGAACAAAGGAGATGAAGGTCTCAGTCTCTCTGGGGCTCATAGTCAATATGATCAAAAAAGAGGTAAAACTGTATTTACAGACAGAATGATAGTCTATGGAGAAAATATGATGAGATCAGCTAAAAGAAAGCTGTAATAACTAGTGAGTTTAACAAGGTTGCAAGATACACGAGCATCATACCAAAATCAAATGTATTTCCATATACTAGCCCTGAACAATTAGAAATTGAAACAAAAACATTTTTTGTTTCAAAAATATAGAAACATGAAACATTTAGGGACAAATCTGCCAAGAGATGGCAAAGATTTGTGTGCTTAAAACTGCAAACTGTTGCTAGGAGGAATTGAAGAAGACCTAAATAAAAGGAGAAAAATAATGTATTATGTTCATGGGTCAGAAGACTCCAATTGTTAAGAAGTCAAATCTCCCCCAATTATCTACAAATTTAATGAAGTCCTGTTTTATTTAGGTACCTAGCTTCACGGGGTGGGTGCTAGACAGTCGTCACCCAGAGATTTGTAGGTGCTGAGACAGATATCACACAGGCACAAAGGGATGTGAATAAAGTTTATCATTCCTGCAGTAAACGGCGAGAAGGAACTTTCTAAGGATTAGGGGCTGTGTTTGTTTTGGAGTGACATGAAGGCAAAGGTGGTTGTGGTGGCTTTGAATTTTTATTGTTGTTGGAAGGAGGAGACCGGAGGGACCGGTGGCGCTGACGCATAGGCTGGGCCCGAGAGACTGGACATTTTTGCAGGTGCTGGAGGACAAAGTGGACAGTGGGCTTTCTCCCCAGGTTGCCAGATGTGGGGTGAAGGGAAAGTGGGGATAAAGATCTGAAAGCTATTAGTAGTCAAAATGAACTATAGAGTCTGTCTCTATTACAGACCTCAATCAAAATCCTGCTTGGATTTTTAATTTTTTTTTCCAGTAGAAATTGACAAGCAGATTCTAAATGCCAAAGACCCTCCAAAGCCACAGTAACTTTGTAAAAGAAGTATAGACTTGAAGGACTAACAGGACATGGTTTGACTCACAATGTTACAGTAATCAAGACTGTGTGGTACCGGCATCTAGAGAGATAGATAAATCAGGGGGACAAAGTTGAAGGTTGAGAACTACATCCACTCAAATACGGATAGAGCTTTTCACAATAGCTAAGATATGGAGTGATTCGGTGTCCATCAATGGGTGACTGGGAATACAAAATGTGATACTTATGCACATGGGATATTCATCAGCCACACTGGGAATAAAAAAGAAAAAAGCAAAAAGAGAAGAAAAGGTAAGAAATCCTGTCTTCTGCAATAACACTGGATGAGCCTGGAGCACATGTTAAGTAAAGAAAGCTAGGGGTGGAAAAACAAATACTTCTTGTTCTCATTCCCACATGTGGACTAAAAAAGGATGCAAAAAGGATGGTCTCATAGAGGCAGAGTGCAGAATTACGGCTACCAGGGGCTGGGAAGGGTAGGGGAAAGAGGAGAGTATAGGGAGAAGTTGACAGGTACCGATTAGATAAAATAAATAAGTTCTAGTATTCTATAGAGAAAAGGGCAACTATAGTTAGCAACAATTTATATTTCAAAATAGCTAGAAGAGAGGATTTTCTCTTTGTGGTTTAGACCTATCAGAATGCTAGAAATTATAAGAGTGAATATACTGTGATTGGTAAGAATGCAGAGGAAATTGTGCTCTCTTGCACTCTCGGTGAGGAAGTAAAATGGTACAATCACTTTGGAAAACAGTTGTCAGTTTCTTAAAAAGTTAAAAATATGCCTATTAGACAGTGTAGCAATTCTATGAGTAGGAATTTACCGAGACAAATGAGAACATTTATGTCTGTACAAAGAATCACATAGGAATGTTCATAGCAGCTTTGTTTGTAAGAGCCCCAAACTGGACACAGGGCAAATGTCCATTACCAGGTGAATGGATAAAAATTATGGTTTATAGTCCACGATGGGTTACTTACCACTCATCACCAGAAAGGAATGGACTAATGATGTTGTCTGTATCAAGAATGAATCTCAAAATAATTGTGTTAAGAGAAAGAAGTCAGAAATCCTGAAATTCTATTTATACAAGATAAAAACTAATTTGTATGGACAGCGGATCAGTGGTTGGGGATGGTGACAGAGAACAAATGAAAGTTTGCTAAGGGCTCTAGGAACCTTTTGGAGATAAGGGATATATTTGTTATCTAGATTGTGATGACAATTTCATGGGGGTACACCTGGGTCAAAGTTATGCAATTTTTCACTTTAAATATGCATGGTGGATATAAATTATACGTCAAATAAAGCTGCTAAAATAAATTATCTCCAATAAAGTTTGTCTTGAGAGCTAGCAATAGTACCTATAAATAATCCAGTCTGATGCCCAGTATTTAGTAAGCTCTGAAGAAGCAGAGTTACACAAAGTATAATCAACCAATATGGTGAGTGTTTACATCAAAAATAAATTATTACAGTATGAGACACATTGGCATTAATTCCCATCAAAATACTCCCCCTCACTTTGAACACACTTATCTCACTGTTCTTGCCACTTTTTGAAGCAGTTCATGAGCGTCTTTCATGCCAGCCATGCAAGGACAGCCTCACACTCACATCAGACAGGTGTTTGTAGATGCCATGTTAGTGGGGGCTGGGGGGAGGGTCTTCATTTCTTTCTTTTCCAGTGCAGAGCTGCAGTGAGGAGAGGCACCGTTCAGAGGCATCAAGCAGGCCATCCAGCACTGAGCGCCGCAGCCGCCCTGAGAGAGGACCTGACCCAGCCTTGTTGAACCTCACCTCTCCCACGTATGAGGCCAGAACACATCCTGACCTTATGGAGTTTTTACTTATGAAAATGGTGTCAAAAGTGACAATGGAACTGGGATGAGGAGACCCACACAGATATTCCTGACCCTAGTTTCTTGGGAAAGCCCTGATCTAAGCCCCTAAGCACTGCCTGACAGCCAGAAGTCGACACCACCAGACTGCTGTGTACAGGGTGGCCTGGGTCAGGCTCCATACGTACAGATCTCCACCAGCCCAGGGCCCTCAGCGGGAGCGATTTTGTGCAGCACCGGGGACAGCTTCCCTCTGAGGAACACACTGAAAATATGTGGAGGGAGGGCGCCAGTGTCGTGTCCACGACTTTACGCCTAAGGAGCCCTTCAGTGAATGATCAGCACTGGCCAGGGACTGTTTTAGCACTTTACACCTCTGATCTTATTTTACCCTTACTAGGACCTATCGCTTTTATTCCCATGTTATTTGAAAGAAGGCTGAGACAGAGAGGTTAAGTGACTTGCTGAAGGTCACAGCGCTAGTGGATGGTAGGTGCAAAACTGGAATCTAGGGAGCCTCACCAGAGACCCTGCTCCCAACTCTATGCTGGGCTCTGTCGTGGTTCCAGTTGGCTCCCTTGTTGACAGTCACTGCTGCCCACTTGACCTTGTAGTTGCTGCATTTTCTGACCTGCAGCCCTCTGTCCAGCTCCCCTCTGACCACCCCGTCACTCCTCGTGGCTCTTTGTGGCTCCATGGCCTTGGCCTCACCAGGCCGTATGGGATCTCGCTCCCTTCTCAGCAGCAGAGGGTTGGGTCCAGGTGAGAGTCCTCCCTCTGAGTGCAGGCAGGCTGGGTGTCAGCAGAGGGGCCTCGGGCAGGGGACTATTAGTCCTGGTCCCTGCAGAGGCCAGAATACGTGAGCCAGAGTATGGGAAGGGAGTCCCTTTTTTGTCCCCGTCCACCCCATTGAAGGCCAGAGGCCACCTGTGTCCTTCCCTCAGCTCCTCTGAACCAAGAACTGGCCACAGGTAGGACACCAGGATGTGTATTTGTTGGCAGCAGAGGGATTATTTGAAGTCCTCACTGTAACAGCTGGATGTTGATGGAAACGGCAGTTGTTACCATCTGATAGGTTCTGAGATGGACAGGGACACAGGATGGACTCTGGCAGGCCTGAGTCCTACTTCAGACCAGTGGGTGAACTTGACTCTGATGCTATAATGGCCACTTCCGGTTTAGCCCTCTCTGCCAGGTGCTGTGTCCAGGCACCTTGACCGGACCCTTATAACATCTGCTTATGTCCTCCCCACCACCCTGCCAGACACTCAGTTACTTAGGGGTGTGGTGCACAGAGAATCCAGATGCACCCTTTGCCCTCCCTTTCTTTCACCATCAAGGTCTGACACCATTTCCTCCCCTTTCTCTGCCCCTGTTGTGGTTTAGATCTTGAATGTCCCTCAAAGGCCTGATAGGTTCAGAGTGGGACTTTCAGAAGGTGACTGGATCCTAGGTGTGTTGTGTTAATCCATTCATCAGTGAACTAACACATGGGTGAGACCAGAACTAACGGTGCTGTTAGGAGGCGGGGGCCGGTTGGAGGTGGGTCACTGGAGGCGTGGCTTGAAAGGATACATCTTCCTGCCTGGCGACTCCTTTCTTCCTCTGCTTCTTGACCACCATGAGGAGAACGGCTTTTCTTCTGCTGTGCCTCTCTGCCGTGTGGACTCTGCCTTGGAGTTTAGCAACCATGGACTGTGCCCGTGAGCCCAAATGCACGGCTCCTCTCTATTGCAGGCGTTTGGTGTTGTGGCCCCCAGGGAGAGGCTGTACCTGTGCTGGGGTGGAAAGTGGCTATGACAGTCTTTGGCGCTTTGCTTCTTCTCCAGAACCAGCCTCCTCTCAAGTCTCTTGCTCATCTTTGACTAGGGTCAGGAGGACTCTGTTCGAGTCCCAGCTTGCTGCTCATTAAGTGAGAGACCTTGGTGGGGCAATCATTTGGCACTCAAGGCTCTGTTTCCTTCTAAGGATTCTGCCTCTTGGGGTTCAGAGGGGCTTGTGGGGACCCGAGTTGATTTTTAAAGAGAAAGCAATGGATGAACTGTCCACACACGCAGAATCCAGAGAATTCCTCCTCCCTTTCGTCTTCTTCTCCCTTCTCTTTTCTCCCTCGTCCCACCTCTTTCTTCACCATCAGAACGTGGGGCTCAGTAGTTAAAATGATGGTGTAAATTTTTTTCCTTGGGAAACCTTTCTGGGCAGCTTCAGAGTCCCTCTGCCTAGGTGACCCCCTCATTCCTGGAGTCTCTCACGCCTCCTGCTCCTTCCTGCCAGGCTGGGAGGCTCTGGCAGGGCAGCATATGCTCCAGCAGGAAGGAAGGAAAGGAAGGAAAACTGGGCAGGGGTTCTGCGCTTCTGTCCTACTGATATAGGGGAAAGATATCCGGGACGAGTTCATGTTCTCTAAAATTGAAGAAGGAATTTTAGGAACAACAGAGGTTAAGAGCTGAATATATTTATTGAGGGAAAGAAAGTCTCTGTTCCAGAGAGGGACAGAGGGGGGCTCGAATGGGTTGCCAAGGACCCTGCCTTTCCTAGGGATTTTATAGAGCAAAACTACAAGATGAGGCTGGTCAAGGTGAGGAAAAATGGGAAATCGCAAGGTGGGCCTGAGGTGAGACAAAACTATGGTCAACTAATAAGATTACGAGCATAATTGCTCAGGTAAAATTGATTATATCAGAATCAAATAGGGAAGCGATTCATGTAGCAAGTGGGCAAGAGTACAGAACAGGGGCTTTTCCTGTAGGGCGTTGGGTTAGCAACTCTTCCTGGCTTTCTCAAGGTGATTGATACCTATTTCGAATATCAATCCCCAATATTTATCCTTAGGAAGTATGTGGGTGATTTGTTTTATCCTTTGTCTTGAGGTTTGGCCCACAGCTGGAGGTGTCTGTCTCTCCCACAGTTGAAAGGTATCTCATCTTCAGCACTGGCTCCTTGGATGGCCTGGCCCTGTCTGACTGCCTATATTTCTATCCAACTCAGCTGCCTGTAACACTGTCACACACATCTCACAGTGTCTTTTCTTTCCACTGAGCAATCAATGGGCTTTCATGGCATGGAGGGACTTGTGCTGGAGGTGGCCCTGCTGTCCACAGCCAAGGACTGGTCCTGACCTTGGTCAGATCCTCTCTGCTGCCCTGGAGGGTGGTGGGCAGCAAGGGGTGGAGATCACCCTCATCCCAGCATAGACCCCTGAATACCAGACTCCCTTGGTATCCAGGGCCAGCACTGGCCACTGCCCCTTCTGGGTTTGAATGGTTCCTCTTTTCTTCAAGTCTATGGCCACCCCTACTCCTCCTAGTCCTTGCCTTTTTCTGTGCTTTTCCTATGCATGATCTGGAGCTCAGTGCTCTTACTGCCCTAGGCAGGGAAAAGTAGAGCTCAGGCCTATGTTCTTCTCTCCATGGCTGAGTGAGAACAGCCAGCCAAGGAAGCAAGGAGGTGAGAAGGGAGGAAGAAGAAACATCAACCAGGAGAAAGAAGATGGAGCTCCCAATCACTCATGTGGTCAAGGAGGGCAATGGAGCCAACAGGTCCTCCTCTATCCCCACCCCTAGTCCCAGAACACTGGACCTTACCATCTGGACCAAGTGACACAAGTGTGCCAAGTGACACACTTCTCCTTTTCACCTCCCAGAGATGATCATCCATAGGATGGTGCCTATTTAATCTGCAAACCTCATCATCAGAGCAGAGAGGGCTACAGAGAACCCACCATCCGGCCTGGGAAAGGCATTCCAGATAGGAGGAAGAGTGGGGCAGTTGGGGAAGCTGACACAGAGTGGGTGTGCAACCTGTGGCAACTGAGTCAATGACAGAAGATCTATTTGGTTTGATCTATTTGAACTTTGCAGGTCCGGGGCTGTCTGTGCCAGAATCTCAAGCTTCAGTTCTTAAGGGGTGGGCAGGGCTGCAGGCTTGTGGGGAGAGTCATGAGATGGGTCCCGGAGGACAGGCCCCCTGGTCTCAAAGTCCTGACCAGGCCCATGAACAGAGCAGAACCTGATGTCATGGCATTCCGGGGTGAACCTGTCACAGGAACTCAGCGAAACCTAGAAGATCAGACTGCCATCATCTGTCTACATGCGTTGCCAGCTGTTAACGCCTCCCGGATGACTGTGGCCCAATCTCATTTTGGGAAATACCATGTTCGGGCATTTAAAAGTCAGCGTGACTTTAAGGATGAACTTTCCCAGAATTGGCTGCGAGGGAGTTGTGAGCACGTGGCTGCTCTATTCCCCTGGCATATGACATCATCCGTGATAAACCGCCCTGTCTCTGGTGGAGCTTAGAAACCGATCGGGGGCCACGGGTAACAAACAATAATTTGGGAGAATGAGAACTTTGGCAGGGGAGGAACAAAGCGCTGAGTTGAAAGTAAGCAGGGGAGGCAGAGTCTCTAGGGGACTCGGCAGGGAAGGAGTTTGGAGAGGAGACAGTGTAGGAAGGTGAGGGCAGGTGCAGGGAGCCCCCGCAGGCAGTACCGTGGGTTCCCCCACCCAGCAGTGGAGGGGCTCCATGACTTCCCTATGCCTGCAGCCAGCAAAAGAGGGTTAGCGGGATTTAGAGGAACAGCGGGTTGGAGAGGTCACTGGGGAAGTACTGTGGGGAGAGGGGCCACCTGACAGTTGCTGGAACCCTCAGTCTGGGGACAGAGCTAGCTCTGGGGTCTTCTCAGAGCAGGATCCAGGGGGACAACTCCCCAATTTCCCTTTCCTCCTTCTCTCACCTGCTTGGGCTCCCTGCTGACCAAGTCCACCTTGGAGGCAGAAGGCAAGGAGGCCCTTGATGTGACTCATATGATTGGCCTCTTGGGGCATGGAGCAGAGGAGATGGGGATGAGGGTAAGGGGAGGACCTAGAGGGACCCACCAAGGTCTCCAGGTTCAGGGGGAGTTACCTGGATGCGGTCCTCAGGAAAGGTGACCAGGAGGGATGGCACGGGAATGATGCCTGTGACTTCAGCACTGAGAAGGCATTGGGCCCAGAGCAGGGGGCAGGGAGCTCCTGGTGGCGGGGTGGCAGGGCAGGACCCCATTCTAGCAGTGTGGGCTGGGGAGGGAGCTTGAGTGTATATCTTTAGTTGTAGGCAGTGGGTGAGTTTTAAGCAGAGGAGTGACATGATCTAACCGCTCCTAGGAGAAAACAGGGACCAGGCAGGGTAAAGCTGGGACTGGTGGGGAAGTTGTGCCAAGGGCAGGCCAGCCGAAATGCTCAGGCCAGGCATAAAGGGACAGGGCTCCAGGGGGGATTTTGGAAGAAGAGCTTCAGAAGTGGCTGATGGATCAGATGCGGGGACAAAGGACAAGAACAGTTGCTGGGAGCCCAGGACTTAGGGTTTGAGTCACCGCCAGTGGGAGAGGCTAAGCCTTGAGCTGGGGGAACTGGGGGAGCGTTCAGGACAGGGAGGAAGTTGAACTTCTGTCTTCACTAAAGCCAAAGGGGGCACATTGCCCACGCAGGGAAATGGGGGCTGGCTATTATAAATCTGGAATTGTCCTCTGAGAGAACAGGAGGGCATCTTTGAAGGGAGGAGCCCTTTTTTACTGCTATGACCAGCTTTGTTTTCATAGAAGCATTTGTTCATTTTTAACTATCCTTATGTATTTTGCAGGATTGGGGCAATATAGGTCAAAAGATAAAGAGTTTTAGTTAGGTGGGAGAAATCAGTTTAGAAAATCTTATTATGCAAGGCAATTGTGATTTATAAATATGTGTGCTCACTAAGCCGCCTGCTGTGCTGCGCACTGTCCTGAGAGCAGAGACTGCAGGGCCCTGGTAGAGGAGGCTCAGGCAGAGAGAATCTGGAGCGATGGAACCCCTCCCCTGCCGCACTGCATCCATGGGACTTGGGGCGCAGGGCTGGAAGGCTGCCTTCTGTCCCATCTCCACAGCTGAGACAGCTGAGCTGAGACGGGGCTGGTGTCGGACTCCCTTGGCTTCAGCTTGGAGTTGGAGTCCTCCGCCCTCTTCTCTCCTCAGCAACAGGGAGCTAGCCCCACAGGCAGTCTCCTTTCGGCTTCCAAGGCTCCCAGCTGGGCACCAATTCTATTACAGTCCTGGCCACCCAATATTGAAGTTTTTGGGAGGTTCTAGGAGCCCCCACAGTTGGCAGCTTCCTGTCTGGGTCCTCAGTTTGACTCCTTAACTGAATGTATTAAATCTTACAAATGAGAATGGATGTGACACGAGAGGCCTTTGAGGTCAAGAGAAGGGTGGTCCCCAAGCAGCCTGCAGCCATGCCGTGGGCTGGAAGCTCACTTTGGGAAAGCAGAGAGTGAGCTCCACCCTGCCAGCAGCAAGTAAGGAGGAAGGCAGCTCCACGCTTTGTTTCTGAGTGTGCCTGGACAGCCCCAGCCTGGGAGGAGCTGGGCTGGGGCCTCTAGAGCCTTTTCGTGGTGGGGTCTGTGTGAACTTCAGGTCATCTGACACTTTTGTGCCTCAGTTTCCTCATATGCAAGGTCAGAATAAGAAAAATTCTCTGGCACAAGTTTATGTGCAGTGACAGAGCAATGTGTGTGTGTGTGTGTGTGTGGGGGGGGGGCTTCCAGCACAGCACCAAGCCAGGTGTGTGCCCCACAGTAACTTGGTGTCATCCACCATCCCCTCCATCATCACCCTCTCCTCCTCCTCTATCACCACCAACCCTCCTCATCTCTCCATTATCCTTCCTTTATCATCTTCCCTCCCCCATCTTCTTCTCCAGGATCATCGTCATCCTAATTAGTATGTCTGTGTCAATAACAACAGCGTTATAATTATCTATCACCTGCCTTGGAGACTCATGGAATTTTAACACTGAGACATCAGGTTAAATACCCGTCAGTCACCATGAAAATCTGAGGCCCAGAGAGAGGAAGGGCACGTCTAAGGCTGTGGCAGAGCTGAAAGGGGCACTCAGGCCTCAGCTTCCATGCCAGAGCCCTTTTAATGTCCCCTTAGTGCCTTGATCTAAGGAATCCAGATCTGTCCTCCCCTGGGATTTACAGGCCATGAGGACATGGGCAGGGGCGGGTTATGTGGGGGGACAGAGAAGGGAAAGCAGAAGTTGGAGGGTCCTATGGGTGCCCTGGATAAGGATGGCCCATATCTCTGCATGATGCTTGTGGAGACAGAACAGTGTCTCTATGGTCTCAGAGGTACCTGGCTCTGGAGATGGGACATCAGAACCAAGAGACAAACTCCTTGGGCTCCACCCACCTTGGGGTGACAGATAGAGCATGTGCACAGAGCCAGAAAATGACTGTAAATGTTTGTCTCAGGTGGAGGCCCCTGCAAATAGGCCAGGTGTTTGCTCTGGATGTGCTCAGGCTGGGGCCTGCTGGGCCACTGTGGACTGACGCAGGGGTGTGTGTGGATGGGGAGGCAGGGAAAGGGCCTTGAATGCTGGGCTAAGGTTGTCTGGTGGATGGGGCTGTGGCAGGTGTCTGGTCCTATTTGCAGCTGGTGGGGGAGGAAAGGCTGCTGTCCTCCTACCTGCTGGGATGGAGAGCTTACCGGAACCCCGGGGGTGACTGTGTGGCAAGTGTCTCTACCCTAGCCTTTCCCCCATCCCAACTTCGCCTCAGCGGGGACTCCAACCCTTGGCCAGACTCAAATTCATCCTCATTGTGGACAGCTGTGTTCACCCTGTCATAGATTTTTAATGCTTGGCTAGTGGCTCAGAGCTGGGCAGCTGCTGGTGAGTCTCCAAGTCAAGGGGAGGATTCAAGCGATGTCTGCTGAGTTGGGCCATGACGCAGGTCCATGTGTGTCACCTGTTGGGTTGAGTCAGTCATCAGGTGCCTAAATGTCACCTTCGCCCCTTAAGTGCTGCTGTTACACTTCAGTCAGATTTAATTACCACAACTATGGATGACCCCAGGCCGTGTGGGGTCTGTGACCTACAGAGCGTTTCCCCCACCACACAGCAGCAGAAGGAGGCTCCACGTGGAGGTGGGTCCCGGGGCTCCTGTGTTAACCCCTCAAGGTGACCTTGGCTGCCTGGGCCAGAATCCCTAGGCTGCTGGGGTGGGAGTTCTCAGACTGCTTCCTTTGAGTGGATACTGTGGCCTCAGGAAACTACGAAACCAGACGCTTGGCAGAGAGACCCCGCCCCCCACCCCCCCACAGGACACAGGGCCCTCCTCGCTGGTTCTCAGCTGCCTGCTGCTCTCACCAGCCCTGCCCAGCCTCCAAGCAGAGCACAGCAGGCGCGAGGTGTCCTCTGAGGTGGTCCTGCTGCAGGAATTAGCTTGTGTACACACAGCACATCTCCAAAGATTTGTCTCCTAATATTTGTTCTGGGAACGGGAACGTGCAGATGAGGCGAGTGTGTGACAGTGGAAATGCAGAATAAATTTACATTTTCTAAGCCTCAAACAACCAGTTTCACACAGCACGGGTGGGGTCGGGGATGGAAGGCAGGAAGAGGACAGTGACCGACTCCCAGCCAGCTTTCACCAGCAGAGGGGCTGGTTAGTGAGGATTCCAGGCCCAAGGCTGCACGCAGAGGCCCTAGGTCTCACACAGTCACTGTGAGCATCACGCTGGGTACAGCGAAGTGGATGAACAGACAGGAACACAAGAGCAGGGTCTGTCTGAGCCAGCAGTGGGCCCTGGGCTGCAGGAGGCCCAGAGGGAGCTGGTGGGGAGGCTGAGGGTGATGGCAGTGATGAGGGGCCTTGCACCTGGCCTCCTTGGCTCCAGCGTCTGGCTGTGGAAGTTAGGGAAGGCTCCATAAGGAGAAATGGGCCTGTTCTTGCTTAGGCAGGGTGTGATTGCCCCCAGGGGCCCTGTGAGGGACAGGGCCCTCAGAGTGGACAGAGGCCGGGAAGCAGACCTCTGGGTTACCAGGAGGAGCTGATAAAGGACACTGCTGACTGAGCACCTGTTGAGTGTGGGGTGGTGTGCCCATTCACTTATTCACTCGTTCATTCATCCGTTCGTTCACTCATTCACTAATTTGTTCATTCACTCAAGTACTCGGAATCCCATTCTGGACCAGGCCACCTGCTGAAGACCAAGAAACTGTCTGGGTGTGAGACAGAGCTCATGGTCTCCACCTTCAAGGGCTGGCATCTAGATGAACGATCATTACTCCAACTCCCATGAGTACAACATATACACAGCACTTACATAATGCACACAATAAGCAATACACAGAACACACACCGTACCACACACACAACACAGAAAATGCAGGACATGTGCCACACCATACCACACATGCATGTGACACCAGATGCACCACACATCATAAGCAGAACAGACACAACATCCACACAAATGCTCTCGCATACAACATTCACACCGCACCATGCACATGCCACTGCCCCCCAGACACTGCGGTTTGTACCATGCAGAGAACCAAGGTGGAGACAGAGCTTTGTCACCTCACTTCACCTTGTTTTGACAAACAGTTTTACAGTTGAGAAGTGGAGGCCTGGAAAGGTGGGCAACTGGCTCTGGCCACACAGTCGGGGAGAGACAGAGCCATGATCCAGGCCATGGCTGGCCAGCCCCACTGTAACCCTCTTCCTGAGGACAAGGTGCCCTCAGGGGATGAGGGGATACACTGGCCACCATGGGGACCGCAGAAAAGGCACATTCCTGTGCAGAGAGATTGAAGTTGGTGCACCTGGATCTGAATTCTGCCTCTTCCTCTGGCTGCTGGGAGATTCCTATACATTTCCCATGCCTCAGTTTCCTCCTCTGTAACGGGAATGATGCCTTCTGCCCTACATGTTTTGGGGGGATCACATGAGAGAGGAGCAAGTACTCCCATTATATGAGGAGAGACCTCTTTCCTCTCTTGATTTTAGCAGTTCCCTCCTCTACCACGCCTGCAAGAAGGTAGAAGGCTCTAGAGTTGCCCAATGCAGCTGCAGGAGAGCTCAGGTATGGTTCCAGGGCTGGGCATGGGCCAAGGAGAGCTGCCTCTGCTCCTTGCTTCAGTCTTCCTTGCTTTGTCATTTTTGATTCTTGAATGTCTCCAGGCAAATCAATTCTAGGTTTGGTCCTGAGCTGTCTAGAGCCTCAAGGGCAAGAGGTTGTGCTGTTTGTGTCTTGCTTATTGCCTCATTTCCAGCATCTAGGACAGTGCCTGTCCATTTATTTTGTGCGATAAATTGGGAAACTGGAAGACACAGGAGGGAAAGAATGAAATAAAACATAACAGAGTAGTCTGAAGGGGCAGAGACAATGTTTACTCACTTGAAAGTTTAAATTTGAGAAGTAATTGAGGAAAGAGAGAAAGAGGATCTATAGAAGACAATGAAGATAAAAGGTAAGAAACCTAAACATGAAAAAAAGAAGGGAGAAAGAGAAAGAGAATGAAAAAGGAAAGAAGAGAAGAAAGAAAGAAAAAGGAGACCAGAGAAAGAGAGGAGAGAAAAAGAAAAAAAAAAACCCCAAATACAAAAATACGTGCAGAATACAGAACAAAACAAGATGACATCCAACCAGACAGGAAAGGGACAGCCAATCGAACAAACAAAGGAGAATGAAAGTAGTAAAATACCTCTGGTGCTTACAGTTCTGTGATAGTGTCCATATTTAATTTCAGAAATGTGCTGGCTATGGAGCTGATCTTGGCCTCTGGATGTGGGGCCTGGGACTCGACTTCTGTTGGTGGAGTTCTGAATCCAACTGCTGGCTCCTCGCTGCTGCATCAGACACTTCCACATTGCTGGTCTCACTGATCACTCCACCCTGCAAAGGTGAGTGACTGCCCGTGTGCCTGGGGCCTGGCTGCTGTCTTGGGTCTTAGGTCTCAGGGTTCTGGTCAGTCTACTCAACAAAGGTTTGTGTCTTTACACTCCTCTCACAGGCCCTGTTGTCCCCTGTTGTCCACAGGCAGTGGAGGAAGCACAGAGCGTGGACTCACACGTTCTCACAGACCCTGGTATCCCAGAGATAATCTTTGTGTGGTAAATTGGTTGCACGGATGGGGTGCATCTTTCTTGGTACCAAGCCCTGGGCTGCTGCAATGAATCAGGCCCTGCCCTTAGGAACTCTCAGCATGGGAGGGAGATAGATGCATAATCATCACCATTCATGAGCAACGCAGTCACCACAGGTTACTGGGCCTCGACTGTGCACAGTGGTTTGTCCCCTCATTTCAGCCACCTGGGCCACAAGGGGTTCTCATGGCCATGGCCATTTCCCACGTGAGAAACTCAAGGCTCAGAGAGGTGAAATGACTTCTGAAATCTCGCCCAGCTGGTGAGGCATGGACGTGGGATTTAAACCTCTTTTACTTTTTACTTTTTACTTTTCTTATTGCTGAGACAAAATAACCAACACCCATAAGTTAAGGGAGGAAGGTTTATTTAGGTCACAGTTTTGTAGAGGTTTCAGTCAATAATCAGCTGGCTCCAAAGCAGGGTAGCATGGCAGAGGGGCATCACAGAGGAGAAATACTTCATGGCAGGCAGAAGGGAGCAAAGCAGGCAAGCAAGGGACAAGACAAGCCTCTTTCTGCCCCTTATATTGTATCCAGGCTACTGGGATTAGGACAGTGCTAAGCCAATCAGTGGACTGATATAGTCATCATACATCCTTATTCCTAGCATTGCACCATGAATTAATCACACACTGTAGATTCAGCCACCTCTGATGAAGCCCTGCCTATGACTGCATGAGGCTTTTGGGGGGCATCTGGACACAAGCCATAACAGAACCCAATGGTGTCCAACCCCCAAATCCCAGTGAGTGCTGCCTACCCTTACCAGCACTCAAGCAAGAAAGGCCACGTGGATCTAGGCAACACAGGCCTTGGCCATGGGACTCTCAAGAGCTCTGAGATCAGGGAGGTAAGTCTGGGAAGGTCTCTAGGAGGACACTGAACAAAGGGGCCTGTGAACAGCTGGAGGGACAAGGAATCAGCTGTTCCGCAGAGGCCAAGTCAGGGCGTGGTCAGCAAGCGGAAAGGTCAAAGTGTGGGTGGTGAAGAAGGCAGCGGGTGGCAGTGTCCTCGCAGGGTATCTGCAGGAGACAGAGGGCTCCCACCACAGGTTGGCATGTGACAAGTTGTGAGCAGAGTCAGCGAGACCAACAGGGCTGGTGGCATGGTGCCGGGCTGACCACTCCCATGCTGTGCTCAGGCCTCAGGAGGTACAGAGAGCACCCAGCCGAAGAGCTACAGCAAGGGGTGGGTGACAGGGCTGTGGCCCTTGGGAGAGCAGCACAGGGTGGGGAGGGGCACTAAGAAGCTCACCTGCTCCTCATCTCCCTCTAGTGGCTCCATCACCCTGAAGCCAAGGACCTGGGGTCCCCTGGGGCCTCCACAGAGTCAGCCTCTCTGCAGGGGGCAGGGCCAGGGGCAAGTCCAGCTTTGAGAAGGGTGACTTTAATGTTTATCAAGGAGGGTACAGCCAGCCACCCTGATGAACATCTTGGGCATTATCTTTGCCTGAACCCTTGATCCCTTCCTCAGGACAGATTCCTACAAGTGGAAAAACTGCATCAAAGTGCACAAATGTGTTTAAGCCCTGTGATCTTTTTTACTTTATCACATACCTGAAAGACACCTGATTAGCATCCCCCTAGCTGCAGAAAATATGAGTACCTATTCTACCACGTGGTCACCAGCATTAGGTATTACTGCTCTATTTTTTTATTCTTAAAGAGAATAAAAAATAATAAAAAATATTAGGAATTATACAGAATTTCACTAAACAAGATGATAGGGATTCAACAATGGTTGTTATATTGCATATTGTTGCCTTCAAATTAGTTGTTCGTATTACCAGATATATGCATGCAAAATTGGTCCAAAAAATTAAAAAGAAAAAAAATCTAAGCCTTAACTGTTCCTTTCAATCAACCAATATGAATGAGCAGTACAATTATCCCAACTATCCTTATATATACATGTATACTTCTTTCCCTTCCTTCTTTCTTTCTTTTCTCTTTCCCTTCATCTCAGTTGTTCCTTCCCTTTGAGCAGTTTCTTTCCCTTTCACAATATCTATTGTACCTTTCAGATTTTAGTTACTTTTTCAGGTTCTTACACTAGGGAGACAATACGATGTGTATACATGTGGGTGTGATTATTTGGCTTTTTTCTTTTTACTAATTCTACTCCAATAGATAATTGTGTTATTGGTACATGGAGTTCTGGCTTGTAGCTCCTGTTTCCAAGCAATTTGATGATAAAATCAAAGTCCAGGGCTTTCAGCAAGCCACTTGACAAGGACAAGAAGCAGCCTGTGGAGTAGCCCCAAGAAGGGGCTCAGAGGTGCTGCTCCCAGCCTGACCCTTACCTGCTGAGCACCTGGGAAGACCATTCCTTCCCATCCCACATAACGTGGAAATGGACAGACCTGGGCTCAATCCCTGGTGCTCATTCCTTTCTGGGTCCATTGGGTAATGGCTTGAGCTCTCCCATCCTCAGTCTTCTTATCTGTCTAATATTGTTGTCCCACAGCATTTCTAAAGTGGCTGTGACTCTTTCAGGCATAAGGACAGGAGCCCAATTCAATAACAAAGGGGGTGGTGCTGGGCTTGATGGATTTTAACTCTTTGCTCATGTTGCAGGCCAGAGTCTCTGCTTCTTGCTGTGGCGGCTGGGACCTAAGGTCTTCTGTTTCTGGAGGCCACTGGAGGCCCATGCTGATCCTCTTAATATTTCAACTTCTCAAGAAACAAAAATATTACTATTTCTAGCAGTTCTAAAAAATTCTGCAAGTGGATCTTGCAGGATAAATTTGAGTCAGGAGCAATTTCTGAATCCAGCTGCTCTGTCTTAAGACAAGGGTCCCCTTGTCCTCCCACCCTCTCCCCTTACCAGGCTGTGGGACCAGGGGCTCCTCAGCTGCCACTGCAGCAGTCATCTCCACGCAGGCCGAGCCCGAGTGTGCATCTGGGCCACGTTAGTCTCCTAAGAGGCACCTCTGGCAAGGGTGGTCTCCAACACACAGTATTCCGCTGTCACTCGCTTTTGCAGACTTTCTCTAAAAGGACATTCTCCATTCCCATGCCATCCTCTGAACACGGGGAGATTTTACATTTTATCCGCATAGTGGGCTCTGCCAGAAAATCCGGCATTTTCAGGCAGCATTAGAATTAAGAGGTCCCAAACTGAGGATAGGCAAGGAACAGTTTTTTTCTGCATGTCATACTCCTCCTTTAAAGTAAGACCTTTATTCTGAGGCTCTTGAGGATTCTAAGAGACAGGGCATAGAACTGGCACAGCACCCAGCACCCAGGAGACAGATTAGTCTCCCTGTTGTCATAGACATCACAGCTGTGTTACCAGAGACCCACGGGGCTGTTGTCGGTTCCCATTATCTGTGTGGTCAGTTTTCTCCAAATCCACAGCCAACACCAGAGGTAGTACGGGGACCAAAGTCAGCAGGAAAAGAGCTTTGACTGAAGCTACTCTCCCTCTGCGGTGTCTGCCCTCCCTGGCTTCTCATGCACATGGGGGCTTCCAGAGCATGCTTCTGTACTCTGGCTGCTGCCTATCAACGCCATCCTGGCCCAGGGAGGTTATAGCATGATGGGAACCAGAAGAATGGACTGGTAGGGGCCACCTGCTGATTGACCAGCAGGCTCACAGGATAGGATGCTGTCCTCAGGCATCCAGTCGGAGTCCTTATGGGCTTACAAGGGACCATATCTTCCCTCTGCTGGGCATCCTTGGCCAGGTGCAGGGCCAGGGTTACCTGTGACACCACAGGCTCCAGCCCTGGGAGGCAGAGTAGGGATGGCTGTCTAGGGAAGAGGACACAGCTCAGGAGGCCTGGGAGGCATCCTGGGCTTCCAGGGGAGGCAGCAGCAGTGCAAAGCTCAGCCCTTTACAGTGCAGTGCACCTGGGTCTCTCCCTGGAACTGCACAATTACTCCTCCCTGTCCCCCGTCTCTGGTCACTTAGGAGGCTAACAGGCCCACCTTGTCCTCAAGAAAGAAGAGGCAACGAGTGTGTGTGTGTGTGTGTGTGTGTGTGTGTGTGTGTGTGGTTGACTGTGTCATTTGTTAAATGGGAAAAAAAAGGGGTAAACATCATACTGGGGCTGGGGAGTGGTGTAAACAGAGTCCAGTTTAGCCTTTTGTCTGTGACTCCCCATCCTGAGCACCCTCTCTGTACCTACGCCTCCTCCTTCCCTGAGCCACAGCTGTGGACTCCCAGGCTGGGCAGACTGTGCAAGTTGTCAAAGTGCCATCTGTGGCCAGGGACAGCAGTGATCCATCAGGTCCCTTGAAGCAGCTTTGGGGAGGAGTAGTTGGTGGCCGTGCTGAGGTAGGAGGGGGAAGAAAAGAGTTGGCACGGGCCGCAGGTCCTCTCCTCTGCCCTCCCCAGGAATAGCTGACCTTGACCAGGTATCAGAGCAGGCGAAGGCTCTAGACCCTCAGCCTAAAGGTTGACCTGTGCTAGTGGCCTGAGAGTCACAGCGTCCTGGCTTGGAATGAGGTTTATCCAGGAGATGCTGATGTGCAGTCAGGCCTGGCACTGCTGTGCTGCATCCACAGCTCAGTGTACAAAGGGGAAACCGAGGCCTGGGGCTCCGAGCACTGTGATGGGCTGATCTCTGAGGGCCTCCCAGCCAAAGGTCTCTGAGGAACCAAGATGCAGGGCTTAGGATCTCAGCAGCCCTAGGCTCAAATTCAGTCAGCCGCTTGCCTGCTGTGCGACTTTGGATAAGCGCCTGTGACTCTGACAATCTAATTTTGGCACAGAGGATGGTCATAACGCCTGCTGCACAGAGATGCTGGAGGATGTGGTGGGCCTATGAGCCCAAGGTGCTTTCTCAGCGCTGGGTGCACGGGAGCGGCAGTGACTTCAGTGATTGCCCTGGGAACCCTGGTCATGGGAACAAGCTGTGTCTCAGGGTCCTGTCATGGGAAGCTGTGTTCTGTGGAGCCACACAGGCTCCCTCTGCCCCACCCTGCACTTGCTGCTCCCACTCTTCCTCTGGCCCCAGGGTGGGGTGAAGTGGGGGCTGCCGTGGTCCCATCTGCTCCTCCCCTTCCTCCCTTTCTTCTCCCACTTAGCAAACAGCTTCACTTAGGAAGCCATCTGGGAGGATGGATGGCACAGACACATTCTGCAGAACAAGTTTTCAGGGAGAAGAGCCAAGAAATTACAGGCAGAGCACTTACAATTCCAATCTCATTAGGTCCCATGACTCTGACGGTGGGGGAATCACATTTCCAAATTGTGCATTTATTTCTCACCCCCATTGCCCGAGGTCTCTGGCTTTGTTCTCATTTGTCTTTGAGTGGCCTGGTCCTGATGTCTCTGGTTGGCTCCCTCCCTCGGGATAAGCGCCCCCATCCCTCACCAGGATGGGCTGCAGCTGGGGCTTCCTGACCCCTCACTCTTGTCCAGTGCAGTCACTGTCCCACCTGGGTGGCCGCTCCCTCTCCCTACAGGAGTCCTGGGTGAAGTTTCTCTTGGGGGGTCTCCCAAGACAGATTTGGGACCAAAGAGTGGATGCCCTGAGAGAAAGATGTGTTTAAAATTATGATAGATGGACAACCCTGGGGATGAGTAGCAAGCTCCCCATCACTGGAGGTGTGCACAAAGTAGCAGCAAAGCTGAGTATGGGGTTTGGAGGCTGAGAGATCTGGCTGGAGTCCTGGCCCGCTGCCTAGAATGGGGTCTGGTGTTCAGCAATGGACTTACCCTCACTGAACCTTGGTTTTGTCATCTGGAAAATCAGGTGAGATGATAGTTTCTACTTCGTAGGGTTGTCATGGCGACAAAAGGACCCTGCGTGCAATACACTGAGCCCAGTGCGCAGCACAATTCCTTCTCTCAAACAAACTAAAAATCTAAATTGCTGTAGTTTAACACACCCAAGCCTCTAGGATTGTATGATTCAATTATCCTAAGATTACAGACTTCTTTAACGTCTAAGGCTTTAGGATATTATGGTTTGGGCACTAGGGCTCATGCCCAAGATGGACTAATAGGGATAAATATATCCTTCCTCCTGAACAAACCAGAAAGGAAGGAAGGAAGGGAGGGAAGAGGGAGGGGGAGAGGAAAGGGAGAATAAAAGAAGACAGGAAGAGAGATGAGACAGTATTTTTAAGACCCTGGATGTTGGATGATGAAGTCTAGAGACTCTTGGAAGAAGGCGAGCAGACAGGGGAGTCCTATGCCTCTACAGCTTACTGCGTGAGTGGAGTCTTCTGGACACTACATAGGGAGGAGGAGCTAGAATTCCACACCTTGGAATTGAGGAGAGGAAGCAAGAGTTAGGAGAGGTCACAAGCGAGAGAGCGTCACCGAGAGAGGGACCGAAGATGGGCAAGGGCCCCCTTGGAGCATTTGGCTGGCTGCTGGTCAGTGTGCTGTGAGAACAAAGTGCCAAGAGAGAGTTATTTGAGAGTGTTTGGGCGATCAGGGCCAAAAGCGCTGCTTGTGCTGACCAGCCAGGCTGACAGACTTCACAACTGGCAGGGCTTGAGTAGAGCGCCCAAGGGACCTTGCCTCAGATGTGGGGAATAATTGGTCTTTGCTTGCCTGCCAGATGATGACACCTGGTGTGGGGGTGTTAGTTTCCGGGGCCACCGTAACAAATGACACACACATGAGAGAAGTTTACTCCCTCACCGTTTGAGAAGCCAGACGCCTGATCTTCAGGGTTGGCAGTTGGTTCCTTCTGGGAGCCCTGGGGGAGAATCTGTCCCCCACCCCTCCCAGTTCCTGGAGGTTGCTGGCCGGCCCTGACACAGGCCCGTGCACCTCTCCAGTCTCTGTCTCCATCTTCACACCATGATCTCCCTCCTCTGCCGTCTTACGGCTGTCTTATAAGGATACCAGTCGCTGGATTTAGGGCTCTGTCTGACCTTGTCTGAACTAATCACATCCACAGATATCCTATTTTCAAGTTTTCTCACATTCTGAAGTTTCAAGTGGACAAGAATATTTCATACAAGTTCAGCACAAGTTAAAAGTAGGACCCAAAAGGATCAGTTTGTCCCGAAGTAGTTTAATTGTATCCCAGAACAAAACTCAAGAAAATGTGTAGGTATACAAATATATCTAATACTTAGGAAGGCAAAAGTCACAATGCCTGATACTTAAACAAATATTTCTACCAGCTGTACACACAGTCAGGAAAATATAACCTAGTAAGAGTAATCAATCAGTTGAAATTAACAAAACTGATATCAACATTAGAATCAAGAGATAAGGACATTGTAACAGTTATTAAACTATATTCCAGATGTTAATAAAGCAGAGATACAGAATGCATAAAAAAATTCTAAATTGAATTCTAGAGATATAAACTAGAATGTCTAAGATATAAATTCACTGCATAAGATTAGCAGCAGGCTAGACCTTGCAGGAGAAAAATTTACTGAATATAAAGATATAGAGATAGAAATTCTCTAAAATGAAAGACACAGAGAAAAAAGAATTTAAAAAGAATGCAGATTATTAATGACTTGAGGCAATTTCAAAAGATTAATATACGTACATCTGGAACTTCCAAAGGAGGGGGAAGGGCACAGAAAAATTACTATCAGACATTTTTCCAAATTTTATGAAAACCACAAACTTGCAGATCTAGGTACAAGATATATGAGGGAAACGACACTGAGACACAGCATAATCAACTTGCTAAAATCCAGCGATAATGAAAATATCAAAAAAGCAGTTGAGAATAAAGATGTGTTACACACAGAAGAACAAAGACCATGATGACAGCCGATTTCTTTTCATAAACTATGCAAATTAGGAGAGAGTGGAGCAACATCTTCAGCATACTGAAAAAGAATGTCAACCTAGATTTCTTTACCCAGCAAAAATGCTTTCCAAAATAAAAGCAGAATACAGATATTTTCAGACATACAAAACCTGAAAGAATCACAAACAGTGTAAGAAATGATAAGGATGTCCTTCAAGAAGGAAAATGATAGCATATGAAAATATGCATCTATAAAAGGAATAAAGAGCTTTGAAAATGATATCTATGTTGGTAAATATGTGATATTTGTTCTTCTTATTTAAGTCCTTCAAAGAGATATAGTAATTGCCTGTTTCAATAATAATTATCAAAATATAGTATGAGGTTTATAATATCTCTACAAATAACAAAAATGACTGAGGTGGGATAAAAGAAATAAAGATAGGTAGAAAGGAGAGAAAGCAAGTCATAATTTCAAAATTGTACTTTTAAAAAACTGCAACTCCAGGATCATATCATATCTTTACCACTGAGGCCTGTTTGTTTTTTCTTTCAAGGTATTGTAAGTCCATAAATCAAGCTGGTTGGCAAGGTCAACAGACCATCACTGGACCTGTAAGTTGAGCCAGCATTTTCCATAGATCCACAAATTCTGCAGATTTCCCTCCCACCCAAACCACATCAATATTCCTGCCTCCAGATCATCAGGTACTTCTCTTTTTCAAGCCTGCACTCTATTGTCTCTGAGTGTGCTCTTTAATTCTGCCTAGGAAAACTTTTCTATCCCTTTCATTGATGCAACTTGAAATTCTTTTCCGTGAGGAGAGTCAAGAACCTACTAGGTGGCTGAGTTATGGTCCACAAATCCTCTTTGGGGGAACCCCTTGGACCCTATCCAGAAATGCAACAATAGAGAAGGGAAATGGAACTATACTGTTGTTAAGTTTCATATGGTATCTTAGAAATGTTCTAATTTTACCTGAAATTAGTCTAGTACATGCTGAATAACCCTACAGCAACCCAAAGAAAAACAAAATGAAAAGTTATAGAGAATAAGCCAACAGAAGAGATAAAATGGAAAATGAAAAACATCTGAAAGAAGGCAGAAAAAGAGGAAAGGGAAATGAAGACAAGATGGGGCAAATAGAAAGCGAATAGAAAAATGATAAACATATATAACCAAACCCATAATCATATTAAATATAAGTGGCCTGAGTCTTCCTGAATAAAAGGCAAGGATTATCAGATTAGGTTTTAAAGAATTTGAACTAATTCTATACCACCTACAAGCAACACACTTTAAAAATAAAGGAAGAAACAGATTTAAACTAAAAGAACTTAAACAAAGAAATATTAACCCAAAAAAGATTCATGATCATTTCTTTCTGTCCTTTTCTCCTGTTCAAATCTTTGTTCCCACTAAACTTGCTATTCCTTGACGTTCGCCTTTTCCTAAATCCAGTGTAATCTACTGCACTCTTGTCTCCAGACATATCAGACCTATCAGTATTTCTGAATTGTGCCTTGCTTTACTCTCATATTCTACCACCTTGACGCTTGCCCTTCCTGCATTAATACTGAGCCCCATTTCTGCCTACCAAAATCCTGCCCTATCTCTAGGGTCAAGGTGGAAGGCAGGCTTTTTACAAGCCTTCTTTCAGTTCCTAGATGAAATGGATGTCCTTACCTCTGTGTTTCTAATGCATTTTTTCAAATGACTATCACAGCCAGACTCATTATTATTGCTGAGAAGGAAACATCTGTCCCATACCCCATAGAAAACCCACTTCTGGTGTTCTTCTAAGACCCCTCACCCTCCCTAGGGAAGGAAGAGATGCAATCTGACTGGTCACAGTGGGACACTGATGGGCCCACCATTGTGGGGGACAGGATCATGCACGGACGGCAGGGCATCGGGGGCAGCTCCCTCCTGTCACCTCTCCCCTTCCAGTGCCTGCATGGAGCAAGTCAGCTCTGCAGACCCAGCTGTGGGAAGCAGAGTGGGAGGAGCAGGCAGCCTCACTCCAGCCTCATTCTCACCTCTAGCCCTGTGTTAGTGTTGGTGCCAGCAAGGGAGAATCCACTGGAGAGACTCTGACAGAGGAGTCAGTGCTGAGATCAGTTATTCAGGAGCTGGAGAGTTAAGAGGTCATTTGCTATTCAGTGTACAGTCTGTTGCCCAGCAGCATAGGCTAATTTGGGAGTCTATTAGAAAGGTGCAATCTGAGAGCCCAGGCTGGGTGTGCAGGGTTGGAGTCCCTGGCAGCAGGAGAGCCAGTGTTCTATTGGATCAGCGATCCCCTATGATCTTGAATAAGTTTCCCTCCTTAAAGACCCCATCACTAAAACAATCACGTTGAGATTAGAGCGTCAACACATGAATCCAGTATGCAATTAGGGCAAAATACTGCCCATAACAATCATCATCTTTGCCACCACTAATTTCATCTTCACCCCCCACCGCCCTTCCATCACACCATCATCATCCCCGTGGTCACCTAGCTCATTAAACACTTGCTTGCCGCTGAGCACAGCGCTTGTTGTGGCCATCTTTTATTTTACCCTCTTGACAGTTGTTGAGGCAGGGACACCTTTTCCCTCCACTTTGCATGTGAAGCAAAAGCACACAGAGGACAGGGTCACTCACATGGTGAATAAGAGGGAGACTCGAGCTTTGCACCTGCTGCACTCTTAACCACTACATGATGCTCTGTCTCCTTCTTTGTGAGGAAGCCCTCTCTTCAGTCTCTCGCTACAGCCAGGCTTCAGTCCTCTTCCTGGCTTCAAAGGAGCCCATGGACAGAACTCAGACAGGGTTCCAGGGCTCCTTGGTACTGCCTTCTTCCCTTCATCTCTTTTCCTCCTGTACACCCTGCCTGAGGGGTCTTCTTTGCTCCTGAGATTCCAATGATCACCCTGCAGTTGGTGATTCCCAAGACCCTCACATCCAAGGGATCTGCTTGTAGCCTTGGCCTTTGAGGTCACATCCATCACATGAGCACCTGCTCAGAGCTGAGACTCTGCTGCCTTACTATAAAAGTGCCCAGCTGAGGGAATGGCGTGGAGGCTCACTGTCGTCTTAATCACTCTCTTCATTGTGGAGACGTAAGACCTGATACCCACAAATGCAAAGATGAGAGGTTTACTTTTCCTCTTGGTCACAGCCTGTGGTCAGCAGGCCCCAGGCAGAAACAGCATGGTGGAAAAGCCTGGTGGAGGAAAGTTACTCATGTCATGGTGGCCAGGAGGCAGAGAAATAAGGAAGGAGCCAAGGAGGGAGACGCACCCTTTCAGATCATGGCCCTAGTGACCTGCCCTTATGGTCAGACTCCACTTCCCAACAGCGCACTCACCTGCTGAACTCACCAGTGAATGGTTCCACTGGTGACTACGGGACTCCATGATCCAGTCCCCTTCTGCAAGCCCCGCCTGTGAGTGTGTCAGGTCTCTGGGGGATGTTCTTGATCTACACCATAACGCTCACCACCACCAGGTGCTTGGCCAGGCATTTTTGCTGGTCTTCACAAAAGCCCTGAGAGGTAGAGACCAGCCTAATTAATGCCCACTTCACAGGGAGCACTCTGAAGCTCAGGGAGGTGAGCACACATGATCAACTTCATCCAGCCGGCGTGCAGCTGAGCCAGGCTGGCCTGGTTCTGGAGCTGGGCCCATGAACTCTTGGCTCACTGCCTTCCCCAGAACCTCAGGAAATGAGGGGCATCTCTCTGCCCTGCCAGCTGCCTCAGAGAGCTTCTGGCTCAGAAGCAGCCGTGGAGGGGAGTCCACTAAGATCACACCTGCTTCTGACTTGTTACCTCAAATCTGTGTTTATCAGCAGAGCTATCCACTCCCCTGACCCTTTATGTCCAATCAAACAGCTGTGTGTGCATGGGGGAAGGCGTGGTTTCTAAGTGGGAACACTCAGTGGGCCAGGGAAGGTGACCCGGACCGGGACTGAGGGTCTGCTCACACCCGCCAGCTCAGCTCCTGGCAGCCAGTAGGAAAGACCTGGGAGTTCTGCAGGACATGGGCATTTACTGAGCACCTGCTAAATACCAAGCTCTACAGATACAGCAGAAAACCCAGGAGGCCAGGCCTGACCCTCATGGAGCATATGTAGCAAGTAGACCCACCCTGGCCTCTCTCTCCCTCACCTACCTGGGGTGTTGTTACTGGGGCACTGCTGGGTCCTGAAAAGAGCTGAGTTCCATTTTGGCTTTCTTGTCACTGTACAGTGTGACCTCAGGCAAGTCAATTTTCCTCTGTGGTTCTGGGTTCCTTTTTCAATAAACTGACATGCCTGCCCACTCCTCTGACCCTGTGGTATCCCAGTCTTCATTGCTAATGGATGTCTCCCCCTCAGAAAGGATCTTGGCAACATGGGAAATCATCAGTGGGAACATCTGAAACTGACGTGTTGCTTCACTGCATGTTCAGCAGAGTGAGCTCCCTTCTGTCCCCTGCTGCAGCCGGAGATGTTGACTTCACTGCTGCCTGATGATCTAAGCAGGGGGAGTACGGTGGTCTGAAGTCCCTGTGGGGACATCACTGACTCTAGTGCAAACCTGGAGCCTTCAGAGGGCATCGTGTGCAGAGTGTGGGTGGCCCCTGGGTTGCAAACCTGCCTTGGAGAGGGGCAGCTGAGCCCAGATGGAGACAGGAAGAGAGATGGCTCCTAGCTCTGACCCACCCGGCCATTCTCTAGTGGACCGTGTCACCCAGAAGACTGGAGGTGGCAGTGTCCAGCTCTCTGAGGGGCTTCTGGGGAGCTCCATGCTGGACATCCTGGGGCAGCCCATGGCCTGAAGTCTACTGAGCTCTTGAACTTGACACTGTTACTATGCAGTACAGGAAGCATGGAGACAACATATCTTCATCTGGACAGGTCAAGACCACTGCAGAGCAAATGGTGGCCAACTGCTTAGGGACCTGAACTGCTCTCAACCCAGGACAGGGAGGGGTCCGGAAGGCTGAACCTTGAGAAGAAGACTTCAGGGTTCCCGGGGTTTCCAAGCCCTCTTGCTGTTCTCTGAGACCCAGGACACTAGTGGGGGACACTAATGGAGAGACAGTAGGAAGAGAGCAGCCTGCAGGACCCCCTGGGATTGGAGACCATGAGGGGTTGATTTCTGCCTCTGCCTCCTGCAGAGCCCATGGGCAGAGGCTGATGTGCACCTGTGATGTGCTGGGCACGAAGTGTGGGCAGGATCGCTGCCTTGCCACTAGCTTGTCTGAGTCTGGTGAGATAGAACATGCCCCACACAGCGGGTCACATGAAGGGGTCTGTTACCCACAGATGGCAGCAAGAGACAAGAGAAGCCTAGGGCTCATTATGAGCCAATTTCCTAAGGCTCAGGAAGGCTGCCAGGGTGGGAGAGTCTCACCCACATTTGCCTCACTTGCACCGCTGCTGAAGCGGCCAGAAAGTAGCTGGCACTGGGTTTTATACTTTGGGATCACGTGATTGCTGGGCTAAAGCATCCAAGGATGTCCTAGGCCAGGGGGCTGGAAGAGAGCCTGGCTGTTCCGATGGTTATGCTCTGTCTCAGGACATTGCATTCCCAGCCACGGGAAGACTGGGTCAGTCCAAGGCCATTGAGAGAATCGTCCATCCATCAAGAGCATGGTGCTGGGGATAAAGCTGTGAAGAGAACAGACCCGGTTCTGGAAGCTGAGTGAGAGTCCAGTGAGGTCAAATATGACTCCAGCACCACAAAGATCAAGGGTGTTACAGGTGGGACCAGTGCTCTGGAGAAGGGGACGTGGCACTGTGGATAATTAGGGATGGAAGCCAGGGGTCATCCATGGTTCTCCTTTCTAACCATCATCTCCAGTATGATGACTAGTTTAATGTGTCGACTTGGCTGGGCCATGGAGCCCAGGTGTTTGGACAAACACTAATCTGGAGGTTTCTACAAAGGTGTTCCTTTTTTTCTTTTTGATGAAATTAATGCTTACATCAGTAGATTGTGAATAAAGCAGACTCCCTTCACAATTTAGGTGGGTGTGGTTCAATCAGTTGGAGGCCTTAAGAGAAAAACATACTGACCTGGAGGCAGAGCCCAGTAGCTGCACAATTCCTCTTGGGTGCCGGGCTGCCACCCACCTGGCTGGCTTTGGACTTGACAGCCTCTGTGTTTGCAGGAGCCAGTTCCTTAACACTGTGTTCTGTCATATATAGTTATTGAAGGGGTCTCCAGAGAAACCATGAGGCGGTGTAGCATGTGGGACACACACACACACACACACACACACACACACACACACACACACACACACAAAGATCCCGTTGGTTCTGTGATTCTGTTTTTCTGGAGAGCCATGGCCAGTATAATCATCAGCATCACCGCCATCATCACCACGGTCATCACATCATCCCCATCCCCATCCGTACTGAGGCTCCACTGGAGCCCTCATGCTCACCAGGCACTGTGCGGTGGGGTGCTCTGAGACCCGACCTCATTTCCAACCTCCCTCCTAGCACCCCAAGAGGCAGATACTGTTCTCGACGCATTTCAGAGCAAAGCAAGCTCAAGGAGGGCAAGGACTTGTCTGGGTTCCTTTGGTAAGTGGTAACCGGAGGTCCTTGTGCCCACCACAGTGCTCTTTCAGCTGTGACGCACCTCTCAGCGTCTCCCGTGGAAATCCTCAAGGGTTAACCCTGGTGCCCCACAGTCGTGTGGTGTGATGCTTGGGGATGGAGGCTCCCACTGGGGTTCACAGCCAGCTCCATCCAGCACATCTTTCAGAGTCCTCTGGTAAGTTCCATAGCTGCTCAGGCTGCTGCTCCTCAGGGACACAAGGGAGGGTGGATGAGGTGACACTGCAGCCTCAGGGCACAGAGCACTGCGGCAGGGTCTCCCACCTCCCTTGACCCCAACCTAGGACTGTCACTGAGTGGCTTACAGAGGCCCAGCTCAAGGCCACGCTGAGCTGTGAAGGCCGAGAGCTCCCCCTCGGTCCTCCAGGCCCAGCCAGGCAGCCAGAGCGACAGAGAAGGCCTCCTCTTCCTCTGCAAAGGTGATGGCCCCATTAATGTGAGGCCTTGTTTGTGGTTATAAAATTTTAAATGCTACTTTCCCCACTAAATGGCTTCTACTAGTTTGACCAGATAAAAATGGACTTGGCTGAGATAGATCAAAGAAAATCAATAAAGAATAAAAGTTAACACGGGAGCAAATGCATGATGTCAGTCACAGAAGCCGAGAGAGTGTGTGCTGTGTGAGGCATCCCAGCCCCCGGCCATGTCTGCTGCATGGGTGAGGGGCAGATGGAGCGGGGGGAGGAGTGGAGAGCTGCAGTGGTGCAGATCTTGATATGGGCCGCAGAGTCGGGGCTCAGGGTGTGTAAAAGTGGGAGAGTCACTTAGAGGCCAGGCTTCCCCTGTGCTGCCGGCGCTCAGGGCTCTTGGTGTCCGGCCTCTGAGCTTTCCCAAGGGTTCAGTGCTCTGGGAAAGCACGCAGAGTAGGGCTGCCCCTGGATCAATCCCTTGACATCTAATCCCCAGTTCTAGCCACTGCTTCCCACTCTACACTGCCCTGCGCACACGGCTTTCTCCCAGGTCCTCCATCTGGGACCTGGGGACCCTTCATGCTGGTCCAGACCTGGCCTCCCTGGGTGGGTAATAATGCCCATTGCATCACATGAAGACTTAGCTCAGGCCACACAGCACCCTGTGAGTCAGTGCTGTTACTGTGCCCAGCACATGGATAAGGGAACCGAGGTACAAAAGAGGTTAAGTCACTTTTCCAGGGTCATACTGTTCCTAAGTTGTGAGGACCAGCTTCTGCGCACCCCACAACTCCCTCCCCTAGCCGCTGAAGAGGTCTCTGGGATCGATCATCCATTTCTTTCCTTGTTATAAAAATGGGAAGCTGAGATCCAGAGAGGGCAAGTGATTTGTCCAAGGTTACACAGTACCTTAGCAGCCAAGCCAGGCCTCCTGATTCTTTCCCAGGCTTCCTCTACCTGCAAGCTCTCTGGCCACTTTCTCCATGGCCACTGGCAAGACGTGATCCAGGGGCCAGCGGAGGCAGCTCTGGAGAGCTCCATGAAGTTGGGAGGAGGGAGCAGGTTGCCTCGGGCTCCTGCTCCCCCCGAAACGTGGCGCAGAAATACACCCTTAGCGATAAGAGTCAGTCTAGAGTAAACAGACTAATGATGCTATTGCTGGTGCTTCATTAATTAGTGTCCCAAATACATTTAAACCTGGGCATTTAATTTAGATTTATAGGAATAATTTGGATTTATTAGACTAGTTATTATGTATTAAGTACAGGAAATGTCCGTTGCTTTCATAGGCGACATTTATCCAAGCATATAAAAGGAAGCTATGGGCCATTTAATTACCTGGTGTTAGTCTGAGCTGCCAGGGAGGTCTGGGGGTGGATCCTCCTCATTGCACAGGCGTGGGGTTTCCCGTAGTCCTAATCTCATCCTCCCCGATGGTTATTTCAGAGATGCAGACATCCCTCCTGGAAGAGGTAACCTTCTGTGAAGGGGCTGCCTCCTGGCTGTGTGGCCCTGGTGGCCGGAATGTTGACAGCTTCAAGGCAGAGTGGTGTGGTAGGAGTTGTTGGGATAGGGGCGCTGCACAAAGCCACAGGGCCTCACCGTGACTGGCAGGGAGAACTCTGAGCTGTTGCCAGCTCTGCTGCCTGGCAGTGACCCTCAGAACCACTTGCAGCTGTAGGTTTGGCTCCTGATCCTCACAGTTTGGCTCTGTGTGGCTCCAACCTGCTGTCCCTGACTGCACCCAAGCGTCCTGAGAACAGCTGTCACAGGACAGTTAGCTCCTGGAGCCTGGGAAGAACAGCCCTTTCTGGAATCATGGATGGCCACTCTGCCTGGACAGTTAGCAGCCAGAGTACCAGGAGGTTGACAGTGAGCAATTCTCAACCTGTGACCTTCAAGAGCTGGTGCAAAGTCCCAGCCCTGTCCTACGCATGTGATAATTCTTAGACTTCTGCCCTTCTGTTTGCAGGGTCCTCTGTGAGATTAACTCCAGGCACCTGCTGTGGGGGCTTGGTGTTGGAGCACCCTTCTCTTCCCCTCTTATTCCTCAGGTAAATGTTCACCTGGATGTCTTCCCTGCAAGTTCTGCTTCTAGAAGGCAGGGGGGCCCAGGTAACTGTCATCAAAATATCAGCTCCAGGAGGGTGGGGACGAGGTCAGTGTGCTCACTACCTTCTCATTCCTCTTGGAGAACTTCCCTGCCAGCTCGGTCCAGTGATCTTGCCTGTAGCAGTGTCCCCCTCAGGCGGCCTCAATGCAGGGTGAGCTGTATTTGAGTGCCTCTGTGTTTCTCCCCAGTTCCCAATCCTGTTCTTCCCACAGTCCTGATCCTCTGTCCAGGTTCCTGTGAATCAGTGCAGATCTTCACCTCTGTCCGTGTGTCTGTCCAGCAGAGTGGACACACAGATGTGTTGCTCTGAGTTCTGGCCACCAGCAGGACTTCCTTACCTGAAGTTTCCCCATGGAACTCTTGGGGAGGGTTGGAGTGCTGTAGAAGCTACTCCGCGTGGTGTCAGAACAGCAGGAATCCCCCCTACACACCAGGACTTAGCTTGCCTTCCTCACGTGTCTGGTCGTGGGCACCTCACATGAAGTCATGGACATTAGAGGGAACAACAGCAGTAGCGAAGGGGGACTCATTGCATGAGTCACTTGAACACAGAACTTGCTTATGCCTTTGAGGTCTGCCGGAGTACAAGCTTGTATCTACCACTTCCATTTGGTTACAAATTACTGCACACATGCCCAGCTTTATTGCTCAGTGGATGAGATAACTTCTGACAGGCAACAAATGTCTCACGGTCGCTTGAGGCTCCATAGAGAACAGTTATCTTAAGAAATGTGCAAAGATTTGCTCCAAAGCCCTGTGGGCCTGGGCTACTGGAACCTGGCCCAAGGTCCCATAACAACTCCATCTGTCACGAACATGTTGAGGATCATTAGATGCTTGATGATGAGGTCCCAGTGGCAGAGTGGCTGGCACAGCAGCCTGGACATTCTGCAGGATCTTTCTTCCCTCAGATCCCCCCTCAAAATTAGGAGCTTTACAGGGGAATCAGTATAAATGTTTGGAGAAGCACACTAGGGTAGTGGTGAGGATAAGTTACTCCCCAAATCCAAAGAAACCCCCTAAAATCTGCTGTTCTTTCTCAGTGGAAGGGAGCACAAATTGTCCATCAATACAGAGGCAAGATCCAAGTATGACCCGGAAACTTTAGCTCAGTGGCAGCCCCCAAGCTCTGATAGGGTCTCCCCTCTACCTGCAGGCACAGGTCTCAGAGCTCTCGAGTGCCTTCTACTCCCACTCAGCAGGTCCAGTCTGCATGATGTCATCAGTCTGGCGACTCAGGGTGGTGCTGCTTGTGATGCTAAGTCACCCAGTCCCTTCTGTCCAGATCAGTCCCAGCAGGAGACCTGGCACAGCCTGGAGGCAAGACGGGGCATCCTGCTGTTCCCACCGTGAGTTAAAGTGAGCTTCTTCTGGTAGCTCCTGGTACAACAGCTACCTGCATTTCCAGGAACTGTGGAGCAGTGCTGATGTTCTTCTGGGGAAAGATCCCACATCTGGAGTAGCAGGTGCACTGGGAGCCACCCTTACAACATGTGTGCGATAACTCACGGTCACTGTCCAAGATCATCCTGCTTCTGCACAGGAAGCACAGGCAGGCTAAATGGAAAGCAGAGAAAGTGTAAATCATCAGCTCTGCATCTGTTCTCAGCAGATCTTCAAGTGAGAGAAAGTGTGCTTACTCAAACAGGACGGCAGAAGCAGCTGCAGATGGCAAAGGGATTTGGGGTTTGAGGCTCTCAGATTTACCTGAGTTATCATTACACTCTCAGGACCCTTCCTATTTTCATTCAAGGCCTTATTAGCTCCACATACAGGATCTGGTAAAGCTGTGAGATCAACTGATATTGTCATCTTGCCTTCTGTGGGATTGGGTTAAAATGTGCTGTGGATGAAATTTGGCGCTGATTTCCAGCTGTGTCTTCTCTGGAGCTACAAAAGGTTGGGTGTTACTTTAGAGTTTGTTTTTGTAAGACCCTGATTCTCTGAGGATACTTTGACCTGATCAGAACTTGCCATGTTCTTTCTGGAAACTGTCCAGCACAGTTGGAAATCATCATCTCTTCCTATTCTTTGTCATGGGATGAATTGTAATGGTCACAAACAGTGGCCACTTGGATGACCAAAGTCCTGCTTTCAATTGACATTTCATCCCAGGCAGCCTCAGGTGACAATGTAGGTAATGCGGATGCCTCTGCGTGCAGTGGGCCTCCAGTACCTCATTTCCCGTGGCCACAGGGTCATTGCTGTGGCCGGTCAGTGAGCAATTCATCCCATCCCTGAGTCCTGCTTGAATCCTGGGACACTTCTGGTACCCAGGGTTGCCCCATCCTGGGTCCACTTAGGAAGGTAGCCTTCAGAGGAAAGGGACATAAAGAGCTAGGAGGACTGTAGGGCAGAAAGGGGAAGGGAAAGGAAGTAAGTAGTAACCTGGGGTTAGTCACCCAAGGACAGCCACCAGCTCAGAGCTGGAGGAACAAAGGGAAGGGGTGGCACCTGCTGCCGACTGGTGGGAACAGAACACTGTGACTGCTGCTGAAAAGGCCAAAATCCCTGCTGTTGCCAGAACCATGGGCCACTATAGCTGCTTCTGTGGGGCCACAACAAAGAGAACAGAATGAACACCAGCGTTTCCTATCCTGAACTGCATTCTCCTGATAGTTTCTCCTGGCACCAAGAGCCAATGGAACTGGTTTTCTGCGTGTTATTGGATGTGGTCCAAGGAGGGCCCCAAAAGAGATGGGGATCTCAACTCACCTCAACCTTAGGGTAGGTTGTAGGTTTCCTGACTTACATCACAAATAAGCATTGCAGGATGCATTAGTGAAAGGCATAGACTTTATTAGGAAGAAAGAAACACACTCAGAAACGAGTGTTTGTGCTCCTAGGGTGAGCTGTATATGATCTGAGGTTGAGAGTATTTATGTGGTCTTGAGTGTCTTCAAGATGAATGATCTAGGATGTGTCAGGCTATTCATTTGGTGAGCTAGGTTAGAATGCATGTGTTTGCAGTTTAGAGATGCTGCCTGCTTACTAGTGCTGCTGCCTTGAAGGGGAAGGTCTGTGGGCTTGGTGAATGGATAGAACAGAAAGACTCCATGTAAAGTCCCAATTTACAGGCTTACTATATCTTTAAGATCCTTCAGAACTTTTTTGGAGTGAGTTTCCAGGAAGAGAAAAAGATATTGTAACCTTGGGTAACTTTGACTGAATCCTGAAGCTATACTTTTAAAAAAATATACAATTTTAAAATTATTTGTCTTATCTCATTTCTACTTACAGTATCTTTCTTTCCTCCATACTATCTCAAAGATGTCTGGGCAGTGCAGCTGCTGGGGCTCCAGCATCCCCCAGAATGGGGTCATCCAAGGGGAGCAAAGTGACAATGGGACGGTTGACCAGTGCAGTGGGACAGAACTTGCCTTTTGTCCCAGACAAGTCAGGTCAGACCAGCTCTGCCTTTCCCAGTGTGTGAACGGAGAAAGACAATATCAGTTGCTTTCCTCATGAGTAAAATGAGAATTATTCTTGAGTGAGGATTAAAAATTAAGTCAAGTCAAAGGGCCTGTCCCAGCGCCTGGCACCTAATGTGTCCTCCCTGAGCAAATCTGCTTCTTGCTCTCTGATCTTGAACAGCTGTCTCAGCCTTCCAGGCTCATCAGGCTGAGGTTCAGTGGTGACATGCTGCATAGTGTCTCTTAAATGGAACAGGCAGATTGGGTCTGGAAGGAGAGACAGGGAGGCTTTGGATGCGTCTGACCTTTCTGTGCCATCGCTTGAATGTCAAACAGCTCACACCTCAGCATCCTCAACATCCCCTGTATCTCTGGGCTAACGTCGCCCCTGGCAACGCTGACCTGGTCTCTGTTCCATTTGATGTGTTCACTCTCAACACCACTCAGTGGACAGGAAATTGCCACGGGCAGTGCGCTCTACACACTGTGATCCAGGCGGAAAGACCCTTCACATTATATCCATCACGGAGATTAGATTTGTGAGCTCTGGGGCCTTCTAGGAGACTGAGTACCTGAGCTACAAGGATTGTGTTGTTTGGACTGGAATGTTGAAACTCAGGTTTAAGGGGATTCTGGAAGTGACTGTAGAAGCCAGGGCTCCTGGGAGGTGCTTATTGGTTAGTGGCTTCGGGGCTTGGAATTTCCCACTCTGCCATGTACTAACCTTCTGGGTTACTTAGATTCTCTAACTCAGTTTCTTCCTTGGTAAAGGAGGGTTAATTTTAATTGACACATGCTCTTTCTGTCCTCCACCATTCCTTTAAGAAACTGAGCTTTCTGCATGCCCCAAGCCAGGATATTCAGACAGGGTCACTAATCCCAGCCTCCAGCCTTCCTGCCCCTTCCTTAGGAACAGTTAAAGGCCTATCAGACCCATCATAATTAGCAATGGATTCAAGGAATGGACCAATCAGAATTCATGCCTGGGGTTTGGTATATGGCTATTGGATGGGAGACAGTAGCTCTTTCTTTCCTGTGAAGTGCCGGTTGGGATAATATGAGCTTGGAGTTGTGAATGCTTGTGATTGCTGTGTCCTCTCTCTTGCTTGCCCCATGAAGAGTTCAGGGAGCAGAGGAGATGAAAGAGCCACTCTCTCTCACCTCCAGCTCCCCTCACACAGGGAGGGAAGCATGAGAGAGGTTAACGAAAGGGCCAGACACTTCAGCAAAGGGGGCTAGTGTGTCAATAGAGCCCTGGGTGGTCAGACAGAGCCTTGAGTGTGAGGACTGCTTGTGGAGGTGACAGTCTTAGGGGCCATCGTGGGTGTGAGGTGTCCAGGGCTCAGCAGCACCGGGAAGCTGTTCTTATACCTCGGACTAAAAGAGAGGGAGCAGCGTTTCTGGGGCCAGTCACGCCTGGAGCCTTGAAGGAGGGGCTACCCCGGAAACCGAGGTCAGGAGGGGACAGTGCTGCTGGGACCCCCTCCTCTCCTTAGCCTTCAGTTTCTGCCAGTGCCTCCTGCTGGCCCAGTGTCCAAGAAGCCAGTGTCCAAGGCACCCCCGATGTGGCCCATAAAGTCCCCTCTCCCTTGCCCTGGGCTCAGAGCAGGACAGAGGGGGAAGATGGTCAGGAGGAGCACTTGCCATAGAAGGTTCCCAACAACATTAATGCTGTCACTTCTGGGTGACATTTGGGAGTACTAGACTTTTTGTATTTTAGAGTTACTGTAAAACACCAAGGAACCATATTAAAACAATGAAGTTGTGTATTTTAAATAACCAGAGAGAGGAGGCTGGGAAGCCACACAGGAACTCTGCAGAGCCCCATCCTTACGGCACAAGGTGGGTAAGCAGCAGGTGAACTTAACTTCATGACCCCTCTGGGATTCAGGGTGGGGCAGTGCCATGGTGCTTCAGGGCCAGGTGGGCTTGGAGCCCAGAGACTGTTGAGGATCCACTGAGCCTCTGACCTGCTGGTTGACCCTGAGCAGGCGCCACCCCTCCGGCCTTGGTGTCCTCATCCCACGCAAGGGTGCACCTAGCACAGAGCTCTCTTGATGCTGCTGCTGGGAGGCCCAGGAGGAGAGAAGGCAGAGGTGCTGCCGAGAGGGAGCATAGGCTCCTCATCAGAGACAGCCAGCCCCAGACACGATCATGGGAAACAAAGCATGGAGAAAAGCTCCTGGAAAGTCCCAGGAGCTTCTGGGATGACTAAAGCTAATTTTTCACGATAGGTGAGAGGATTTGGAGTTGTGCAGCCATCTGGGAGGAAAAAAAGGGGTTGGGAGGACAGAGAAGAAGCCAGCAGCTGGGGTGGTGCAGAGACCAGGCCTGCACTGGGGCAACATCCCAGCTCTGGCCTGGTTTGGATGTGTGACTTCGAACAAGCCCCTTTGCCTCTCTGAGCCTCAGGTCCCCCTCTATAAAATTAAGGAGTTAAATTAATAACTCCTGTGGTTCCAGACCCTCTGGGTCCATATCACCTGGGGAATCTGGGCAGAAGGTTCCAGTACCACTACCACTACCACCATTGTTATCAGTACCAGATCATCAACGTATTTGCCATCATCGCCTTCACCAGCAATGTCATCAGAGAGCCCTTTGGAAGGTAACCTGCTAGCCAAGTCCTGGAGGTCAGTTCAGCTAGGGTGCAGGGAGACTGCAGGACTGGCCAGCCCTATTCAGGATGTCTAAGGAGCTGGGAGCAGCTGTAGGACAAAGAGCCCAGGCCCTGGCAGCCCACATAGTCCTGGCACTGACCTGGTCTCCAGTCTCCTCTGGACTGGCAAGTGAGAGCAGCAGAGCCCATATCACTGTGGCTGGAAGCTCCCCACAGGCGACAGGCTGAGAGAACAGGCTGCCCTGTGGATGTCCCAGGCTGCTTAGCTGGGCTTTGGAGCTGAACACCCCACACGAAAGCCCCAGCACCTCCTGACACTAAAACATGTGCCTCACTGATGTGGTGCACGTGGCACTCACGTGCCCATGCTAATCTCACTGATAAGTCGAGTTCAGGACATCTGCCATCCAGGCTGCCTGAGGATGGGATGGGAAGATTTCATCTCTCTATCATTAGAATCATCCTTTCCTGATACAGGGCTGATGACCCCCATACCCTGTCTCTGAATCCACCCGAATAAAGTAGGTGTGTGTATGCCTTCCCCTGCTTGATCGGGAGGAAGTGCAGACTCCACCATGTCAGGGCTCACCCACGACACCAGCTCTGAGTGGCAAGGCCAAGATGCACGGCCAAGCTCCTGCAGCCCTGCAATCCACCCACTGCCTGTGTCCCCTCCTCTCAGCTGGTCCTTCTACAGTACAATGTGTCCATCATGAGGGACCTTATTGCAGCAGAGTAGAAGGCAGAGCTTGGGGATGAGTGCTAAGTCAGACCAGGGCTGGCCACATGCAGCGAGTTCTTGGTTGCTACAGAGACCAGTGGGTGGCAAGCTGGTTACATGGGTTGGAACGGTGCTTGACGGCCCCTCTGCGTGGGGGCAGATTGTCTTGCACACTGGGTGAGGACTGGGAGAGAGGGAGAGAAGGGGAGAGGACACACACAGACTTAGGGGTCAGGGAAGGGTGAGTGTTCTCAGGGACCGTTTCGGTGAGACTAGACTGTCCAAGGGGGTTTTCAGAAGCAAACTCCTTCCATAGTTGGGACAGGAGGGCAGGTTCTGGGGACATGGGCTGGAGACAGACAGTTCCTGGCCCCACAGGCATCTCTCAGGGTGGTGCTGCACAAGGGGGCTGCCAGAAGGAATCTCTTGGATTTTTTCCTCAGTTAGGATACCCTGATTCTGAGCCATCCCAAAATGTGGGGCTCTTCTGGGAGCTCTCTGGCATCAGCCTTGCCTACAAAGTGAGGTACGTGAATGCCCAGGGCTTAGGAGGCCTCTGAATCTCTCCCTCTCCCCATTCCATCCTTCCAATCCCTGCACTCTGGTTCCTGAGTCATCCATTCTCTTTCCCATGGCCACCTCCTATTACCAGTGTTATGGTAATATGAAGTATCCCTCAAAACCCAGGTACTGAGGGCTTGATCTTCAGTGTGATGAGGGCACTCACCTCGCCCATGGATTAACCAATGGATTAATTCATAGCTGAACTGACATTAGGGACCAGACCCAATGGGAGGAAGTGTGCCACTGGGGTGTGGGGTATCTCTTTTTCCCACTCTCTGTATGTTCTGGGTGCCATGAGCTGAGCAGCTTTCCTCCACTACGTCCTTCTGCCATGATGTTTCTGCGGTAGAGCCAGCCAACCATGGATGGAATCCTCCAAAACTGTGATCCAAAATAAATCTTTTCTCCTTTAAATTGTGTATGTCACATATTTGATCACAGTAACAAAAAGCTGACTAATACACCCAGGCATCCCCGCTTCTTTCACAAGGGCTACTAGCTGGTCCATTCAGGAATTTCTCTAGGAACAGTGCTGCAAATATAAATCAGAACTCCTGTCTCCTCAAAACCTCCCAAATCACCATCATGGCCCTGAGGCTTCAGTCTAATTTGCCATCTCATCTCTAACCTCCAAGGGGTGTCTTCATCCTGTTCCTCACATGTGCCCAGCTCCGTCCTACCTCAGGGCCTTTGCACTAGCTGATCTCTCTGCAGAGAAGGCTGTTTACAATCAATTCTGTTTGCATGATTGGTTCCTTCTCATCCTTTGGATTGCAACTTGCATGCTACACCTGGAAGCTTCTTGTCTTTCTATCTGGTTGGGTGATCACTTCTCCCATTACAGTGGTACCTCAGTTCACAAGCTCAATTCTATCCATGATTCTGGTCTCAAATCAAACTGGACACGAAATGAATCAAATTGCCCCGTAAAGTCAACATTGAACCTAATCAATGAATTTGATTCGGTTCTTGTCCAACTTGATTTGCCACTGGAAGGTATCAGGTTTGTGAAGTGAGATATCACTGTATTTGTCTTTGTGGTCTACGGACACAGAAGCCATAGCTATAGGGAACACAGGGCCTTGTAGGTGGAGAAAGTGCTTCCCAGCTTTCCCTAAGGGTGAGCATGCAAGTGTCTGGCTAGCGTTATGTGAGGAGGAGACACGGCAGGTCACAGCAACTGCATCATTCAAGTGAGAGATAATGGTGCTTGAATAGAGCTATCTCCAAGGATGGTGGATGGTTTTGATGGGGGAAGCAGCATGCTCTGCTCCAGGATTGGATGCAGGGTGTGAAAGGTTTAGCCTGAGAAGCAGAAGAAAAGGTTGGCTTTAACTGAGCTGAGAGACCATGGGAGACAGACTGGGGAGGATGCATGGCATTGACTTGGGGCCGTTTGGACCCTGAGATTGGCTAGACATTCAGTTGGTGAGGACCATAGGGAGTTAGGGGACAGCTCTTCGGGCTAGGGGCATTGTCCAGGCTGCAGATGTGTTGTCAATGTACACCTGGTTTTTAGACTCACAAGACTGGCTGAAGCCCCAGTGGCATGAGGGGAGATGGGAGATGAGCCAAGACTGGTCCTCCACATTGAGAGATTAGAGGGTAAGTGGGGAAGCCAGAAAATTTCCTAGAAATCAAGGGAAGGCCATGCTTTGGGGAAGGGGGATCCAGTGCGGCAACTGTTCAAAAGGAACTAACATGGCGAGTCTGGTGAAGACTGAGGATTGATAACAGCATTCAGTAACATGGACGTCATCAGTGACGTGAAGGTCATAGGTGACACGGAGGTCATAGGTGACATGGAGATCATAGGTGGTGCTGAGGCCTTTGGGGGACTGGTGGAAGTGAGCGCGAGGGGAGGAGTTGAGGCCGATGAGAACAGAAGCTGCATTTTCTTAGGGGAGGCATTGCAGAAGTGGACAGAGGCATCATGGGTGTCAGGGCCAGCAGCTGTGTTCTTCCCCTGTGGGTGCTGAACTCTGAGGGGGCAGGAAGCTCATGGAGTGCATCTCTGTGTGTCCCTCACTGCTGAGGGCTCGTCTTGGGGCTCGTGTTCGGGCACTGTCAGAGAACGGTAGGGAAGGAGGGGCGGTGCTGCTGGTCTAGGCTTGAGTGGACTTTCAGAGTGGCTGGGGTGGGCTAGGAGTCAGGAGGAGTACCAGCTCCAAAAACAGGAAGCCAGGTCCACTCCGGCGCCTTGCACAATGCCTTAGACACCCCGCAGGGCATATAACAGTACTTACAGGATTGGCTGTGAGTCTAGAGATAAAATATTTAAAAAGAGAGGGGCATAGTTTGTGTCATGTTATGTTGTTTGCCATGTTATGTTGTTTGCCCTGAAGAAGCATCTGTGAGCAGTGGGAAGGGTGCTGAGGAGCCTGTTCCTGGCCTGTGCTGAGCACCTCCCACACTTCACCCTGTTTCATCATGACAGCGGCCTCTGAAGAAAGGGTGTCTACTATTCCCTCTAGAGATGAGGAAACAGGTTCAAGGAGTGAGTGTCCTCCCCGCACATCTCTTGGCTGTTACATGGCAATCAGGACTTGAACCCTCGTTCAGGCTGACTCCGAAGCCTGGGCCTTTAGCTGCTCTGTGCTGCCTGGGTCTCCCTCGATGCAAGTCCACACTTGTACCTTGGGTCCGGGGTGTGGATTTGCAGATGCTGCGGAAGGTGTCTGGTGGTGGCCTCTTGGACAAGGTGGCCCAGAGCATAGGAGATGGACAGTCCACAGGGCTCTGCCCAGAGCTCCGGCCAGCAGGTGTGGGTGGAAGCCTCCACCTTCCCCGCCCAGGCCTGGCACACCGGATCACTACAAGCACAGATGGGCTGGCTGCCTGTTACGGCCAGGAGCAAAACCACTTCTCTGTGCCGTAATAAATCTGACTGCAGGAGTGGCCAGGACAGTCGTTACTGCTCACCACCTCTCTGCGCCCCCTGATC
>NW_004955452.1:9130811-9132578 GCF_000276665.1 Chinchilla lanigera | reverse complement strand
GGAGTCCTCCCTGTGTCTGTTCCTCGCTGCTTCCCACGGAGGTGTAGGTTTGTTCAGTCACTGGTTGGCTGGTTGCTGCCTCCCCCATCAGACTGAGCAGTGAGTGAGCTGGGGCCGAGTAGGTTTCATCCCCCTGTGTCCCCTGCACTGGGCACAGGGCCGGCACATGCCAGCCACGCGGTGTTTGTTGAGGGAATGACAGGATGAATGCAGAGCGGCACTCCAGCTCAGGTCTTTTGGGGTGCAGCGCCCAGGCACTTGAGCACGTCAAAGTCAATTTGAGAGGGCTTGTGCCATGGGGCCAGGTTCCAGTGACATTGGGCCACCTCCATGCTGTGTGGCCTTGAGCAAATATCTACCCTCTCTGGAGTTCAGTTTCTAATTCGTCCAGTGAGGAGGTAGAAGTAGGCACCTTCCTGAGCCCATTCCAAGGAGGGCAGCAGTGGGCTCAGCATCCCCAGAGATAATGGGGCTGGCACTGCGCAGAGGTGCCCAGGGTTACTGTAAGCATCTCCTTCCAAGCCTGATGGACTCTTGGATGTTGTCTGTCCTGATGGCAGCCTGGCCAGCCTGGACCCCACCCTGCCCGGTCCTGGTGATCACAGCAGTGGCAGCTGTGCGTGATCCCTACAGTAGACATCATCCTTTATCTGCACAGCTCCCCCCTCGAGAAAATGGTTCCTACCAAGCCCACCTGACAGGTGAGAAATCTATGGCTCGGAGACCTGGATGCAGAGCTGATAATGTCACAGAGCTGGAAGGAATTGGCCTTGGGACCTACATTTGTCAGACTTCAAAGCTAGTGCTCAGGAAGTAGCCACAATAGGCTGTCTAGGTCTGGGCCCATCAGCTGCCTGAAGCTGCTCTTGACCCTCAACCAGGCGCCCTCCAAGCCCCACTCCAGCCAGGCTCAGCCCTTGCTGAGCACCACCATGAGCTGCCTCTCCATGTACAGGGTGGGCACACAGCAGGCCTGCACTGAGCACTGCCAGATGCAGCCTTGCCTGCTGCCGTCTCTTGAGCACAGGGCCGTCTGACAGCAGACCTTGGGAACTGAGAACTGCTCCTCCCCATATCAGAAATGTAACTTTCTGCTCATCTCAGAGCGAGTTTTATGGCTTTCCTGGGCTGTGCCTCTTTTCTTAATGCCCACTCTGCCTGCAGAGGCCTGGGGACAGAATGCCTCCCGGCCTCTGACTTTGCCTACCAGGCTCTCCCCCGCTGAGCCTGGTCACCTTCCTCATCCACCTGCAACCCTCCCTGCCCTCTGGTCTGTTTGAACACTTCCCATTGAGGTCCTTTCCCATCCAGATCTCTGCCTGCTCTTCTCATCTCAGCCTCTGTCTTTTTCTTGGTCTCTCTTGGACCCCTCTGGTCCCTGTACTTCGGTAGAGCCAAGGACAAGGCCGAGGCAGACACCCTCCTCCTCTTCCTTCATGTCTATTGTTGCCCTTTATGGGACAGAACTTCTATCCCAATCAGGGGATTGAGGTGGAGTCTGTCCTTGGTGTCAGACTGTGAGCCCATCAATGGGAGAGGCAAGCTCCTCAGCACCTCTGTGTCCCTTTAACCTGGCATGGTTCGGTGGCCAGGAAATGCTTATTGAGAGAGAAAGTGATTGAATGAGTGATGACACAAGTCTCCAGGGATACCTATGCTAGGTGATAGGGCCTTTGAAATCCATCCCTTGGGTGTGGGCCTCCCCACCCTGCCTTCTCTTTTGTCCGCAGGTCTGTCCCTGCTGTCCCCACCTGGCCCAGAGCCCAT
>NW_004955452.1:9095147-9129381 GCF_000276665.1 Chinchilla lanigera | reverse complement strand
GTGTGTGTGTGTGTGTGTGTGTGTGTGTGTGTGTGTGTGTATGCTGGGGATATGAACTCAGGGCCTCGAGCAAACTAGGCAAATACTCTACCAGTGAGCTGCAACCCTCACCCTTTCTAAACTTTTATTTTGAGACAGTGTTACCAAGTTGCCCAAGTGGAGCTCAAGCTTGTGATCCTCCTGTCTCTGCTTCCTGAGTAGTAAGGATTACAGGTGTGCATCACCCATACCCAAGTCCAGCCTGAGTTCTTGGTGCTTGGCAGCTTGCCGTGTGAGACAAGTCCCCACTGGGCTTGATGGACCTTTCCCCCTTGTCCAGGGCTGTTCTCAGAGGCAACGTGCTGGTATGCGGCTACCTGAGATGAGGAAGAAGTCCTTGGGATCTCCTGGGCTCTGTTCCTGTCCTTCCTGAGTGTCTGCAGTGGGTCATGCCAGTGGGTCCTGTACCTCCAGGGTCTAAAGCCCAGAGTGGGGTACTGTCGGGGTCTGTCTGCTGCAGTGCCAGTAGGACACACACAGCTGAGACTCCATCTGCCTGGGACTGCTCTCCTGAGCTTCGCCGTGAATCCCAGCTTCTGTTTTTCTTCTCTGTCCATCTGTGAATGTCCCACTGGAATTGCAAAAGCAGACTGGAGCTGGTGTGTGGCTAGGAGAGATTTTCAGAGCCTTCCCCTGGGCCTGATACAGGTGTACAGTGAGCCAGACTCCCACATAGTGACAGTGACAAAGCAGGAGCAGTTGGTGCAAATGTGGAGCAACGTGATCTTCAGGGAGGGGCTGCGGGACCTGCCCTGAGTGTGGTGATAGGAGTAAGGAAGCCTCATTCATGGAGAGGAGCAGAAGGACTTGACCCAGCCCAGGGCCTGAAGGACACCCCCAGATGGCACAGGCATAGGTGACAGATTACATTTCCTTACTCTTTATCATGCTAATAAGGCCAGAAGTTATTTATATCTGCCTAGCAGCATTTATTTAGTGGAGATTACAGTCACAACTTCATTGACTAGTGGCGACTATAATTAATGTAATAAGAAGTTGAAGGCGAAAGGTCATGCTAGTAGATCAATCAGAAGGAAATGTAAACAAAGAATTGGGAGCAAATGCCTGGCGTGTGTATAAAAAACGAGTGCAGCTGATAGGTTGCTGGAGAGGGGGATTCACAGTGACAGGGCACTGACTGTGGCGGCCACCTTAGGGGTCTCTCTGGGGTCAGCATTCGGTATCAAATGAATGCAGCAACGTCCCCCAAATCCCACATGGGTGAGTAGTGGACCCCGGACTCCAGCCCAGCTTTGCCTGTAGTCCTGGCTCTGACCACTCCTCAGAGCTGGCCAGTGCTATGGCTTGACTATGTCCCCGAAAGTTCATGGGTTTTGAAACTTAATTCCCAAAGCAAAATTATAGACAAGTAAGTTATGGGGCTCTGCTCTCACGAGTGGGTTAATGTTGCTGTCATAGGAGTGGGCTCCCGATACAGGATGTATTTGGCCAGGCATGGTGGCACATGTCTGTAATCCCAGCACTCTGGGAGGCTGAGGCAGGAGGATAGAAAGTTTTGAGCCCAGAGTGGGCAATTTAATGATTTAGCAAGACCAGTCTCAAAAAAAAAAAAAAAAAAAAAAAAAAAAGAAAAGAAAAGAAAAGAAAAGAAAAGGTGCTGAGGATACACAAAGGTCTTGGATTCAATCTCCAGTATAATAAATATATTGCTTTGCACTTGACCCCCTTTCTTTCTCTCTCCTTTGCAATGCTTTCTTACGCCTTCTGCCAGAGGATGACAGCAAGAAGACTCTTTCCAGCTGCAGGGCCCTGGGCTTTGGACTTCCCAACCTCCTGAACTGTAAGAAATACATCTCTGTTCTTCTAAATGACTCAGGGTCAGCTCTTCTATAGCAGCACAAAAAGGACTGGACCGCCAACACCATGTCTACGGGCTGGCTCTTCCCAGAGAGCTCTAAGGCACAGAGTGGCTGGGAGACAGCCAGTGTGAGTCTGATCAGTATAGCCCCTGGAGTGACCATACCTTCCTGTACTCTTGCTGGACCAGGTAAGGAGGTGCAGCCGGGGAGCATGTCTGCAAGGCCAGAAGGTGACAGTCCTGAGTTGTAGGCCTTTCCCGGGGCTCTCCAGGACATGAACCCCTCAGTGCTTCCCTTCAGCCCCACCAAGGCTGTGCTTCTTTAGCTCAGCCACTGGAACCTGCCCCTGCTTGAAGCAGCTAAGGCTATGGGCTGTAGGGAGCCATGGTATTCAGAGGCACATACAGTTTTTAATTGGAATAAAATGTCAGATGCATGTTTGTGCTAGATGTTCCTCCTGAGTTACTGAGCTCTGAGGTGATTGTTATTTTAAGGCAAATGTAGCTTCACACATAACAACGTATTATGCACACAGTCAGCCACTCACGGGAACAAAGAAGCAGCTACACACACACACACACACACACACACACACACATGCAGAAACACAGAAAGAGGATACAAAACAAACACTCCAGGGACAGAAAAGTCCCAAATTCATGAAAAATTCTTTTCCTGGTACCCTGAGTCCCACAGAGGAGTAACTGTTCCAGTTTTGTTCCTCAGACCCTCTTCCCTCCCCTCTAACCCAGCCAGCAGTGTGGGTTCTGCCTCCCAAATGGAAGGGAAGGTTCAGTTTCTTCTGGGATTCTATCTAGAAATGGAATTGCGGGGTTGTGTGGCAACTGCAAGTTTAACATTATTTTTGAGGCTCCCTGAAACTGTTTCCACAGTGACTTCAGTGTTCCATCTTCTCACCCTCAGGGTTCCAACTTCTCTGCACACATGCCAACAGTTGCTATTGCCTATATTTTTCTCTTCTAGCCATCCTAGACTGTATGAAGTAGTATCTCCCAGTGGGTTTAATATGCATTTCGCTAAGGACTAATGATGTTAAGCATCTTTTCATGGGCATATGGGCTATTTCTATTTTTTTTTCTAGGGAGAAAGGTCTAGTCAAATCCTTTGCCTATTTTAAAATTGGGTTGTTTATCTTTTTATTGTTGCATTGTAAGACTTCTTTATAACTCTACATAGAACTTTTTTAATCAGCTCTATGATTTACAGTCTCTTCCAATTCTGTGCATTATGTTTTTCACTTTCACGGTGATGTCCTCTGAAGCACAAGAATGTTTTATTTTGATGAAGTCCAATTATAGATGGAATTGTTTTCTTCATTTCATTTCAGATCATTCATTGCTAATATATGGAAAGGCCCTGGATATTGGCCTAGCTGCAGCCTTGCTGAACTCCTTTATTCAACCTAGGAGGTTTTTATGTGGCTCCCTTAGGATTTTCTGTATACACAGTCAAGCCATCTGCAAGTGTAGTTTTATTTTTTCTTTCCTATCTGTATGTCTTTTGTTTCTTTCTCTGGCCTTGTTGCCCTGGGTAGAGCCTTCAGGGTGATACCGACTAGAAGTAACAAGAACATCTCAGTCTTGTCCCTGATCTTGAGGGAAAACATTCCATCTTTTACCATTCCATGTGATGTGAGCTGAGAAATTTTCATAGAAAACCTTTGTTGGACGGAGGAAATTGCTTTCTATTCCTTGTTTATTAATTTTTTTTTAATCGGGAAGAGGTGTTGGATTTTGCCAAATGCGTTTTATGCATCTATGAAGATGATCTGCCCATTATTGACATGGTGTTTCACTTGATTGATTTCCATATATTAAGCCAATTTTAAATTCTTGGGATAAATCCTACTTGGTTATGGCCTATAATTCTATTTATATTGAGTATATTTTATGGGGGAGTTTTGGATCTATATAATAAATGATATTATTTTGTAATTTTAGTTATAAATTGGTCTTCTTTTGGGGTCCAGATAATACTGGTCTCAGAATGAGTTAGACAGCGTTTTCCCCTGTTTCTTTCATGCAGTTTTCCTGGTTGCATAAAAGAGTGGTGGAGTACAATAGCCAGGGCCTTGCCCCTATTCTCCCTTCTCTGCAGAATGAGTACTTGACTTCCTGTGATTCTAGAATCATGCAGATGAGCACCAAAGACTGAAGTCCAACCATAAGGGACTACTCCATCCCTGGGTTAGTCACTTGCCAATGCTAGTACACAACACCTGACCCCTACAACTTAAAGGAGAAAAGGTTTAACTTGGGTCGTGGTCACCGAATATTCAGGTCATGGTCAGCTGGCTCCAAAGCAGGAACATCATGGTGGATGATGTTCCTAAGCCGCTCGCTTCATGATGGCCGGGAAGCAGAGCAGAGGAACACGCTAGAGAGGAAAAGGTTAGGGACCAGATATAGCACTCAAGCTTATGTCTCTGTGACCCACCCAGGCTCACCCAGGAGCTTCCTCTACTAAGCAACTACATACTTCCCAATCCAGTGGAAGTGACCTATCAGGATGAAGGTTTTTGAATCTATCTTTCTAGTCCCTTCTTCTTGGTTCACCTGCTCCAAGGCCACGGTCACCTTTCCCAGAAGTACTGTCACACTTTCTCTCACAGGCCTCTCTCGTTCCTCACCTCAGACTCTCTGCAAAGACATTTTCTAAAACCCCCATGACAGCAGGTCACGGCCCTGCCACAGCTCCTTCACTGAGACTTCTGGAACAAGTCCACAGAGCACATCCCCTATCATGGAGGCTTTCGTGTCCCCAGGGCTCCTGGAGACAGAGGCTGAAGCAGTCAGCCACAGGCATCCTACTTCTCAGAGCTTTCCAATTTGATATTTCAAATCCGTGCACATTCCACACATTAATCTATGATTATCCGTGTTGAGCTCAGTACCAAACACAGGGTTTTTTTCTACTGATCTTGGAGTAAAGGTGATACCTGGGAAGATGCCCTGTGCTGCTCTGTGGCTTGCAGTTAAGTATCCCCAAAGGGGAAAAGAGTTACAGTGGGGGCATCTTCCCAGGTGCTAGCTTTACTCCAAGGTTAGAAAAAAATTGCCGCTCATGTCACATGAAAACAATCCGGAGGACTGTGCTGTGCTAACTCCCAGGAGTGGCACGGCCCCACCTCTTGCCATCTACTACTAGGTCATCCCGCTCCTCCAAGCTGACCCTGAAGTCTCAACCACAGCGCATGCACACGCAGCATACACACTATATGTATGCACCGCCCCCCAGGACAGGATACCCCAAGGTAAGGCACTCTGGAGTGCTGAGTGCAGCTGTGAACTAAAGGAGATGGGGGCCTCAGAAGCCAGGTCTTGCTGACCTTCTGGCCTCCTGTGTCCCTCCCTTTTTTCTCCCCTGAAGCAATTCAGAGATACCGCAATTCCTCTAGCCCAAGGCAGGTCATAGACATAAGAACCCCTTTACCCCAAAGCCAGCCACACAACCCAGAAGGGGTTCTCCTTCCCTTTTCCCTGGGAGACCCTCATTGCAGAGCGGCTCTGCCCTGCAGCACAGAAAGGCATAGGGGAGTCTCAGCAGACAGGCCTTGCTGAAAGGCCCCTCAGTCTGTGACTGCTGGAGCAGACCTTTTGTCCATTCCACATGGCTGCCCATATTTCATCAAACCTAAGAACACAAACAGTTTTCCCTGGGTGTTTTGGTCTTGATTTCTGAAGGCTCTGCTGTTACAAGAAACTTTGATTAAATAAATGCGCTATGCTTTTTTTCCTGTTGGCTGATCTTTTATTTCTTTTATTAAAGGAATGTTGGCTATGACCCTTATTACAGTTGAAGAAAGACCTCACACCTTTCTACCTTGACCTAAACACACACACACACACACACACACACACACACACACACACACACACAGAGTCTCAACAGTCCTGTGAAGTTTGTTTTATGGAGATTGAAGCTGAGGCCCTGGCAGGTGATTTGTGGCAGATCACCTGTCACAGGGTTGCTTGGAGGGGGGTGCTCCATGTTCTCTGGCTCTTCCCTTGCTCCTCCCATATTTCCCCCACCAAGTGAGAGGCTGTAAGGAGCAGAACCTTCTAGGTGTTTGATGGGACTGACAGAGAGCGAGGTGCCTGCGGGATGGATAGTGATGGCCTCCCCACCGGAGATGTGTAAGGCAGAGACAGGCAGAGGCTGGACAGTGGTTAAGGGGTCTGGCCCAGTGATATGTGTCCCTGACCTCCCATGAGTATCGAATCAAAGTGCAGTGCACACAGTTCCTGCCTCCGTACGGCATCCGAGCTTCTCCTGATCCTCCCTTCACTTCACCTCAGGCTGGACTGGAGAGAGAGCTTCTTGTTCCCAGCAGCATCTCCTCTTCTAGGTCATTTAGTCTTCTTGAAATTTAAGTTGTCCCTCGGAAATGGCCAAGACACAGGGGCAAAGGCTGTCTCTGGAGCTATGGGGTGGAGCATGTTTCACCACGGGGTCCCCTCAGAGGGAGAGAGAGGAGAGAGAATTCCTCAGCTGTAAAGTGGACTGGAAAAGTCCCCATTGGGTATGGTCCCCATCTTGGTTACTTTTCTCTTAGTGCTGGGATAAAAACCTAACACCAAGAATTAAGGAGGGAAGGGTTTATTTAGCTCACAGTTTGTGGAGGTTTCAGTCCATACTCAGCTGGCTCCAAGGTAGAGTGGCACATAGCAGAGGGCAACAGTTCACAGAGGTGGAAAACAGCAAAAGGTTGATTGATGATGGGTCTGGGGGCTTGGTGACAAGGCCCAGGGAGCAGCCTGAGGTTCGGATGACTTTGCCACCATCACTGCATGCAGGTGTCTAGAGCTGCTGTAGCAGGAGTCAGGCCTGACCTTGTCCATGAGGTATGAGGCCCAGGTCTGGGGGAAGCCTCCCTCCTCCGAGGTCAGGGTTGGGTCTGCAGATGAAGCCAGTGTAGCCATCCAGCTCTAAACGATGCCAGGCCTGGGCTTTCCCTCCCTTCCTAGGCTCTGGTAGTGCAGAGGGTATATCCTCTGCAGGATGGGCCTTTGGAGCCAGCTCTATCACGTACCAGCCGAGGACCAGATATACCCAGGGCCTGTAACATGTTCTCTGGTGTTAGATGAACTGGAGTTAATTTTGACTATGCACTGACAAGCTCTGTGACATTGGGCAGATGGATTAACCTCTCTGTGCTTGTGTTTCCTCATCTGTAAAGAAGAGACAGTCCCTCCCTCATTCAGTGGCTCTGAGGATGGAGTTAACACATGCTCCTTGCACCTGAAAGAGTGCACAGGCCAGGGAAGCACCCAACAAACCTGAAATGTGGGTGATCCAAGTTGCCCAGCCTCAGGTGTGAGATTCACACATCAGGCACCTCAGGCTCCTCATCTACACCAAGGAGAGGACGATGTCCATGGCTGGAGAGTGTGTGAATATGGATGAGGTCAGATCTGTACTGCACCTGATCACCCGACATCCTGCCCTTGTAGCCTCACCCTGGTCCTTGAGCTACGTCTCTGATGGCCCCTCTGTGCTGACGACTTTATGTCCACCTGTCACCTGCACCAGCCTCCAGTCATCCAGGTGTCTCCACTTTCATCAGAGAAGAGTAACAATCTCCCTGAGTGCTGTTACAGCCACATGAGTAGGTGGATGGAGAGTGCTCAGCACAGAGATGGGCTCCCAGCAAGCACCTAGGAGCTCATTGTCACTCGCTGAGATGTGGATCCACCCTACGAGGGTGCACTGGACAGGGAAGAAACCCTGCTGCTGGCACCAGCTTTGTCGCCAATGAGGAACTGGCTGGGGAAGTCCCTACCTCCACAGTCTCAGTTTCTCTGTATTTAAGTCGGGATTGGGACGGAGTGGAAGGACTGGTCAGTTCTGACTCTCTGAGTACACCCTGTACCATTGCTGCCTCGCCTGCCTCTTACTTGATTTGCTCTCGCCTTATCTCTCCACTTCCTGTCACCCAGCTGGGGAGGCCGCTTGGGTCCTCTGGCCCACACTATATTCAGCAGCATCCAGGAGGATTCTCAGGACAACCAGCTAAATGCTCATCACCATGGAAACCCACCATTCTCCAGTTAGTTTTATTTCAGCCTGGATTCAGTTCCTTTCTTTGACTATCCAAGGAGGAGTTGTCTAGAATGAACCTCAGCTTCCTCTGATAGTATCTATTTGCTGCGCTGCTGTGAATATATATATATAAATTAGGCACTGGCCTAGCATGTTATATTTAACCATTGTAACTGGCTTCCCTTCAGGGCCTTCATTACAGCCAGGCCCCTGTACACTTTTGTGTGATGCCCTGTTTATTGTTACCCTTGCCACTCACAGCTGTCTGCGCCTTGGTGGTGACATGTGGGAGTAAGGTGGCTCTCCCTGGCCTTGTAACCCTCGCAAGGCCCGTGTGTCCACCCCAGGCTCTGCACTCTTCTCCCTGCCTGCCTACAAGAGAGGGCCCATGGACGGAGTTGGGCCTGGGATCACCCGCTCAGACCCCCAACCCTAACCTGCCTCCAGCACTCCCTGGGCTGCACCTGTCCCCACAGAAGGAACTGGGTCTCCCCCGCCCTGCTTGTTCTGCTCCTGCTGGTGAACACAGACACGTGTCCTCCCCATCCACATTCTTGGAGACGCACCTATGCCACACAGACGAGCAGAGCAGTGACTCTGCTCTTGATACAGGATAAACCTGGGCTCACCACGCTGATTTCTGTCACCCTTTGAATCCTGTCCTGGGCATGATCGTCACTGCCTGCAATGAGCAGACTGAGGACAGAGTCCCACAGCAGGGCTGCCTGGGGCAGCTGCAGCTGCAGAGTGAAGGCTTGGGCTTTAGGGGATTTTTCTCATGGTTGAACTGTGGCTCAGTGAGCCTTCATCAGAGAGAGAGGTCATGTGTGACTGAAGCCTCTGCCAGACAGGCTGTGGGTGAGATCCCTTCCTATGGCTCCAGCTTGGGGCAGGTCTCAGGGAGGCCCTCAGGGTGGGCAGATGGAATTGCTGACGTCCCTGTCAGCACCACACATGGGCCAGATTCTCGGGGGCCAGAGCAGGAAGGTACAGCTCCCACACAGATTGGTCACAGAACAGCCCTTGACACCGGCCCCAGGCCACAGGGAAGTGTTGGACATTATCCCTGGCCTTGGAGATTTTGCAGCTTACAGGCTTTTGGGTGAATCACAAATCTATCCCCAAAGAGTGGGTGTGCCTCAGCATGGACCCCATAATCAGGCAGCGGGAAGATCGGGACAGAACCTAGGGCTCCTGACACTTGTCTGCCTTCTAGGACTCACCTTCCTTCCAGGTTCCAGGTGGGAGGCAGGGGGAGAGAAGACAGGCTCTCAAGAACAGTGAATGGATGGAGTGGAATCAAAAGGAAGGAATTTCACCAATCTCCACTCACTTTGCTGCCTACTCCTTTTCCAGCTTTATCACACTGTGACTTTTAAAAACGTCCTGGGCCGGGTAGAAACTTTTCAGGTGAAAGTGACAACACATCTGTTTAAAGAAAAGTAGGATTTTGCTGGTTGATCTAAGCCAGAATTGCAGAGGTGCGTCCACCTGGAAGGACAGGATTGGGTCTACCTAGGGGTCCAGACTCTGGCCAAGCTATACTGAGCCACAGGCAGCTCCCTTTCCTAACCATGTGGCTTTCTGCTTTTGTCCACTTGTCCCTGCTGTGCACCTCGCCTGTTCTCCCTCTCCCTGCTCTCAGGTTCAGCCTTCACTGTCTGCAATGGCGAAGTGCATCACCTCTGCTGGGGTCTCCACGGTCCCTCATCCCACACCATACTGTAGCCTAATGGATCAGCTCTCCTGCTGCACCCTCTGCCTATTGCCTTAAAACTGCCAGCTCCTTGATTCTGGACAAGTCTTAATTAATCTTTCTGTTCCAAGACTCCAGGTATTGCCTGATTTAGAGGAAGAACTCAATAAATATTTGTTGAATTAATGAAAATGTCTATATGGGAGACAGGACTTCTGTGAAGTTGTCTGCATTTGAACAAAAGACAAAGCCTCGAGCCGTGGGGATGAATCTGCAGTGGTAGCATTTGAGGCACCAACGGGCTGGGGACAAGGGCTTATTGTTTCTCTGCTGTCTGGGGGAGGAGGTAGCTCTCTTCAGCAGGGGAAATTTTCCCTCCATGGCTTCCCAGAGCAGAAGCAGGAGCATGTTCTTCTGGAAATACAGACACAAATGTGCTTCCCCTTCGACTTTCTGGTAGACAAAAACTTCTCTGTCCCTGGCCAGTTTCCTGTGCTGGTTTCAGGGGACAGAACGTTCCTGCCTCATCTCCATGTGGTGATGCCCTGGCTGGCCCTCCTTCTATCCCATTTGTCTGACCATGGCCATGGAGCCCCACTTGCCCATCCGGCTCTGCCCAGCAGGGAGATACCATTATTAGGTGAGGGTCAGTCATCCTACTAGGGTCTGCGTTGACCAAAAAAAGGGTCTGTCTGGGTTCAAGAGAATGGGGAGCTACGGGGAAGCATCTAGAACCAAGGCCTCGTCAGCCTCTCCCTACACAGGTGGGAGGGTACAGATGGGATTTACCTGACTACCCTCCAGAGTAGAGGAAGGACAGAGGCCAGCTGCACCCTCACTGCCTCCTTGAGTGTCACCATTGGAAACAGCAGCAGGTCCCTTCTGTACAGACAGATCTACTGCCCAGTTTCAAGCAGAACAATTCAGCCCACGCTGTAATGACCCTGTGGTTTACACACGCATGCTTGGCAGATTTCATGCTGCAAATGAATTCTTTTTAAAGACCTATATCTTTCTGGGAGTTCATGACTTTTCCAGATTCATCTCCTTTAACAGATCCACCACAAGAATGAACAAGAAGTGCCCTCATTTAAAAGAAAGGAGAGAGAAAAGGTTGTCAGCCCAGAAAATAGAAACTGCGCTCTTAACATCAGGCGGCTGGAGAGGAGGTGCTGCTTCTCAGCACGTCTCTGGCAGACGCCTCTTGTTGCTTGTGCCCATCAAGGCAGAGGGAAGGGAAGGCTGGGGCTCTGCGCCCATCATCAACCAGGTGGAAGAAAATGAGGTTTTCGTGGGAGTCCGAGGGCACATGGACAATCTCCATGTACATGGAGAATCTGTTTCTGCAGCTGGAGCTCAGCCGGGACCTACATGGAGCAGATGGGGAGGTGAGAGAGAGCGAGGGCCAGAGAAGGGCAGCTGGGACCCTTTTGGAGGATTCTGGAAGGGACACCCAGGAGGATGACGGTTCTGGGAGTGATGACACCCTCCTCTGTGGGCCCAGCTTCCATCTGAAAAGCCCCTGCAGAGCCCCAGCGTGGGTGACACCATGCCTAGGGCGGAGGACACCTTCTGTGTGGGACCTGTCTACTCCAGGATCTCAGCGTCCTCAGTACACCTCAGAGGAGAAGCTGTTATCACTCCTGTTTTGCAGATGAGGAAACTGAGGCTCAGGGAAGGGGAGGGGCTTGCATAGAACAGAGGTGACACTTCTGAGTGCTGGGGTATCCTGGTCAGCAGTAGTTGGGGTGGCATGGCTGTCTATCAGGAACCTTCCACATGCCAGGTGCTGGGTGGGCATCTTCCGTATTCCAGGTCATATTACTTCCCACTGTAGCACTGGAAGGGAGCTTGTTATGCCATCCCAGCTCAGTGCAGGGAGCAAGCTGGCCACAGAGACATGGGCTTGGAACAGGTTCAAGTCTACCTCAAGAGCTCCAGGAGAGGGGTCTCTGGATGGAGCGCCTACTAGGTACCTTCCCCTCCTTCCAGGTTTGCCCAGGCCTTGCCCAGGCCTGGGATGCTGCCCTTCACCTTGGCCCTGGTGTGCATCCCCCTCCTGGGCTCACTCTGCTTTTCGGCCCCTTGCTAAGCTTGTCCACTGCAACTATCAGCTCAGTCACTATCCCTACCACCACCATCACCAGCGTCTCCATCCAACCAGAGAAAGAGCTGGCGAGAGAGGCTGGCACATGCCTTCCAGACAGTGGAGCTTCACCAAGTGCCCCTCAGAGACTGCCCACCTGGCTGGAGTGTCCTTGGCTATGGTTTCTAGAGGTGTGCTGTCTTGGTGAGGGACAGAGCTAGTAGAGGTAGGGTTCTTTATTCTCTGTGGGCTGCCAGTGACCTGGTCTGCTTAGTCCCTGACTTACTGGGAGTTTGGACAGAGCTTTTCTCTCTAAACCTTGGTATCTCTGACTGTGAGATTATGGGCCTGGGTTATTTCAGAAGCCTCCCCACCCCCAATTTTCCCTGAGTCTCTGAATTCATGCAGAGTCCATCCTGGAAGGCCCAGCCCACCAAGCTGGTGGCTGCAGGGGATTTGCTTCCTTGTGCTCAGGCGGGTGAGGCACCGGCGTCATGCATGAGTCTTTCCCGCCATGTGTGTGGAAATCCGGCCCTGGCAGCCGTGCTCAAGCTGTGGTTGTGTTTACTCTGCTCTTCCCAGGCCAGTTCCTTCCTTCCTTTCCAGCCTCCTGCCCCTCGCTGTTGGGGCTCCCGGCTTCTGTCTGATGAGCCCTTTTGTGCTGCTGCAAATTGCTTTCAGTGCAGCAAAGCAGCGTCACATAAAGTCCAAATCCTCTGCCCTGGAGGAGCGCTCCGTACAGTCTCCCTCCTTCTCTCCCAGGCTCCCCATTGTCTGAGCCACAAAGGAAGGTGGAAGAGTGCCTTGGCCTTGAGTGGGACAGGCAGGTCTCTCCTCTCAGCCACAAAGGCTTTCTCCACCAAGGCAGCCCACTTCCCATAGGCCACCATCCAACATGTCCCACACGTTCACCGGGAAGGAGGAGCCACTTGGTATCTCTGGTATTGATCATCACACTTGGTATTGATCATCACAATAAACTCTGAGTGAAACTCATTACCATGGAGCTCTTCCCGTGGACCAGGGTGAGATGAGTTTTTTTTTGAGCTGTGTTCCTTAATCCTTAGAAAGACTCATGAAATGGATACAATCATGACCCCCATTTTGCAGATATAATCACTGAGGCTCAGAAACATCAGAAGCTCACCAAGTATTGTACACAGCCAGGAAGCAGCAGAGCAGGTCACATTTCTGCATGTATTGATGAGCCATCCCTGTATGTACCCAGATATCCCCACACTGAGTGTGACCACAGGCGTGATAACACACACTACTGTGTGCGCTGATCAAAGGTTTCATGTGTCCAGATGCTTGTGCCTCTGTGAACATAGCTCCTCCTGGTCCCTAATGCCCCGCTTGGCCTGGTGGTCTGTGGATTTACTGAAGGCCCCCAAATTCCTCTACCCAGGCTCACTCCAAACCCAAGGGCTATTTGGTGGGATGACCATGAATATACATGTTTGAGTGTTTCTCACCTCGTGGTGGCCACTGGTACTGCAGGACTGCAGACCACTGCTTTCTTCCCCAAAATCTCCCCTGCCTACTGAAACCTGCTTCATGCCCACACCCAGGACTTCTAGTGACAGAGGAAGATGACAGCCAGACCTTCCAGAGGATCAGCTACCGAGGACTCAAGTCCTGTGCTCTCGGCCCCTCAGCATGCTTCCTCAGTGTCTTATCTTTATTCATTCCAGCCAGTTAAACTCACTATGTCTGTCTGCCCTTGTTCTCCAGCAACACAATAGTAGCAATGAGAGAAATGGCTGGAACAGGATGTTTGATACACTGCACTCCCCGCACCAGAAAGGTCATAGCCCTGGAAAATGCTAGCAGGGAGGCCTCTTTGGAAGGAAGGCTGGGGACTGGACAATTACTTCTTCTTTCTTTCTTGAGTCCCAGAAGAGTCAGAGATTCTCCTCCAGCTCTGCTTACCCAGCTCTTAGCCGGCTCGGGGGCACAGTTATCCCATGGCACAGGGGCGGATGTAGAGGCTTAGAGAGGTCAGGGGACTCATCACAGGCATGTAGGCAGTAAAGGACATCAGAACCAAGGACCTCTGGGTCTCAGGAGGGGCTTCCCGGGCAGGGGCTGCCCATGGTCCCTGGTGATCCCTGGGAGATGCTTCCCAGGTGGATACAGTTGTGTCCACCTCTACTCTCGGTAGCCAGACTGCCACAGACAGAATCAAGAAGTCCTTGGACTGGGCTTGGAGGCAGGTGGTGAACAGGTCTGTCTCCTCCCGTCAGCATGTCTAGTTTAGAGCAAAGATGGTAGGAGGAGAAGCCAGGCTGTCTGCAGGTTGGTTCCCGTGGCCTGTCTACATTATAGGCCATGTAGGTGGGACGCAAACCACGTCTGGGCAGATGGACACAGGAGAATGAACTTCTCCACACAAGACTTAGGTTTCAGGCTGCTATGAGCTGGGTGCCCACCAGCCTCAGGGCACCACCTCCCTGCAGCACCCACCTGCAGCTTCCGGCACCATCGACCTGCTGCTGTCTGGGTGTGTAATCCCTCCCCCTCCATCTGCCTCGCTGTCTGCGCTCCTTTTTCTCACGTGCCCTACTCCTCCTCCACTGTCTGACTTGTGCCTGTCTCCCCCTCACAGTCTGGGTGTGGATGTTTTCTTTTCCCTCTTTTTGCACCTTGCCACACTCTCATTGTTAGACCCTCTGCAAGGTTCCTCTCATGGGTGCGAGTGTTTATGAGTGTGTACACACGTGGATTTTTCTTTCTTCCTTTTGGCATTTGCTGCTTGTATCTCCCTCCAGGTGTCTCCTTTGCATTGTTTTTGTCCCTGGGTGATGCTCCTTTTCCTCTCCCTCCTCTTTTCTATGCTGCTCACTGCTCTCCCTGTACTTGCTCCCTCTCTCCATGGTAGCTGCTCTCTGTCCTCACCCCGTGTTTGGTGTTTGCTGCTGCAAGGCCCAGGGCCCCTGGGAACCTCTGACTGTACCTCTGGTTTTACAGGAGAATCAGCCCAGCCTGGGCAGTAGGCTGCTCTCCATAGTGTTCAGGAAGGGACCACCTTGCAGACCCAAGGGGGCCCGAGTCACCTTGACCAGTGTGGTGGGAAAGACGCTGGGCTCAGAGCCAGTGGAAAGGCCACTCTGGACAGTTATTAAAATGGGACTGGTACAGAGATCAGTTATGATAGGTATAAAGTGGGAAGCCCACTGCAGTGTGGGGTACAGTCCGTTGGTCAGGTCCAGGCTGCCTTAGCCCACTGTGTGCTCTGCAGCTGGCTCCTGAGCTTGTTTCCTCCTCAGCGAAGCAAGGCTGGTGGTGTCCTCCCTGGGTGCTGGGAGAGCTCAGGGGGATCCCACTGTGCGTCTGCCAGCACCCACTGGGCCTCAGCCTGAATGAGGAAACAAAAATCCAGACTGAGGTTGTGCTCTGCAGCCTCTGCTTGCTGCTCTTCCCTGGACAGAGAAGGCCCCCAGAACAGGGAGAATTTGACCTTGTGTACACAGCCCTGAGAAATCCCTATTCTGGTTCTGGGGAACACAGCAGGGGCTTAACAAAGGCTGATTGCTACTTCTACATGAGAATAATAACACATACCTTTCAGTTATTGAGCGCTGGGCTAAGCATGTTACTGGCTTATTGGTTAACTCCTTTGCACCTCAGCTTCCCATGTGTGCCCAGGGATCATGAAACTCGTCTCCTGGGCTGCTGTGGGTGGAACTTATGGTCAGTCAGGAGCAGGATAGACGTCAGGTCACCTAGCATCTTGTTGGCTCCCGGGCACGCTCTGAGCGGGGCTGTCCTGCATGCCTGGCAGAGGCAGAAGCCCCTGCTTCCCTCTCAGCTTGTCAGAACTCTGCTTCCCCACCTCACAGAGCTCAGAGGCAGCCAGACAAGCTCTCCCCAGGCTCTGAGGCTCTGACCAGGTCCTCACCAGCCTGAGTCTGCCTCCAGGAAGGACTGTGACTACAAAAGTCAAAAGCATAGTAAAATAATGGGTGGCCTATGTAAGGTGGTCACTGACCAGGCGCCATGGTAAGCGGCCATCTGCTCCACCTCATGTGGTGTTTACCTTACACACCTGTGTGTTTCAGGGTTGATGCCGTCCAGGCTCAGTGAATTCACACAGCAAGGTGGCCGAGCAGGGAAGGGAAGTTGGCCTCAATCCTCAATTTCTGACCTGTGAGTTCCTGGAAAGCAGAGCTCCTAACTCTCCTCAGCACTAGTGGGGCCACTAAGGCCCAGGGCTCAGCCTGAGAGGTGGAGGGTGGGCTCTGCACAGGGGACTCCCCAGAAGAGAGTCCTGGACTGGGCACCAGGAGACTCAGTTCTGGTTTGGATTCCACCACTGCTGCTTTGCATAACTTTGAACACCTTCCCGCCCTGTGCCTCAGCTTTTCCATCTATAAAATGAGGCACCAGAGTCTACTACTTGGCCCCCAGTTTCTTGGGTTGAATTCTGTAGTCTCTGGTCCCGGGGTTGGCAGCTGGCACTCAAGATATCTGTCTCCCCCTGGGCCGAATTCCCTTGTGCCTGTAAGGGCAGGTCAGCAGCCCACCCTGTCCCTGGTGCATCATGCCCACACACAGTGTGCTTGGTGGGGGTCTCTGGTGTCACCAGCTAGCTGAGTTCTTAGCTGCATGTAAGATGGAAATTGCATGTGGGCCAATATAAAGGCTAGAATAACACTACAAGTTTTTTGTAGGAAAGAAACAGCTGGCCCCTCCCAGAGGGGACAGCAAAGACAGTGGTGACTCCGCAGGCAGAGTGGCCCCACATAGAGGAGGTACTGTAAGTCCCAGAGATCACAAAGGAATGTTATTAATTATTCGTGGTTTCTCAGCAGGGACAGTGTGCTGCAGAAGGAGTGGAGTTCAGTGACTTGCATGGGGTGGTGCATCCTGCTTGCTTTTGTCCAGGGTGCCTCCACTTGCTCCTGGATTAATCATTGCTTTCTTTCCCCTTTGGATCACACTGAAGTGCAGCTGTCTGCATATTTCCTATCAGGTAGCTACTTCAAAGCCTTGTTAGCTCTCTGCTTCAGTTACACACCTGGACTCCGGAGTCAGATTGACTATGTTCAAATCCGCCTCTGTAGCTTGTTCATTGCTTGACCCCTGAGCAAGTGACTTGACCTGTTTTAAAGTCTTGTTAGCTCTCTGCCTTGTTAGGACCCTCCCCTTCACTAGGCCAGTCACCCTGGGGTACATAAAGTCACACGATAAAGGAGCTCTTTGGTGACATCTGCTTGGCTGTCTCTGTGAGATTTGCATTTTTCTTTTTCAGTTTTCTCCATAACAACCTGATCATCTCCGGAGTGTGCAACAGCAAAGATTTTTCTTTCTCGCTCATGGATCTGTGGGTCTCTTAGAGTGTGTGTTGGGGTGAGGATGGGGTTTTCTTCAGGCATTCAGTGAGCTCTGGGGCTGCTCCTCAGGCCTGTCCAGAGCCAGGGACTCCATGACCTTTCCTGGTTGCAAGGGAAGTGTGAATCAGGCAGGTGGAGGAGAAAGGAAGCATCTCTTGGTCTCAGCACAGAACAGGCAACTGTCTCTTCCATCTACATTTCACTGGACAATGCTGGTCACCACCCTACCCAGCAGGAGAGGGACAGGGAAATGCACTGTGCCCACCCCAGCACCGTGTGCTCCTCACATGGCAGAAGAGGGAGGGCCGAACAGGAAACCAAATCCCACTCTTCCTGGAACGGCAGACTCAGCCCCCTCTGGCATCAACAGAGTGTCCAGACGCAGATATCTCTGGCAAAGGTCCCCAAGTCCTTCAGTAGCCTGTAAACTGGCTTGAGCCCCTGCCCTAGGCAGTCTCCCTCCTCTGCACTTCCTGGGGACTTAGAGTCATCTGATCCTCCAACCTCTGGTTTCCTGGACCCTGCTCAGTTTTACCCAGCTCCTTGCTGCTGCCCTGCCCCAGCCCGCCGCCCACCAAGCTCCTCAGCCCGAACGTCCTGGGCCCCTAATCTGTGCTTCTGCACGTTGGTATTGCGAAACACAGCTGAAAGTTTATTATTGTTATTGTTTTGTCTCAAACATGATAAAATTCTCTTCATCACTGGGCTAGTGAGCTCCAAGGAACAGTGTAAATTCAGCAGTCCTCAGGCTGCAGAGGTTTCTTCTACTCTGCTTTGTATCTGCGCGTGAAATAAGCTGGGCTTGGCCAGAAACTGGTTCTCCTAGACCACGTATTACCTCTGTCTGACAGGGTGGTGTGGGAGGAGCCCTGCTGGACTTAGGGGGGTTGTGAGGGTTCTTGGTGGAAATCATGGCCAGGACCTTGGTTAATCAGTGTTGGTTCCCTTTCCCCTAAAGCAGAAATCCTCAGCCTTTTTGGCATCAGGGATCAGTTTCACGGAAGACAATATTTCCAAGGAGGGAGGGTTTGTGTGTGTGCGTGTGTTCAGGATAATTTAAGTGCATTACATTTCTGTGCACTTTATTTTTATGGTAATTACATTAGACATTTTATTTCTATTATCCCTTTCAACTCATAAAGAGTGTGCAACCGAGATCCTTTATACACGCAGCTCACAGTGGGGTTTAGGCTTCTAGGAGCATCTTATGCCGCTGCTGATCTGACAGGAGGCGGAGCTCAGGTGGTAATGTGGGCAATGAGGAGCAGCATAAGCACAGATGAAACTTTACTCACCTGCCTGCTGCTCGCCTCCTGCTGTGCGCTTGGGTCTCTGGGGGTTGGGGACCACTGCTTTGGAGAATACCCCCCGCTTAGGGTGATTCTGTAACTACTGTCCAAATCAGGGCATGGACGTAAGGGTTCACTGGTCTTACTTACACCCAGGTAACAGGTACAAACAGGCTGTCTGGGGTCAAAGAGGGCTGATGGCTGGCCTAACCCACCTTCTCACAGACTCTTTCATTCATACCCTCCCGCCTTACAGGGGTTCACACTGCTGTTCCCCGTTCCTCACAGCCTACCCGCTGGATCTCAAATCTTCCTCACATTTCAGGGCCCAGCTCAGAACCCCTCCTCCAGGCAGCCTCACTGAGATGTGCCAGAACACAGCTCTTCTGGTGCTTCTGCCTCCAAACCACCTTGGAGTGGGTGACCCGTCCCAGCACTATGCTCCACAGGCTTTAAATGGCCTTTGTGACCCATGCACCACACCGTCCCACCATTGGCTGTTGCCAGATCCGCTGCCCCTCTGAGCTCTGACCATTTACCGAGAAAACCTCACGCAACTCTTTCACGGGGCCCGACCTGGGCCTGGAGCAGAGTTATAACAGCGGCCGCTCATTTGGGAGCTGCGCTCGGCAGAGGCTGCCCCTCTTTTTGCTGGGCATTCTGAATTCTAAAGAAAGGCTGCTCCTTAATGATTAGGATGCTACCTGCTGCATAATCTATCTTAATATTTACAGAACCCAGAACACCTGTTGACCCTCAAATAACATCAGAATGTCCCTTTATTCTTCAGTCCTGTGCAGCTACTAACACAAGGCATGTAAATTCTACGAGGTTTAACTTGCAAAAAATTAATATATTTTTCTAAAGAATTACAGGAACTAGTGTGAGGAGGTCAGTCAATTTGGATTTTTTTCCTTAGACGGAAAAAAGGAAACTGACACCCTGAATGACAAAGACCCCGCTTGGGAAGTCACCTTCCTGCTCGTTGTCCCACAGCACCCCACCCCTCTCTATAAAAGCCCCTTCATACACCAGAGTTCTCCAAGAAGGTGCTGTGAGGATGCTGGCCTCTCCATCTTCTCTCCACTTGGGATGAAACTGATTTCCTTCCCATCAGTTCTCATCTTCCAAGTATTGGCTTTCAAGTGGTGAGCAGACAGACCTGTGTCCAGCAACAAAGGGAGAGGGACATGGTGAATTGGGTGGGAAAGGGAGGAAAAGAGGGAGTAGCCATCCCTCTCCTGCCTCCACCATTATAGTTTGTATCACATTTTCAGATCTCCTTGCCAAGTGGCACCTTTGAATTGTTGTACCCTCTGAAAAAGATTCTTACTCTCCTACCTGTCCAACCTTCCCTCAGTCCTGGGAATAGCCACTTGTTTGAGGCAATGCTGATACCTCTTTTGGGCCTCCAAATTCCATCTATGTGATCCTAGCTGGACCTGTCATTCACTCTCCAGGAAGGCAAATTAGAGCCCACCCCTGGGATTTCCCACCAGGACCCAGCTCAGGGAGCTTCAGCTCTGCCTCTCTGGCATGATGCTGGAGGGGAACATTCATGTGTTATCAGTGGCCCCAAGCTCTCTTGCGGGAGAGGAGGTTAAGCTTGTGTTAGAGGTGACAGTTGATCCGAAGGATACAATGTGCTTCCAAAGAAGGAAGCAAAGTGAAGAGAGAGAAGAGAAGCAGTGAGAGGAATGAAAATGTTCCAGCCTTCTAGCTCTTGGCCCCAGTTATCTCTGTGACACAGTAATGTTCCTGTTCTCTCCTAGGACTTTTTATATGAGCTAACACATATCCTGGTTTGCTTAAAATCATATTTCTGTCACTTACAATCAAAAAGTCCTGGGCAAACTCACTGTGTACACACGACCCTTAGGTAAACCATAAGCTATTTTCTCTTATTTTAAAAAAATATTTCCACTTCCTTAAACATTTTAAAAATATTTGATTAACATGTAACACTTGTTACATATTTATGGAGTGTAACATAAAATTTCAGACCATGTATAAAGTATGTACTAATCAAATCAGGGTAATTGACATTTCCATTTCATTATCATTTGTGTTTGGAGCCTTTGAGCTCCTTTATTTTAGTTTTTTTATAAAGTAAAGGATAGGTTAAAAGTATGAGGGCGGAGAACAGGTGCCGTTGCTGTGGGAGGGACAATAGGTCACCTGCGGTTGGAAGACCTGAATCCTAGTGTGGAGTCTGCTTTTCCCCAGCCAAGTGTCTTGGACCTGTGAGTATCACAGTGGTTTGGGGTTGCAATAACCCTCAGAGAACATCAATTGTGTGCCTACTCATTGGTGGCTACTCTAAGATCAAGCTGTAAAAGAGCAACACATTTTTAGTAAAACTCAGAATTTCCAACTGTAAAATGAGGCCATGATTTTTAAAGGTCTTGGTTTTATTAAATAAATATGTATAATTACCAAGCTCCTACCAAGCTTGGCACAATTACCAAGCTCCTACTGTGTGCCATGGGAACCTCAGCAGGCTCTGGGGACCCAACTATCAGATGGACTTGAGCCCTGCCCTCAGATACCTGTAAAGGTACCTGTTTATCTCATTCTTTAACCCGCAACCCATGAATAGAGATGGGTCTGCAGAGGAGGATCCCGCAGCACCTGGAGGCCTCCCCACACCTGTGCAGGTTCCAACAGCTTCCAGGCTGGGGTCCTGGGGAGCCTGCGGAGATGAGGCTGCGGCTTCTCCAGTGGGGAGCGCTAATCACCACTCACCTGCTGCTCTGGGCAATGATTAGCTGTCAAGGTTCATTTGAGCTGCAGACCCCCCACTCCCACCAGACAGCCCCAGTGGCAGCTGAGGGCTGCTCCCCAAGAAGCAGGAGAGAGGAAAATTACCTTCTTCCCCACCTTGCTGCCTGTTTGAAGTGGCAGTCGCAGAATAGCTCATGTCCTGCCAGGCCTGATAACAGAACTGTCATGGGTTGGTGGATGCCCCGGCCCTGGGAAGTGAGTGGTGAGGATTCCAGGAAATTTTGATTGCCTCCCACAAGGGCCTCCTCTGTTAGATTGCCTTGGGGAGTGATTTCAGGCTCTTCACACTGTACTGTGAGCTCATATCTTCTGATTTTCAGTAGGACCTGTCACTTTGCTTCTGTCAGCTTCTTAAGACCATCACCTATAGACAGAGCTGGCCTGAGCTTGAGTCCCCAGGTGGCAAGTGACTGGTATGTGACCACAGGTAAATTGCTTCAAGATAGTATGAGAAAAGATGGAATAATAATTATTTTAGTTGGGTCCATTTCTGTAGGAAGAATAGAATAGAGAATTTATAGTCCCCTGTAACTGAGAAGTTCAGGAGAATTCAGGTATGGCTGGATCCAGATACTCAGATAAGTCTGTCAGGCATCTGTCACACTCCATCTCTTGGCTCTGTTTTCTCCTTGGTGGGTTATGTCCCAGGCAGCCCCTCTCTTTCCAGAGGGCCCCGGAACTCCAACAGAAAAGAATTGTTTTCTTGTCCAGCAATCCCTACAGTCTCAGAATGAAGTCTTCCCAGCCACTTCTGAAAGCTGAAGGAGGGATGAGCCATGCTGAAACCAAATGGGCCTAGGAGACAATGGTGTTGATTCTGCACCAAAATATAGACGCTGTTCTCAATATTTTTAATGCCATTTCACGGATCAGAAAACTGGTGCACAAAGAAGTTTAATAACTTTCTCCAACTTATTGGTGGCGGAGCGGAGATTTGAACCTAAGACATCCAACTTCAGAATGTTTATTCTAACAGCAAAGCCCTCAAGATGAGATCTGTGCAAATGTCCGGCCCAGGTCAACCAGAGGAGTCTTGTTGTGACTGTTGGTTCCACGGACCCTACCTGAGAATCTGCTGCAGTGCCAGCATTGGGCTCTGATTTTGAAATGAGTGAACGAAATCCTTCACCCTTTGGAAGACATGGCCCAGTAGGAACGATGTGAAATGTGGACAGAGACCCACTGTTGAATGTGTGGGTTGCAGGGAAGAGTCACAGTGCTGACCAGAGGTGGCTGGAGATGCCCAGCAGGTGGGGGAGGTAAGCATGGGTTCCATGGAGGAGAAGGCAGATGAGTCAGGCCTTGAAAGGTAGGGCATGTGGTCTTAGTCAATGATGTTCTTTGGTGAGGAAGTATTTATTATATTATTGTTATTATTATTACTACTACTATTATTAGTGCTGAGAATCAAACTCAGGGTTTCAAGCATGCTAGGCAAGCCCTCTGCCCTTGAGCCACACCTCAGCCTCTGTATCCTGCAGTAGAAGTCCACTCAAGCTATCTTATACCAGACAGTGTTCAGGACAATGGTGGTCACACCAAACCCAAGGGCAGGGCTGTGCTCAGAAACTAAAACAAAGAGGCCATGGAGTGAGCCCTCTTAGATCATAATTCGCTTTCTCACTCCTTTCTCTCCTCTCCTCATCTCTCTATTTCTTTCTCTTTCTCCTTCGCTCTCTCTTGACCCCAAGCTCTCCCCGTAGACCCAATTCCTCCTGATGTGTTAGGTGAGATCATGGATGTGAGAGCCTGGGCCACTGTTAGAGTGAGGACATTGGGCTGGACGCTGCTCTGGGGTCCGTTCCAGGCTTGGGACTCTGTGCCTTGGGTTTCTTGAAGCTGCTGAGCAGGTAGCCTGGTCACCCAGGGACATTAACACTCCTGTGGTGATGAGACATAGAGCTTGTCTGCTGTCATGTTTAATGCAGACTCCAAGCCTGGCCACTCTGTCACTGCCATTTGTCACTTTTCTCAGAGCCAGCAGCTGACTCCTTCCCACTAATGAGCTCCCTTGGAGACTTCAGATCTCACCCTGGTCTTGCTCCTCTTTGCCCTTCCTGTCACATCCAGGGAGAGGCAGTGAGTGAGTTATCCACAAGTCACTGGGAGAGGAAAGCCTGTGGAAGCCATGTTCTCTAAAGAGCTAGCTTTCCGGTTTCCCCCTCTCTGGGGGAGTTTGGATTGTGACCTTCCTGGGATGCCTTCCTCATCCACAGGGTGGTATGCAAGGTTACTTGTAGTGGTGTCCTGATTAAGACACTGATGAAACTGATTGAAGAGTTCCTTTGAAAAAATGAAGTCAGTGAGAAGAAAACTACAGACAATTCACCGTACAGGCAGTTCACCAAAGTGAACAATGTTGGAGCTTGTGCCCAAGACAGAAGACACCAACATTCCTGTATTCCTATCATCCCTTGCAGTTAAATTATCATCATGGCCCATTGGCTGGTTAGCTTAACACTAACATGAGTGATTTCCAGCCAGAGGCAATTACAAGTAGAGGCGACACCTTGGTGGCTCTCTTCCTTTGCAGTGGTGACTATAGCAACCATGTGCCCAGCTGAGAGAGAGATCTCATCTGTAGTGACTTTTTCTGGTCCCACACATGGAAAAGGATGAGGCACATAGATGTTGGCCAATAAACGCATGAGGCATTGATGCAGGGGCAGATGAACGAATGAAGGAAATGATGATTCCTTACACATTTCCAGTATCTCTGTTAGGCAGTTGAAGGAATCCCCCTATCCAGGTGTGGCTTAGGAAAAGGCTTCTACCTTCCTCCTCTTTCCTGCCTGGGGCAGGTTTCATAATCCCTGTCCTGGAGCATCCTACTGTCCTTGCCAGGGTGAGTGGGTGTCTCCCAAGTCTATCTTCTCTGGCAAAGGCCTATTGTATAAGCATCCTCTTGGCCAGGGCTCCCACAAAAACAAAGTTTCTCTTTTCAGTGAGGGTCAGTAGATCTATTTTGCCCTCTTGCAGGGATCATGCTTTTGATGTCTAAGAACTCTTTGCTCAATCCTAGATGATGATTTTTTTTCTTTCTTTCATTGACTTTTAAAGTTTCATAATTTTCTGCTTTACATTAATGTACATGTCCCCCATTATCTTACTTACAAGGTGTTAAGCTTCTCATTTTGCTGATGGATGTGTAATTCCTCCAGCACTGTTTGTGTGTCTTGGTTACTTTTCTCTCATTGCTGAGACAAAATACCCAATGCCCAAAATTAAGGAAGGAAAGGTTTATTTAATTTATAGTTTGTGGAGGTTTCAGTCCATACTTGGCTGGCTCCGAGGCAGAAGGTAGCAAAGCAACAAGAGCAAGGGGGAATGGCAGCCGAACAGCACAGCAGCCAGAGCAAAAGGGAGGAATGGCGGCAAGCAGCTTCTTTCCCTGCCTTACATTGTAAACCGGCTACCCCCACCTAAGGGGCATGTAGCTCTCACATAATCTCCATGCCCTCCTCTTCCACAGGCTGAGGATGTATACAAAGTAAGCACCCTGGCTTCCTGCTGAGTCACTTAGCCAAACCTCTAGACTCCCCAGGTTGACACAATGTATCAACCATAACATTGTGATAAGCCAGCTTTCCTACACTGGGTCATTTTTGTGTGTTTGTCTACTGGCATCAACATTTTGCATTTCAAGTGACATATGGATACCTCATTTGTATTTCTGCACTTTGAAATGTTATATTGGGTGTCATATAACATCATGATTTATGTTTCATTCATCAGATATGACATAAAACTCATAAGAAAAATGATAGTCAATTTATGTCCCTATATTTTTGTTCCCTCTGTTGTTTCTTCTTTTTTCTAATGCTCCAAGACTCTTTTTCTAAAAAAATACTATTTCTGTTCTACTTAAGGGATGGCCCTACCTTAGTCCATTTTCTGTTGCTATCATAGAATGCTTGAGGCCAGGTCATTTGTAAAGAAAAGAACTTTATTTTGGCTCATATTTCAGGGGTCTGGAAGTTCAAAATTGGATGGTGACATGTGGCAGGACCTTATGCTGAGTCATAAGGTGCTGATGGTGCCACAAGGCGGGATTGTATGTAGGAGTGGCAAATAGGCACCTGTAGAAGAGGACAAAACCCCTATAGAGGAGGTGAGCTTGCTTTGTAACAGCTACTCTCCAAAACTAATCCAGTCATGCAATACCCAGTGCGATAGTTAACTGCTACGTCCACTTGAGTAAGAAATGCCCAACTGATTAGTGTAGCATAGCTCTGGGTGTGTCTGAATGGCTTTACTGAAGAGGGAAGACCCACCCTGGGTGTGAGCAGCACCAACCAATAGGCTTGTAGCCTGGATGGAATAAAAAAGGGGAAAGAGGAAGAAAGTCTCACTTTGGTTTCTTCAGAGAAGCTCCAGTCTTTGCTATCGCCTTGGAACATCCATCTCTAAGCCTTCAGCTCAGCTGCTTCAGCCTTCTAACATAGACCCTTCAGCTTCCAACAGCACTCTGCAGTGAGCTTCAGGTCATCCACCTTTGCCTGGATTATTTGGCCTCTGCAGACCACAAACAACACTTTTGTATTTTTCCACATCTGACTCTGCAGATGGCCATCGTGATTCTAGCTTGTAAATCCTATATAATTTAGTGTATTGTATAATATTAAACTCATTACTCTAGTGAGCCAGGAGACCTAATGGAGTCCTGAGAGATCTAATGAGGTCTCTTGAGAAAGATATTAATCCCTTCCAAGAACATTGCTCCCACTAATTGATTCCATTCCTCTGACTAGACCCCACCTTTTAAAAGTTCCATGACTTCTCAGTAGCATTACATTAGGGACCAAACTTTCAGCACACAAATCTTTTGGGGAAAAGCACCATATAAACTACAGTATTCTTGAGACAATTTTTAAATACAGATGTGCTGGTGACAAATTTTTAAATTTTCCTTTACCTGAAAATGTTTTTATTTTCTCCTAGTTTCTTGAGGACAGTTTCACCAGATACAGAACTTATAAATGATACCTTTTAAAAAAATTCAGCACTAGGGAAATATTATCTGGCTTCATTCTTGTTTCCACAGTTTCTAAATGAGGAATTTGCTGTTATTTGATTTAGATAACACTTAGGTAATTTGTAATTTTTCTCTGACTGCCTCCAAGATTCTTTTCTCTGTCTTTAGTTTAACATTTTTAATTATTACACATCTGTGTGTGGTTTTTTTCTGTTTATTGCCTGTGGTATTTTTCAGTCTCTTGAATATGTAGATTTATGTCTTTCACCAAAGTCGGAAAGTTGCCCACCATTCTGTCTGCCAACTTTATTCTCTTCCAGCCTTATTCTGTTTTTCTTCTCTTTCTTGGCATGGACGTTGCATCTTTTCTTATCATCCCACAGGTCCTTGGTCCCTGAGTATTGTCATTCCTTTTCCATATCCTTTCTGTTGTTCAAACTGGGTGAATTCTGATGCTTTGTCCTGAAGCTCACTGATTCTATTCTGTCATCTTCATTCTATGACCTAGCAAGTTTAAAAAGTTTCATTATTTTAAGTTTTATAATTTCATTTTGGCTTTTTTTTTTTTTTTGCAACTTACATCTTTTAATAAATCTTTCTTGGTCATGGGGACAAACACATTTGGCCTTGGTAAGCCACTCTCTGCTCAGCTTCAGTATTGCCTGGTGGAGAGGACAGGGCCCCCCACTTCCCAGGGGTATTAATGTGAGTAAGGTGTCAAGGACAGGACAGACATTCCACACACGTCAGGAAGAAACAATACTCTGGTGACCCTGAGAACAGGTTACACACTCTGGATTGGCTTCCAAGGTGCTTCAGTCTCTGGCCTCTGTAGAGCACTCAGTCATATCTCTTGTGGTTTCCTAAATGCAACCTGACTCTGCAGCCCTCTTGTTCCTGACATACCTGGTCTGGATACTGGCACTCTGACTTGACTGGTTCTTCCTTCTTGCCCTCCATGTTTCCACTCAGGAGCTGTGATAGTTGACGGCTGTGTCATTTTAGGTAAGAAGTGCCCAGCTGATTAGCTTAGCATAGTTCTGAGCATGACTGGATTTACTGAAGAGGGAAGACCTACTCTGGCTGTGACTGGCATCAATCAATAGGCTTGAAGCCTAAATGGAATAAAAAAGTTAAAGAAGAAAGAAGGTTCACTTTTGTTTCTTCATTGGACCTCCAGTCTTCACCTTTACCTTGGGTGTCCATCTCTTGGTTTCCTGTGCAGACTTTTCAGCCTTCCAGAGCAGACTGTTCAACCCTCCCATGCAGACTCTGGTTTCCTGATATGAACTCACACAGGACTCTACTGTGAGCTCCAGGCCTTCAGCCTTCCACTGGACTCTTTGGCTATCCAGTGTGCAGACAGCCCTTTTCCCCTCTTCCACACCTGACCCTGCAAGTGAGCATTGGAAGCCTACCTTGTAAATCCATATATATATAAAATCTGTTCCTCTAGTGAGCACTGACTGGTATAGGAATCAACCTCCTGGAAGCCTTCTCTAGCTTCCCCTTCCTCTGTATGAATCCTGTGCCCCAATCTGTATTCCCAGGCCCTCATTCCTGTCCCATCACAGCGGTAACTCTAACTCATTCAGTAGCTCATGCTGAGCTGCTGTGTGGCTGACACTGTGCTGGGCCTGGCACAGCAGTGGGGATGGCACAGGTGGTGGTTGTTCTTTTTGTGGACAGAACCTGTAGAAACAGACAGATGTTGGCTGTGTAGTCAGTGGTGTCCCTGGTGATCGTAATCTGGGGCTTTGCGGGCTGGATCTTAGCATCTGTTGTTGTGATTCTGAACCAACCCAGAGCAAAGGGCAAAGGGATGAGGATGAACTTCCTTTTACCACTGACATAGCGTACACTGGAGGACAGGTTCACGCTTGCAGCCATGTAGAACCCTTATGAGTCCCAGGGATAGACCTCCCTCAGGGGAGTGCCATGCTTCTGCTCCCCCATACTGGTGGAGTGTGGGGGGCTGTGGCTATCAAAATCAGTGCAGAGGAAAGGCTGGTGGGCAGCTGGGCTCTGGAGCTCAGGAGGGTCGGTGGTGGGAGCCCCTGCTGCTCCTAGGACTTGCGTCTCTGTGTGCATATGTGTATGTGAGGGACCACGCCCTCTGGAGAAACTAGGAGTGAGGGATCCTCCTTCCAGCTCAAAATAGTAGTGAGACCACTCACTAAACATTGTTCTGTCCTGGCACAGCGTTCACCATCCTACCCAGGGGAAACCTAGGCTTACAAAAGTTAACTCTCACCAGAACCCCTGGGAACTCAAATGTGACGCCAAATCCTTGTTCTTCAAGGTGCCCCTAGTCACCTTCCCTGGCCTCCTGCCATCCAGCCCTGTACTTAAGCAATGCTCCTGCCTTGGAGTGCAGGCTGCCCGCTGGGGGATGGTACCCATCCATCCTTGCCTAACCTCTAGAGCCTCCCAGAGAGCCTCCTGCCTCAGTATCCACAAGATACGTTTAACAAGCTTCTCTAAAGTGTGTAATTCATTGACAAGATGCAGAACATCTGTGCTTCAGAGTTTGGTTCATAATTCCTAGCATTGTGGGAACTGCAGGGATTCGAAACTCGACTGAAAATGGGTGGACTGGCACCCAGAAAGTTCACATGAAGTGAAGCTCCCTCACAATAAGGGGCCCAGCTCTGTCCATTAACCACATGGAGCCAGTGACCCTCTTGGGTTTGCTGAGGGATCTGGGAAGGGCAGCTGGGGTGTGGGGAGTGTCAAGTGTCCTGATTTGGTGACAGAACATCTTTGAAAGCTTCATTTCTCAGGGACAGATCTCAGGGGCCAAGTTGGGCATTTCTATGCCACTACCTCCCCCTCCCATATCCAGGGAGGAGGAGATTTGCCAGAACAAACAGCTGGTCCAGGGGAGACCCAGGACTGGAGCACAGTGACCTCCACATCACCCCTTAAATACTGTGATACAAGTGGCCGCCAGGTGGTCATCAAATGAGCAGGAAACACCCATATTTGCAAAAGAAGAGCTTCTTTTGGTTTAAACTTCTCTGTGGACATCTGCTACTTGCAGGGTGCTGGACTTTCTCACTCACCTCCCTCTGCAGCCTTGCTTAATGGATCATCCTGGTCTTACCAAGGGGGAAATCAAAGTGACAGTGCCAGCTCATGGTTGGCCACCCAGCAGCATGCAGTGGAGCTGGGGAATCTGTTGAGTCAGTAGGCTCCTGTGTCTTTTAGATTGATGTCCTCTTTAACAGGTGGGTTTTGGTCCCGGAGGAGAGTGACTGATTGGTGGTGTTTGCCACGGAACAAGGTGGTGAAACCCTATGGCATCGGGTGTCATTTGTGTTGAATCTTTGTGCATGCACAACCCCAGAGTGAGGTCAAGTTCGGAGTCACGGGTCGGGTTTGTTCCTGAGGCAGGGCAGGTATCCGTGCATGCCGCCTGCTCCAACCTGCGAAGGCCGGGCGTTCTGCTCTCCTCTCCATCTCGGGTCCTCCAGTTCTCTGCTGTGGTCCCAGGGGACACCTACTTCCTGGGCTTGGCAAGAGGAATGAAAGAGGTCATGGGGAGAAGAGCTTGGTGTTCTGGTGGGAGGATGTGGGGGCGTCCCCTCTCTTAAAATTAACTGCAGAGAACTCAAGATGAAAAAGAGGGAGGGATGTATGTTTGTTTTCTTTATTATTTAAACCAGATATTGGCCGCAACTAATCTGTAAGCTCTGTGGTACTTCTGTGAAATCTAGACCAGAACAAATGAGGAACCTGAACCTGAAGAACTTCTTTGAGCCTTGAATCGTGGCTCAGGGTTCCAGATGTGGATGGCTTTCCCACACATCCTTGCCTTGATGTTTAGAGATCCAGAAACACCCCTGTGGGGAGCACAGTCCCCTCTGAGGAGACCCTCAGAGCCATGTCACCTGGGAGGCTGAGGGAGTTTAGATCCTCCAGCTTCTCACCCGAGTGGCTAACACTTGCTCCTGGGACTGGAAAGCCCTTGAGTCAGGAAGTACCGGACCGACAGGAGGAGTCCTGAGATGCTCCTGCGATGGCTGATGCAAGGGCACTGGGGCAGGCACCAGCCAGCTCTGCCAAAAGTGTCCAGACCCAACTCTGCCCACCTCTGTCCCAATGACTCCCACCCCACAGGACAGGAGACATTGCGAATCAGGTCACAGGGCCGAGGTCACCGAATAGGTCATGTCATTAGAGGCCAGGGCCGTGAACCCCTCCCCCAGCTGTCCTCCTCTTCCTGTTGTGTGCCCCCTGCATCCCTCATCATGCCTGCCTCTCCCTAGAAGCCAGATGGGGTGATGTTAGGCTTGAGGCTGCCACAGGAAGTTGGCCCTCCTGCTCTTCCTCACTGAGCATGCTTTATCCAGCACTGGCCAGACAGCACATGGGAAGCGCAAGGTAAGTGTGAGGCTGTGTGACAGATGCACAGCACAAGTGGGTAGGGCACTGCCAGGACAGGGGGAGGCACCAGAAATGAGAGGCAGAGCAGAAGGCAGCTGCTAATGAGAACCCGGCATCTTTAGAGGGTGTGGCAAAACGTTACAGATCTGACATCAAGATATTGTCACCACACTGGGCTTGCTGTCACGGGGAAGATGTGGTGTCTTTGGATACAACAGAGACTTCTCGGAGTTGCCAAGGGTAAAAGCACAACAGTGACTCCCTCTCCCAGTGCTCTGAGACTCCTGTGCTGGGCTCCTGTGCCCTGCACTGTGCTCGGCCCACGGCTGTTGGAAGCTGGGGCATTGGCAGGGGCACAGTAACTGCGTGTGTGGCTGCAATGACTCCCTTTTCCCCCCAACCCTGTTCTCCCACCTGCTCCTTCTCCCCACACATGCGTGGCCAGGCAGGATGCTGGTGCCTGAGGTTGCAGGGTGCAGTGAGGAGGGAAGAGATACGGAGCTTTCCTTTCTCTCTGTCCTTTCTGCAGTCTTGGCCATCTTGTCTACTCCCCTCTGCCGATCTGGTCAGGCTCCAGACTCATGATTCCAAAGTCCTTTCAACTTTCCTAGCTTGGAATGTTACTCCTTTTGGCCAAAGCCATCTCGGGATTTCCCAAGCAAAGAATAGCTACTACTCAATGAGCAGAGTAAGTTGTGGAGCCCCGACAGGCGAAGCTGAACAGACACTGTCTGGCCTCTGGATGCAAATCTCTTGCCAGGCGCTCTGGGTGCTGTCCCAGCTGCCTAACTGCCAGGAGCCTTGTGGGGCTGCAGGGCCCCTACCTGCCTTGGGGCCCAGAGCCAAACCTCCGGGTGGCTCAGTTTCCTCGTGGAAAGAGAAACACAGCTGTGTGGCTGTCTTGAGGGTTAAATGAGATGATGCAGATGGTGCGTAAGCCTGGCACAAAGTCAGCTTGCAGCAAGCATCAGCATTATTCAGAGACCTTGAACAAAGTCAGTGGTTCCAGAACTTTCCATGAGATCCCTATCTATTGATAATGGAAAGTGAGAGGCAAAAGCTGGCAGTTGGTTTTCTGTCTCTCACTGGACCACCCTCAGGCCTGGAGACCCCAGCAACTGTCACAGAAGGGCAGAGTCACGGTGTGGCTCTCCACAGCTCAGCAGGGGACGCAGGTCCTGCGGCTGGGCCAAGGCCTAGTGGGGCCGGAGCAGGGCTGTGGATGGCTGGTGACTTTCCCAGGGGTTAACTGAGTTACAGACACTGGGGGATCTCACTGTTCATCCCCAACCCCACAGCCAAGACTGGGGGCTCCCAGCCTAGCCCTGAGTTCCTCTGGGCAGCAGTATAAGAAATTCTGCAGGGACCCACCAGGCAGGTAATCCAGAGGCTGTGCCATCGGTGTCCTCGGGGCCCTGGGGTGATGTTCCAGAGGGTAGGACCGGGGCATAAGCAGGAGCTCAGGGCAGAGTGGGACATCCCCTTTACCTGGAGCCTTCCTGATGCCTGTGGCCCCGTGGTAGGGTTCAGGCTGCAGCAGTGCTGGGCTAATAGTGGGAACAGGCACGGTGCTGGTAAAGTCTGGCTTGGTGCAGGTGGGAGGGTTGGGGGAGGGGGAAGGATGCAAAGAGGGGACTCAAGTGACAGTGGTGCCCAGGTGTGGGAGCAGGTCAAATGGCAAATGCAGACTCCCTGGCCTGCCTAGAGATGCAGCTCCAGGGTCTGGGGAAGGTCTAGGAGTCTGCATGCTCACAAGCCCTTCCTCCACTCCGAGGCACACTTGGAGACCCTGAAGTGGGGACAGAGCAGAGGGCTGATGGGGACTGAAGAAAACTGAGTGGGCCAAGGGGCTGAGGGTGACAGTGGAGATGTGATGACCCGAGGGCATTAACCCATCTCTGAGCTGCAGGTTACAGTCTCAGTTGGGGCGACACTGGCCCACTCTCAGGGGTGGTATGAAGATTAAATCAGTGCAGACCTACCCTCCTGAGACCCACTGCAGCATCTGTGCCCTTCTTGCTGTCTGTAAACACCCTCCTCATTCCCTGGCAGCTGCTCTGCTGCCCTGAGGCCTGCCTGGGGACACAGAGCTGTCCCCCAGCTCTGGTACCCCCTGAAACTCTCTGAGGGGGAGTACATTGGGTGAAGCACCTAGCCAGCCGACTCCAGGCCGTACCTGAAAAATAAATTGTTTCCTTGGTAGCCAAAAAGACAAACATATTGCTTGGAAAGCACTGTTCAAACAGAATTACAGGAACCTTTTATCATAGAGCAGTTGTCACATGGCAGACGTCTGCAAAAGTGCCAATTATCATAATTAATGAGATCTTCCCCAGGTTCCTGACGCAGAGCCTGTCAGCAGGAACCACCAAGTCCAATCAGAGCCACCTGCAGAATCTGCAAGGATGTGCGGATGAGAAGTTGACTCCGTGCCCTTGGCATCTCCCCTCGGGGAGAACAGGGGTGCTCCTGATCTTTGAGAGTTCTAGGTAGGGCAGCTTCATTCATGAAGTATCTAGGTTATGAAAGGAGTTGAGTGGGAGCCTGCCCATAGTAGCTATTCATCAAATGATGGTGGATAGGTGGGTGGGTGGGTGGATGTGTGGGGTGGGTAGGTGAATGAATTAATATGAACTTGTGAACTGAAAGAACTTGAATACAGCCTATATTTTCGCACTGTGGGCTGGGGCAACAGCTCTCTCAGTCCCTGTAGGTCTGGGAAGTGACAGGTGGGACCTGGAGCAGTGTGCTGGTGACAAGCTGCCTGGGCCCAAGGAGCAGTGTGTGGCAGGTGCTTTTGCTATCTTTGTCAGACAGATGCAAGCTGAGGGGTAGGAAATACACTCACGACAGCTCGAGGACCCACACCTCAGTGATGAGCTACCACTGCAGCAAGGTCAGACCACAGTAGCAGCTGCCCTGCCACTTGGGACTTATGACATGTGATCCTCAGAGTCTGTGGCAAACGGGGCTGTGTGGAGCCTGAGGCCAACACCAACAGGGGAACCATGGGGCAGAGTCTAGGGTTGCAATACTTCCGTGGTTGTAATACCGGGTTCTGGGGAACCAAAGCCACCTACTGCTTGCCGCATAGAGGCAGGATGGCCAGCCGTTCAACAATGAAGGCTTCCATCCCTCTCCACATAAAGAATCCGGACTATCAAAGGCTGGGCTGGGACTGGAGATAGACAGGGAATATAGAGTGAGCAGTGGAGGAGAGCAACCACCCACATCAATTACAACCTCATGACTCATTAGGCAAGCGAGGCCCGTAACAGCTTTGCATGTTTCCAATTCTCTTGCAGCGTATCCGTGTTTACTTATGTGTGCTTGCCACCTTCTTCTCCTGTTTCTTTTCCTCTTACCTCATTTTTTATTTCATATACAAGTAGTTTGAAGTTAACAATTTAGTCCTCAGCAACAGAATAGTCAGTGGACTGTGACTGAATTGAGGAGTAATTTCTGCTAGCAAAGGATACAGTGAATCTCGGGATGCCATGCCCCTCACTTTGCAGCAAGGTCTTGCTCACTTGTAAGACAGATAACTGCCTCTTGTTAGATAGAAATAGAGAGCTCTTCCGCCGCTGTACTGATCTGAGGGTTCAGATCTATGTGGAAGTGTGCATCAGGAAGATGAGCAGGGGTGGACTGTGCATTGCCTACGGATGCATTGCCTCTCAGCTCCAATACACAGTTGTTGCCTGACCTATGAGAGGGGAAGCGGGGACCACTGTATAAAAAGTTTTCTTTTTTTTTT